>NC_139246.1:35867615-36328634 GCF_977018435.1 Lepisma saccharinum
AGCGAAACCTTTGAGACTACAACATCATACAACATTGTGTGTGCATGCACACAATCCAAAATGATGTTGACTCAGTAACCCATTAAAATGCATAAACTGCTAGTGATGCATTTTTGGTGCATTAAAATAAGGAGAAATGCATCAATGGTACTTTTATCAGCTGCTGTTCTGTGGGATGCATTGAATGCACAGAGATCAGTCACGATCATTTCATAGAAACCAAAATCACAAGTTCAACTGTGTCAATCGATGCACCAAAAATGCATGAGCCTTAATTTGATGCATTCGAGATCTGTGTGTGAAAGGAAGAAATGGTCAGAGAGAGAACCAGTAAAAGAGGAAGAAAGAGAGATAAAGATGTACACAAAGAGAAAGATACAGGCATGTATGGGTGCGGTGGAGAAAAGAAAAGACAGACAAACAGATAGAGAGAACGAGGAAGCAAAGGCAGAGAGGGGCAGAGAATGTGTAAGAAAGAGATGAAATGGCACTGAAAATGAGAACAAGAACGAAGAGACAGAGAGATGAAAAGGCATTGGAAATGAGAACAAGGACGAAGAGGCAGAGAAAGATTAAAAGGCATTGAAAATGAGAACAAGGACGAAGAGACAGACAATGTGTAAGAGAGAAAGAGAGAGAAAAAGAAACAGATGGAAAGGCATTGAAAGTAACAGATGGAGAGAGAGAAAATACAAAGGAAGAAATAGAGCGAGAAAGAGAGAAAATGATAGAGAGATTGAGAGAAAGGGACAGACAAGAAGACAAGAATTGAGAGAGAAGGGAAGAACGAGAGTAGACAAGCAAAAGGATAGAGGAAGAGGGGGTGAAGGCAGGGCGAGGTAGAAAGTGTAGGTCAGAGAAATAAACATGAACGACAACCACAAGTCTGAGAGCCTTGCAGAGGTTGGGCGATTTCCACAGCGAGCACAAAAGGAAACGGGTGTTATACGGTTCTTTTTTAGAGCTCGGTTTACGATCCATTCTGGATGCATTCAGTGCAGAAACTGGTGGACGAGGAGGAATCCCCGGCACGAAAAATGCATAAAAACGAGAATCACTCCATCTATACGCAGCGCACAGAACGGAAGGGAACATTATTTCCACCGTCTTCTCATTTTTATTTTCAAGGTTGTCGTGGCGTGTAAAAAGTAGTTTTCTGCTCAACGTGTAAAATGACGTGTAATAAGTACAATAAAGACCCAATTGGGAAAACACTTAATTTTAATTAATTTATGCATAAAGTACTAAAGAGATACAGGTAGGCAGTGTGTGGGTGATATCTCCGGAACTCATTCTATACTATTTTTCTATTATAAAAATGCTTATATTTCTATTTTGCAATGTATTGCCTTCATTATAGAGGACGACCAGGGTGCGAAATCATTGAAGATTGGTGGGTGAAGGATGATCTTAACACCCCCACCCCCCACACAGATATATATATATATATATATTTATAGATAAATATATATATATATATATTTGTATTTGTGTGTGTATAAATTATTTAATGTACATATTCATAATGTTATTAAATATACAAGTAAATTACTAAATATTCAAAAATAGATTATTATTATTAATAATAATAATAATAATAATATACATACGAACGAATAACTTTGTTACATGTGTGTGTGTGTGTGTTTAAATGTTTAAATTAGCAAACTAAGACACTTTTATTAGCTGGTTAAAGATGTCAATAAATTACAAAATACCTCAAATTGTTTTATTTTGTAAGTTTTTGTTTAGTTTTTACTTTCTATTAATATAAATCAATTATAGATTTCATAGTTATATTTGTCTTGCATTCTTGTTTTACTTTCATTGTGAGTTTATTGTTACTGGTGTAGGTCTGTTAATGATCTCTTGAACAGAGAGAGAGAGAGAGAGAGAGAGAGAGAGCATACAACACTCATCACAACTACACCACTTCGTGTGTTCTTTCGATGTCATCCTTATATTAGTAAAGTATATATTGAAGCCAAAACTAATCGCTTATCATTTGTTGTTACAAGAAAAACTCTCCCCTGGAAATTTTTCGTGGGAGTGTTTTTGAGACCAAGATTGATGGGGGGAAATCCCAGCGTACCCCCAGAATTTTGCACCCTGAGCAGGATCTGTTGCAAAAGTGTTTCTCGAGTCCATCCTAACAACGACTATTTATTATAATGATACAGAGAGAGAAGGAGAGAAACGCAGAGGGAAAGATATGCAGAGAGAGAGAGAGAAAGAGAGCGAAAGGAAAACCCATGGTCTAGCGAGGACTCGAACCCAGAACTTTCGCGGATTAGAGATTGTATGTGGAGCACCATTGCGGCGGGCCAAAACCCTATAAACACTGGGTGTAACCGCTAATGAAGGAAGAACAGAACATATTACATAAAATCATTGGAGAAGTGTAACCAAGCTCTCAGCTTAACGACTGAAATTTATTAGTCAATTGGTGCCTCCCTGATGGCGCAGTGGTAATGTCGTCGCCTTGTAATCAAGGGGTCCCGGTGGAGACACATAGTGTTTCGGATCCGACTTTAAACTGTAGGTCCAGTCCCGATTAGCCTTACAGTGCATAAACTGGACTCGACACCAAACCAATCAATCAGTCAAGTACCTCTGTTACTCCAAACTAAAGCTGAGATGGTACATTTAAGAAAGGCAAAGGACTTTTCTTTACGCTTTCTTGTCCATATCCTTCTACCCTACGACATTTTATCTTCCCATCAGGGATACATTACTGTTACCAACAAGAATCATTAATGAAATCAACCAATCAAGAGATTTAGAAGAGAAAAACAGAGGGTGCCATTACTTTTGCATTTACCCTTGTATATCCTGAAAAAGAAACAGGTCACTCATATACAAATCTGATTCAAACAATCGCACGAACTGGAAAGAATCGTTCGACACGCACACTTGGCCGCATCTCAAAATCAGTTCTGCCGCACGACGACGTCCCTCCTCATATCAGCATTTGCTTAATCCTTTAACTAGGGCACTGGCGAAAGGGTTATTCGCAATGCGGCGTTTCCCTAAGCTCGGAGAACGAGTAAAGACCGCTTGAACAAGCTGCAAAAGAGACGGGAGAGTTGGCTGGCGGCCTAATGCGGCCGGAAGAAGCAGGAGAAAGATAGCGCTGCAGAGAACGATAGTGCGGATGCATCTCTTGGCAAAAACAGGTCGTATCTGCACACTGTCTCCCCCTTTTGCCCTGCCGCCCTTTGATAACGCATCCAGAAGTGACGAAAGGAATACCGTAATTACACTTTGGTATAACTTTGTAAGTGTTAAGCTTTCTTTTCGCTGTTGCAGAGGCAGGGTTGTTTATCATTTCCGCCGCTAGGAGCGCTGCGTCTGCTGTGAACTCAAAATGGCGCCCGTCAGAGAGAAGGGTGGATAGCTTGCGGGGTACCAGTCACGGCAGGGGCATCTCCCCACCATAGGGGAAGTTTTAGCACTCTCTTTTGGGGATCGAGATAGATCCTTGTATGAGAAATTTAATAATCATTTATATCAGAGCAAGTATGAAGAATCACATTCACATGCGGACACGTAAACATACAGAGCAATAAAGAAAGAGAGACAATGCAAGAGAGAAAAAGACATTGGGACAAAGACGCTAAGAGATAGATAGATTGAATTGGGGTCTAAGTCTACTATATGCACAGTGTGCCTCCATCTGGTATTGAACCCGGGCCCCTTGATTACAAGGCGACGACTCTACCACTCCGACATCAGTGACTTTCTACGACTTTTGGCTAATCGCGAAGATGAGGATGAGCGATGATATGATCAGTGGCGTAAACAACACCCCCGCAAACCCCAGCGGCGCGGGGGGGGGGGGCAGTAAGAATGATAAGTTAAGAAAGACCGATAGTTCATTGGCATTAAAATATATTTTCAACCAAACATATTATATTTTTATGCCCCTAAAACTGCAAACAGAAAATGTTAATCACTAGAAAAGTAGTGAAATACCAGATTAGAAGAAAACCTTCACTAGCTGAATAGTTCAAGTCATAGATTTCGTCGCCGAAGGGTATTGGACAGGCATGGGAATATGCTGGAAACGTTTTCACCCCTCCCCACCCCTACTTACCACCTACAAGGTTTGGTGAAATTGTGCTGTTGTTAAAGTTTCTTTCGTAGGTGTTGTAGGAGAAATATGAACAAGATCTTCGACTATAGCTACAGAGATTGTTTCATTTCGGAATGTAGAATCAAATGAAATCATAAGAAGAACGCTGCCAAGCATTGAAAGCGATCGTGCTCGAAAACTGGACTTGACGAAACTAGCACAAGAATTTGCTTCCATCAAAACACGTAGTGGACTGGTAATGGGCATTTAACAATAACGTACTTATTGGAGTTATAACAGTGTATTTTCATTTGAAATTGTAAAACATTTTCTCTTTACCTTTCGTACCAGTTTTTAAATAGATTCAAATTACATGTATGTATTTTCATATTTGTAAATACCTAATATAAATGCAGAATATTTTAGAGAAGAAAGGATTTTCTTTTTTTAAAAAAATGCGGGGCGCAGTACTGTAAGTTGCGGGGAGGTACAGAGCGTGTTAGTGACGCTACTGGATATGATGAAATTGATTGAAGATGCTCACAAAGAAGACCCATGCTCGGGTCTGGATTCGAACCCGGCGTCGACAACGAAGTGCTAACCACTCCGCCACGGAGGTAGGCGAGAGAGGTAGAGAAAGGGAAGGAAAAGAAAAACAGAAAATAGAGAAATAGCTGAAGAATGGACATAAGAGGTAGATTGAGAAAGAGCGGAAGAAGAAAAGAACGCGGAGAAAGTAAAAACAGAGAACAAAAGAGAAAGAAAATAGTGAGAGAAAAAGAAGAGGACGAAAGGGGAAACGAGGGAATAAAGAAAAAGTTAAACAACAAGAAAAAGCGTAAAAGAGAGGGAGAATGTGACTAGCCGTGACCACTGAGAAAGAAAATATTTCGTTCACCTCCGAATGAAACTCGCTGGTGACGCCAAAGAGTTTTAATCAAGAACGACAAACATATTTTAAGTAAATAGGACGTATAGAACATATCAAGAAAGCTAAGGGTGTTTCTAGTTGAATCGCAAATACTTAATAATTCATTGAAATACATTTTAAAGTTGTTTGGAAATCCTTTATGTAGGGATCTTCCCAGTGACATAGTGGTAATGTCGTTGCCTTGTAATCAAGAGGTCCCGCGATCGATACTCGGTGGAGGAACATAGACTCATAGTGGTTCGGATCCCACTTTAAACTGTAGGTTCAGTCCTGATTAGTGTGCATAAAGTGAACATAAAACCAAAATTCATAACTCATCCTTCATGTAAGCTCTCCAGGAGACTTTCAAATTATTTCCCTTGTTGGGCAGAGTCCATCTTTTCCCCGCAGTAACTTCGCTGTGCTCCAAGCATTGACAGAAACAACAGTCAAGAGGGTATATTCTAGGATATCTGCGAAGCCTGAAGTCTAGAGAATAAAATACAGGAGGGAAATCTATCAGAAATTGTAAATAAAATTGTTCATATCAGTGAAATGATGATGGTGATTCTGGAGTTGGCAACCTGATTTATTGTGAGTTGGCAACCTGGTTTCCTATGAGTTGGCAACCTGGTTTCCTATGAGTTGGCAACCTGATTTCCTAGGAGTTGGCAACCTGATTTCCTAGGAGTTGGCAACCTGATTTCCTAGGAGTTGGCAACCTGATTTCTTAGGAGTTGGTAAACTTATTTCACGTGACATAGCCCAGATCTTGGACTCAGTATACGCCACTGACAACAGTGTACAGTCAGCGGCAATAAAAATGAGACACCTAGATCCTGAAATACTCGCTTCCCTGCAAGACGTTATGTGTGTTGCCTAACTCCACGGCGTTAAGTGACTTTTAATAGCAAATTTTTAATGGAAACTTCTACCACCGCCATAGAATTGGACAACACACATACCGCCTTACAGGGAAACGAGTATTTCAGAATCTAGGAATCCCATTTTTATTGCAGGTGACTGTACATTAAGATGCGGAACAAACATATTTTAAACAGATCTAAAAACAATAGGCATGTCGTGTCTTGATTTCCACCTTCAAGTCGCAGCTGATCGAGAATTAGATTAATCCCACCGAATCGAATCAAATAATACGAACCACACACATGACCATGTTAACCTGCCACCCGTACAACCTTCGATAAAGTACTGCCGCTCACGGCAATAGAAATTAGTGCACTATCAAAATGTCCAATCGAGAAGCAGAACATGCGAAATCATTTCTCAAATAAGGCCCCCGCGATCCCGTTCCAATTTGCTACTGCACGCCACAAGGATTTTTCTTTTCTTTTTTTTCCAGTTCCCTATAGTTTGTGCGAGCTTACCGCATGTGGCGAGTCACGCGAACCTATCCAAAGCCTTGTACCCCCATCTGTCGTGTTCGTGGAAAGCTACGAGATGTTTAAGAGAGATTGGAAGAGGGGGTAAATTAAGACAGAGGCAAGGTAATTTCAGGGACGGGGTTTTTGGCTTGTCAAGCAACCGCAAGCTGCAGCCAATATTAGCACGTACTGAAGGGATGGCGTCGTGGAAAAGGGGCACGGGGATATAAGCGGTATAAGATTAAAGGAAAAGGGAATGATATAAAAGAGAAAGACATGGGAGGTCAGAGAAATGGAGAGAGGGAGAGAGAGAGAGAGAGAGAGAGAGAGAGAGAAAGAAGAACAAGCAACATATACACACACATATACAGAGAGAGAGAGAGAGATAAAAGAGAGAAAGATTGTGCATATAAATGGAGAAAATGTAAGTAAAGAGAGAGAGAGAGAGAGAGAGAGAGAGAGAGAGAGAGAGAGAGAGAGAGAGAGAGATAGAGAGGGGAGAGAGAGAGAGATAAAAGAGAGAAAGATTGTGCATATAAATGGAGAAAATGTAAGTAAGTAGAGAGAGAGAGAGAGAGAGAGAGAGAGAGAGAGAGAGAGAGAGATAAAAGAGAGAAAGATTGTGCATATAAATGGAGAAAATGTAAGCAAGTAAAGAGAGAGAGAGAGAAGGGGGAGAGAGATAGATAGATAGAGAGAGAGAGAGAGAGAGAGAGAGAGATAGATAGATAAAAGAGAGAAAGATTGTGCATATAAATGGAGAAAATGTAAGCAAGTAAAGAGAGAGAGAGAGAGAGAGAGAGAGAGAGAAGGGGGAGAGAGATAGATAGAGAGAGAGAGAGAGCGAGAGATAAAAGAGAGAAAGATTGTGCATATAAATGGAGAAAATGTAAGCAAGTAAAGAGAGAGAGAGAGAGAGAGAGAGAGAGAGAGAGAGAGAGAAGGGGGAGAGAGATAGATAGAGAGAGAGAGAGAGAGAAGGGGGAGAGAGATAGATAGAGAGAGAGAGAGAGATAAAAGAGAGAAAGATTGTGCATATAAATGGAGAAAATGTAAGTAAGTAAAGAGAGAGAGAGAGAGAGATAAAAGAGAGAAAGATTGTGCATATAAATGGAGAAAATGTAAGTAAGTAGAGAGAGAGAGAGAGAGAGAGAGAGAGAGAGATAAAAGAGAGAAAGATTATGCATATAAATGGAGAAAATGTAAGTAAGTAAAGAGAGAGAGAGAGAAAGAGATAGAGAGGAGGGGAGAGAGAGAGAGAGAGATAAAAGAGAGAAAGATTGTGCATATAAATGGAGAAAATGTAAGTAAGTAGAGAGAGAGAGAGAGAGAGAGAGAGAGAGATAAAAGAGAGAAAGATTATGCATATAAATGGAGAAAATGTAAGTAAGTAGAGAGAGAGAGAGAGAGAGAGAGAGAGAGAGAGAGAGAGAGAGAGAGAAAGATAGCAAACGTACACACGCAGACAGACAGAGAGAGAGAGAGAGAACAAAAAGCAAGACACACACACACAGACGGAATAAAATAAGTGAGAGGGAAGATAAACGAAACAAGACACATAACTGAGAGATATAAAATTGATTTATTTGATTTATTTTACTTCACTTTTCTGCCACTTTTGGCTAATCGCGAAGATAGGATGAGTGATGATATGATATTGATGAAGGTACACTCACAAAGAACACCCATGCCTGGATTAGAACCTGGGACCCCTGGCGTCGTAGCGCGCTGTGATAGCCAAAGAGATCGGCTGAGAGAAACAGAGAGCAGAAACTGAGGGAAATAGTAATGGTTGTATTGATAAGATTGCAAGAAAAATCAATTTGTTTACTGCTCCTAAAATGGATGATACTACTGCTATACTCCGTCCCGGGTATCTCTGTAGTTGGCGAACCAAAGCTAGTCTCTGCGAAAGTAGCGACTGCAAGCTCCAGGGGACTCGACGAATGAACGTGTGCAATGGAACAGGATTGCGAGGAGGGGTTAGAGCGACTGCAGTTACCAGCCTTTCCAGCAGCGTGTACTGCTTCTCTCTTCCCTTCTTGCGTGGCCTTGCTCCAGAGAAACCCGGACAGAGCATAGTTGAAGTGAAAAGATAGATAGATCAGTGGCGACTCGTGGGGTTTTCGGAGTGTAGGAAGAAGTTACGGTAAACCGAGGAAGGTTTGAAAAATGGGTTCAATTACATTCACACGTCTTGCTTGTACTACCCATTGAATGTTAGCTGCAGTGCAGGCCCATGTTCAAGGTATGGCAAGGGGCCCGTGTTCCTCACTTTGAACTACGAAATATGTAAATGTGAACCTATAAATATAGACGAAAATAACATTGAAGATATTTCAGATTTTGCAAGAATTTATATTTTCTTCCCCCTCCCTGTCGTGTGGATTGACGATAATAAAAATAATTGCTTAAACTTCGAAATTATGCTAAATGCTTCTAAATTGTGGTAGGATTTATTATTAATTTTTTTTCGGATAATTGTAATTCTGCATCTGCTTTTCTAGTTTTGAAATTGCGTTACTTATTTTTAACACTTAAGTAATAATGTAAATTTCCCCACCAAAATTGTTTAAAATGGTGCAACAAGCAACATGGGTTCAACATCGAAAAGGTTTGAGAAAATTGTTTACCCCCAACTTTCTACCGATTTCGTACCATAAAATCTCCTGAGGAACTAAATCGGGCAGGATGAAGAAAAGATAGAGGAAGGATTGTGACATGGTTGTATAAAAGCTTTCCGCTGGTTCGGCATACTCCCTTTCGTTTGAATTTGAAATATGTCCGCTGGTGAAGTAGAAATAAGATTTGGACATAATTTTACTTTTATTTCGTGAAAACTTATTCCTTTGAATTCGATTGCCCTCTCCCAGTGATTGGCGTTTGCAGATTATGCTAGAAACGGTGCTAAGAGCCAACAAAGATCAAATTTTGCTTGGTTTAATAACATTTTGTTGGGGTTGGCATCGCTGATTGAGGAAAGTCTTGCTGGTTCCTCGATCCTAGCCGATTTTCGTATACTTTCCCCCACTCCCTTGCACTGCCCCTTCCACCCCCCCCCCCCCATCTGTCTGTAGGATGACCGCCGAAGTTCCTCAGCGAGCGGCAGAAAGGACCGTGTCCATCGTCTTTGAACTGCTACTGGAGTGACTGAGAGCAGTCAACTCTTGACAGTAGCTAACCTAGCCAATTGTACGTACATTGCGCTCATAATTTTAAACAGTAGAGAACTGGAGATAAGTATAGTGGAACCACGAGCAAAACAACCTGCGCAGACCCGCGACTCCTGTAGAGTCCAGCGCAGATATTTCTGCCGTGCGATGCGCGAAACAACTAAAGAAGCAGTGTTGCTAATGGAGCAGATAGAAAAATCGCTGCAGTGCGCCGATGCACAGCTGTTACGTACAACAATAAAATTAGAGAATTCAGGTCTATCTAACGTTGAGTTTTAAACGTCATGCATTATACCAGGACTAGGATTAATATGTACTAACAAGTGGCTTTGTATGTAGCTACATACATATGGACTAAAAATTCGCAAAATATGAACTAACACATAAGTAAAATTACCAAAAATGCTGCAAAGAAGACTTCTTCATACGATTCCTTATTTGAGTGATTTCAAACAAAATAAAAATATATGTATATTATTTTTCATTGCATTAATGCACTGGTGGCGTTCTAACTTTTCACTCCCAAAACCCGTATACACTGGTATGGAACTGCAACGGCAGATAATAACATGCAAACGTGTTAAACCGCTACAATTGCACCATAATACTCCTCCTGAAGCAGTATTATTATTTCCTCTCTGAGATCGGCGACAGTCGGTTGCCTTTGTTGTACATTTACAAAGGATGCCGGCTTCCACAACAATAACAAGTATATATACTGCCACTATACGACGCACGCTTTTAGAAGCGATATCGGGCGGGGCCACACAGAGGGTGTGCGTGGCGATCAGCCAATGGCAGGAGTGCAACGTTGTACAGTTAGGAGACTGCGGCGCGGAAGTTAAAAGCCGTGTTCTGCATTTTTCTTGCGCGCAAGAAATTTTCATAAAATTCGCCACGTTAAGGTTCATCATAAGATGGGGAAATACATTTTTAACCTGACTGTCCAAGTCCCATGAATTTCCGTCGCCTACAACCGGAGTTATCGTTCCTTGAAGAAACAATGGAAACGTCACCTATCATTTCCTTCCGCCTGTTTTTTTCGTTGCCACCGTGTTGACGCAGCTGAGTTGTTGTGTCTAGGGAAAACTGTGGGTGTTAAATTCATTCGCCTCGATATAAACAATGACCCTTCATTGTTCTGGGCGTTCTCGAACATTGAAAGTCTGTGTCAGTTTGAGTTCAGCGTTTTTTCGTAGCAAGGCCGGTGTAACATTATTCACTTATCGTTCACTCGTGCGCCACAAAGAACAGTTTGTGAAAAGATTAAATACAGCAATAGTGGTGTTCCGTGTGTTCTTTTTATTTTAAATAATGTCACTCTCAAAACCTAGCACCAGTAGTACAGGCTCCAAGGGTGCAAAATCGAATCATTAACCTCCAGGAGAGTGACTGGGAAATGAGTGAAATCAGTGACACGGAGACCGAGGAAGACGACGAGAGTGGTGATGAATAAATAAATACCTTCAAGCTTCTTTCAGGTATGGGTTTCTCATATATGCTACAGTGATATGATATTATAATCCTGTGTAGAAATATTCACTATAATTATTTCACTGTACTCATATATACTGTGCATGCATTATCAAAATAATGGACACATCGCGGATTTTCTGTCCTTCCCTTGCGCTAGCAGTTAGTTTGGCAACAGCGCAGTAGCACTGGCTGGGTATTGGCCGAACTCATGTTCCTTCTAAAAGCGTGCGCCGTATAGACGATAAGCTGCGCGGCCTTCATGAACGCGTGCACGTTGCTTAGAATTTCCCGAGCTTGGCTATGCAAGGTTTTTGATTTCAACTTCGACAGAACTGGAGGCATTATGGAATTTAACGTTCATTAGCAAACACACACTTTTACATACACACACGCAATACACGCACACAACGTCAAACCGGTCAAATACTTAGTATAAAATAAAAATATGGTGCTTCCAATCCAACAAAACTCACCGCCACTTTACCTGCCTTTCGTGCTTCATTATTACAGTTGGCAACACTAGTTACTAGCTAGCCAATGAACATGCACTGCATAAAAGAAGCAAGCACTACGCCGTGCTATATTGCCACATTTCCGTCCCTGCCGAAAGGTGGGAACCGCGAGCTGGAGCGCTATTCAATTGTTTTCAATGATGTTTGCGCGAGTGTGTCCAGGAATGGAATGACAATATGGCAACAATAGCGAAGGTTTTCGAGCAGGGTAGAACACATGATGCTATAGCCTGACAAGTTAAGTCCCGATATGCGCAGATCGCTGCGGAGCACTTCCTATTACGTCATCCTCCCCACCATTCTTCTACTCACTTGTCTGGCGTTGAGAGTACCAGTGGTGCTAACTCAGCAAAATTAAGCTAAAACAAATATGACAAACGATTTTCACTGTTTAGCGTGACGGTGCATGCAGGCTCCTATTATATCAGTGGTTCATTTTATTTAATCCGGCCTTTGAAAATGCGTGCGGTGCGCCGATCGTAAACTGTAGTATTACGCACGTGCGTTAAGGTTTATAACGAAGAGAAACTACAGGGCGAATGACTTCATTTTCTGAATGCGACATCGAGCAGTGTCCAGTTTGTTTGTTTTTTAATTTTTTTTTTTAAACCGAGTGGGGTGGTGGTTCGTTTGTTTATCGTACAACAATCACTACGAGAAGGCAATCTGATAACACGCTTACCTGTGTTCTTTTCTAAAGCATTGAAATGTTCATGCTCTTTACTCTTGGCTGCAAGATTCTTACTTTGAAAGAGATGGACTTATGGACGAGCGTGTAGATGAACTGATAATTAGACTTGGTGAAGCCGATTCAGACACGGACACAGATTCATCGGTAGACACAGACTCGGATGAGTGGGAGAGTGAAACTGAAGGAGAACTGGAAAACATTTAGGTGAGCTCAGTTCTATCGTTTATATATTTTTCATTTTTCTATCGTTTTATTTCATACATTTCTTATGCTGGTAAGAAATATCCCTAATATAACTTAATTCATTTAAGGTTTAAAGGGAAAATATCAAAATGTATTTAGAATTTAGCGCAATCAATAGGTAGCGTAGGTGACGGGATACTAATTCATGCCTTTCACATTCAAATTTCGTTGAAAATTCTCAGAGGATTCAGCTCCCTCCAGTTTGCAACACTGCGAATGAACGTCGCCGCAGACAATTGAGTGGGGAAATGTGATGTGAGGTGCGCAAACAATGGATTGCAGCGTCTTGTTTTTAAACTTGTCAAGTTATAAGAGAGAGGGAGACGAAACGAAAATTCGTTTCTACGCAACGGCAAATTTACGTGTGTGGCACTCTACACCATTCCCCGCGAGTAGGGGTGGGGGAGACTGGAACATACTTCCATATGGCCCGAGGTGGAGGGAAGAAGGGAAAGCTGCGCGGGGACTTTTCGTCCCAAGGTTTTTTTCCTTGTGGTCGATCAATGAACTGTAGGAAGTTCCTCACTTCCTACATGGAGGAATCGCCCCTGAGATATAAGTCAACGGATGATCTGGTGTGAGAATTCCTGATTCCTGAGGATATTCCTGCACTATTTTCTACAATACATCCTGATAATGGTGAGAGAGAGAGAGAGAGAGAGAGAGAGAGAGAGAGAGAAAGAGAGAAAGAGATAGAGATATAGAGAGAGATAGAGATATAGAGAGAGATAGATAGAGAGAGAGAGATAGAGAGAGAGAGAGAGACAGAGAGAGAGAGAGAGATTTATTTATTTGGGGTTTTAAGTCCACTTTATGCACAGCAAGGCTAATCGGGAAAGTGGGATCCGAACCACTATGTGCCTGCACCGGGTACCAATTACAAGGCGACGACGCTACCACTGCGCCATCGGGGAGGCCCCAGAGAGAGAGAGAGCAAAGAACACGAGATAGACAAATGAGAAGAAAAGATAAAAATGATGCACAAAGGAAAGAAATACGCAAGAAGAAAAAAGTAGGCAGAAAGAAATGTGAAATCCCTTCCCACTAGCATCTCTCTTACTCCATTCTATCATCTTTCTTCTCCCCCCTGTCCTATCTCCCGTTTCATCTTTCCTTTCTCTCCCTTCACTACTTCTCAAATACCTTCTCTTCATCTTCTCTTTCATCATATTATTTCATCTCCTCTTTCTTTTGACCTTCACAGAAGGTGCATTACCACCATAACAATAGGCACCTGAAGGGAAGTTCGAGTTTTCCCCGCTAGAGGCCTCCGTAACGGCGTGAAAGTTGGATCTACAGAAGCAAGTGAATTATGCAACAATTAGCAGTGTCGGCTGCTAAATTTTGGATGGAGGAATGAAGTTTGGAGGTGAATAATGGATGAGAGGGTAAAGGTGAAGCTTAGAGGCGTAGGGGAGGGGTAGAACGGGGCTCTTGTTGGAGAATTGGAACAACAGAGCAGCTTTTGACAACCGCTTGCAAATGCTGCTGCAGATTCTTTCTTGTCTGCTGGAAAGGTTTTGCCATGCAAGAGGACACCCCTGAATAAATTACGCCTTGCACTCGAACTCTGAGACAAGAAAGGAGAGGGGAAAGACAACAATGGCGGCATTGTTAATGATGGCGACAGTTTCGCATTGTTGCACAAGAACGTACAGCATTGTTGAGGAAGATACGTTTGTGGTTGGCCTGGTGGTTGTCGAATTAGTACGCGTAAGGAGTCTAAAGCAACGTTTCTAACCGTGAGGCCTCGGTCCAGTATGGGGCAGCAAGAATTTCTCCTGAAACATCTTTCCTCCAACCAACCCTCCGATTAAAAATATCCCCGGCGAAACAAATTTTCATCCCCTCAAAGAAAATGAGATTGAAA
Organism: Lepisma saccharinum; assembly: GCF_977018435.1. Classification (NCBI taxonomy): domain Eukaryota; kingdom Metazoa; phylum Arthropoda; class Insecta; order Zygentoma; family Lepismatidae; genus Lepisma; species Lepisma saccharinum. The sequence continues at coordinate 35,881,951 of NC_139246.1, forward strand.
AAAGATTTCTTAACTATGTAAAAAAAACACAATTGAGAGAGGTACTCGAATCCATTAATGGTTCAGTCATCAAGACTTCCCTGCCTTGAGGATTAAAAAAAAGACACCATTCTGGAACTGACCAACTTCACCGAGCCGAGACAATAGACGGCCGCCGTGGCGGAGTGGTTATCACATCGCGCTATGACGCCAGAGGTCCCGGGTTCGAATCCCGGCCTGGGCCTGGGTGTTTGTGAGTGTCCATTCATCAATTTTATCATATCATCACTCATCCCCATCTTCGCAAATTAGCCAAAAGTGGCAGAAAAGGCGAAGTAAAATAAATCAAACTGAGACAATGAACAGCAGCGTTGTTAAAGGTCCAAAAACCCTTAATTCTAATAGGTTCTATTGTGATCCGCTGCAGGACCGGAACATTCTTTCTCGCACTTCTTAAATTCGGTCAAAGTTGCGTATGGTTTCATTGAAAAAAGGTTTCTGGACCGGGAAAAAGGTTCCTGAAACATATTTAAATTGATCCAGAAAAAAAGGTTCCTGAAACATATTTAAACTCATCCGAGAAAAAAGTTCCAGGGCCGTACCTAAATTGAGCCGGAAAAGAGGTTCCTGCACCGTATTTAAATGCAGCCGGAAAAAAGGTTCCTGGACCGTATTTAAATTGAGCTGGTAAAAAGATTCCAGGACCGAATTGAAATACTTTAGAGATAAAAAAAGGTTATTTACGGTCCAGAACCCATTTACGCTTGTTGATTTTCTCTCCTGGACCGGAATTGAATTTATTTAAAATTCCTGGACCTTTGACAACCGTGATGGAAAGTTCATCGTATTCCACAAGGATGTTCTTACTGAAGTTTTGATTCATTGAATTCCTTTATTTTACTTCGCTTTTTGTGCCACTTTTGGTTAATTTGCGAATATGGGGATGAGGGATGACTAGGGAGACAAATTTATGGTAAATAAAAACTGAGGAGAGTGGTAAATAAAATGTTAGATCAGCGGTATATACCAGCGGCGGAAAAAAAATTGGCACACACTTTTTTATTGAGAGGAAACAACATGCAAAAGAGCTATTAATTGATAAACTATTTCTTCATTTTTATATACTGTACACATACACAAGTACTTAGGTGTCCAACCAAAAATAAAACATCAACACAAAATCACTTCATTTCTAAAATGCATATTCGGGGGAAGAAAGGAATGCAGCTTGACAGGGAGCGAAGTTTTCGAACTGAGATTATGTGCATGGGAAATCCCAATTTGCAGCGTCTTCCTGATGTGATCGAAGATAAAACGTTCTTCAGCTGCAAGTGGTAGGAAACTTTAGGCAAACGTTTCGTTACAAATCGACAGTTTGCGCGCACAACCTCGATTGCCGGTTTTTGCGTGTTTTCTACTTAATTTGATGATATTTCACGGTTATTTCGCGAAAAAGCGTTCATTTCGTGGAAAAGCACACATTTCGCATTACTTCGCGAATAAAACTCATGCATATTTCATCATTGGGGGTGTAGTTACGTGGAGAATGTTCAAAATTGCATTTTTTTTTTTTCACATTTCGCGATTTCGCGCATCGCGAAAATTCAATGTCCCTAGTGATGACATGGCGAAATTGATGAATGGACACTCACAAACATCCATGCCCAGGCCGGGATTCGAACCCGGGACCCCTGCCGTCGTAGCGCGATGTGCTAACCACTACGCCACGGGGGGCGGCTCCACTGAAGTTTTCATGGTATAGTGCTTATATTTTACATGTATTAAAGTGTTCACAAGAAACTTATAGGTGGGTTAGGTGGACGTTAACTTTGAACTTTGGAATATAACTTTGGTCAAGTGTTCGGTGTTACTAGTTCGATAGTTCTTCTTATGGTTGAGCTTTGGTTTTCTTAGAATGTAAATATGCCGTTTCTAAATTCATTGTAAATGTTGTCATAAGATTTAATAACCTAGGTTAGTACTATTATTCCAAGGTACTTAGCAAATGTTCAGTTTATTATTAACTGGTAACATAAATTCCAAAAATAAACTGCCTCCCCAAAATGAAATCACAAATACGCCACGGAGGGGGCATATCCATCTAAAATCAAAAAGCTTAATTCAGACAGTGCCAACCAACATCATTAAAATGAAATTAATAATGTAGTTATCAGTGTTTCCAACTATACCGTAACAGATTGCGTGTTAATTTACGAAAACGGACTACAACCTTTTATATTTAAATTTGAATATAGTGCGCTTACAGTAATTAATTTAACTATGTAATGAGCGTTATTACTTCAAAAATATTCATGGTACTTTTTTACGGTAGTTAGATGGCAACCTTGGCTGTCTTAGATCTTCATTTCTCCAGTCAACCTTTTACAGTAACCGGTTTTCCAAATCAGTACTTACCAAATTAATTTAAACACACTGGACTGAGGAAACTAAAAGATTTCATTAGTGGTTGAAAACTATTTTAAAATTAACTTTTCTGTTTGTCTACAAGCCTAGACATTATCGAATTATTACTCTTTATGATTATGCCATATTTTATTTATTAATATTAAATTTCAAGGGTACATTTTAATTAATGTCTCAAGTTAAAAAATTACAAAGGTATTTACGAGTAAAATTGTTGCAATAAGAGCATCGGCTTAAAGAAATTACCGGGTTTTGGTTTCACGAGGATTGAGAGCCATTGGCCCAAAGGGAGTTAGTTGGAATTGTCATGGCTCCTAGGATTATCCCCAATTCTCAATTTCTCTCTCTCTAGTTTATCTTATATCTCTGTTTCTTTCTTCTTCAGGTTATCTATATTTCACTAAGTTTATCCTCCGGGTATCCCCGATGGTGTAGTGTTAACGCAGACGCATTGTAATCAAGGGGTCCCGGGTTTGATCCTCGGTAGTGGTTCGGATCCCGCTTTAAACTGTATAGCCAGTCCCGGTTACCTTATCTGAGCAAAAGTAGAGTTAAAGATAATTTTCTATATTTATTCATCTATGCCTTTCTTTCTTTGCTTCTCTCCTTCTCTCTCTTTTTTATTTGTTTCTTTATTTCCTTCCGTTCTCTCTATCACACCGTGTGTGTGTGATTTTTGTTGTACTGCTCTACCAAGAGAAGAAAATCCCTCTGGCGCTGCAGTCGAATTTTCAATCCTAAATAAAGGAAGGGAGCGTGGGTGATGCAATCAACTGCTGGCCATGTTATCCTGCCTGCGTTTCCAAAATTTGCAGTGTTCATTAACACATGGTCGTCACCTTTCTTCAGTGCCAAATGATTGTATCCCGCGAAAGCAAAGGCGTAATATTTAACGTTGTTCAATTTTTTGGCAACGATGAAAGGAATCTAAGTTAGAAACACGGCAACACGGGGGAAGTAGGGCGCAAGCTATGGAAAACACTTTCGTTTGCGGTGGCTGCGAGAGAAGTAAACAAGCGACTGTCTACTTTAGTTTACGAGTAGGGCATGGTTTACCTCTACTCTGTACAACCGTTAACTAAATGACTGAGTAATTCAGTAAGGGATCAGTTTTTTTATATACGGTAGGTTACAGCCCACTGTTGTCCACCGGATGACGACGTTGCAGAGTATAGGCTTACACTTCGCTGCTTACATCCAGTCTGTAATCGTTTTCTTGCTTAGTGTTTACACGGGGAATAAGACGAAGAAGAGATACGATATGTTTACACATTTTCTATGCTCGAGTATTTTGTATTTAAGCAGACACGCTACCAATGTTGAGCAACTGCCCAGACCAAAAAACGTAAGAAATAAACAAACGTTTTTTTAAAAATCATTCATAAGCATATTTCTGTGTGGATTAATGTACATTATGTGATCATTATTATCAATACTAAGAGCGTTCCCTGACATTCGCTACGAGACTCGGCGGCAAGCGGCCCGGCGTCAGCGCTTGTCTTTCCCGGTGAACGGGGTCCGCGACAGTCGCACGCTACAGTCTGTTTTTTCGCTCTCCCTCCCTTCGCTCTCTTTCCCTTTCTGTTGACGTTGCAGACTGACGCCAGTAATATCCTCCCTCGGAAGTTGTGTTGTGTCGTGTCCGTGTGTTGAAGATTGTGGCTTAATATGGCACCACAAAAGTTTACATTACAACAAAGGATTTATCATGTCGAGTGTTACTTCGAAAGGAGGAATTGTGGAGAAGTGCGACGACGTTTTGCAATGAAATTTCCTGGTGTTCCCGTTCCATATAGGACCACTATATTAAACCTCGTAAAAAAGTTTAGAGTAACAGGGTCAGTTCAGAATAAAAGTGGAAAGAAAAACCCACGTGTACCTACTGAGGAAAAACTCGATGAGATAGGACAAAGGTTAGAACAGTCTCCTCGGAAATCTATCCGCCGCCTCTCACAAGAAACGGGTGTTTCAAAAACCACAGCATTTAGAACCGCTAAAATTCTTAAATTTAAGGTCTAAAGAATAAAGTATACAAAGACAATCCGCACACCATCCGTGAGTTAAAAGAGAGTACTTTACGAGAAATAGGGAGAATTACAGTAGACAAACTTGCACGTGTAAATGCCAATTTCCTTCGGAGATGCCAGGAATGTGTTGCAGCAGAGGGACATCATTTTCAACACCTTCTGTAGTCAAGGTTAGTATACAATATGAAAACTGTAATTTTAATAGCCGACTCTAGCGACTGTCGAGGACCCCGTTCACCAGGAAAGACAAGCTCTGCCGCCGGGCCACTTGCCGTCGAGTCTCGTAGCGAATGTCAGGGAATGTTAAAATATTGTCATATACATTTTGCAATTCTTAATTGTTAAAAAATTGTTGAGTAAATCATGATAAATCGTAACAAATACCTCATTGCAAATTAATTATCTAAGCCCTTAATTGTGCGAAAGGAAGAGAGATAGACAGAGAAAGGGGGGTAAAGAATGAGTAGTTGAAAGCAATACCAGTACAAAGCAAATCAGCGACATGGGGAGACAAAGTTTCATGCATCGTCACCAGATTATATGTACGCCTACATTCATAAATTCTAATACGTATGGGTAATGGATTTTTCTACATCTTATTTTGCGTTGATACATACATCCATGTCAGCTTTCTTTTTTAATATTGTTTCAAACTTATACATATTATATTTTTATGTGGCAAAAGGCAAACGGTAACAACCGCCGTGATTTCTCGATAATAATATAATATGGGAAAAAAATAAAATACTATATTCCTTTTCCGGAATGTCTGGAGTAGCGACGCGCAGAGGGGAAAGCTTGTGGGCGGGGCCAGACTAGGTGGGGAAGGGTGCAGAATGCAGAATTCCCCTACTAGGCTTGCGAGCTGTCATTTTACTACAGAACTACTGGACCAGTCAAGTCGCCCCCTCCCGCGCGGTCCCCTCCCCTCCGTGCGTTCATTGGACGAGGCACATAGCCGCAACGTGCGCTAAGGACGCGTTCGCGTTCTCTTACTCCAGACCTTCCGGGAAAGGAATATAGAACAAAGATTTGGGGAATGTGAAGCGGGAGAGAGAAAGGAAGAAAAAATGAGAGAGAGAGAGAGTGACAAGAGATAAAGAGAGAGAAAAGGGAAAAAAAGAAATAAAGAGAGAAAGAGAGAGATGGAAAGAAATAGAGAAGGAAGGAGACAATAAGAGGGAGAGAGAAAGAGAAAAAGAGATCCAAGGGGTCCATGGAAGATAGAAATGTGATAGAATTCGAAAAGAGAAAGACTGGTAAGTAGGAAGTGAAGCCAAGAGTAGGCAGATAAAGATAAATATACGTGCATGAAACAAATATGTTTACATATATAGTTGCTCACCAGCTGAAAACATTCTGGCACCGTCCCTGTGATCAAGAGAAAGTTAATATTGAGTATATCATCTCGTATACACGTATTAAGAAATAACGTTTTACAATGCATGTATCATTATACTTACTGCATTTTCTAGACTGTTGTTCCTAAATCATATGGACAATCGCTAATTTCGTCTTCAAGGGATAAAACATCAATGTTACCAGAACAGCTCATTGGCGTTTTTGTTTCACGTCAATATCTCGTTACGGAAAATGGAGCGAATAAACATGGTGATGGGACTTGGACCACAATTATCTTTGCCGTTGACTGTACACTAATACTTGTCTTGCTCAAAGTGGGCACCTCTGTTACGAATGAAGGCACGCAGGTTTTTATGGACATTTGTTCCCTTAACTCGTGATGTGATGGTGTCCTCGATGTGCTGACCAGCCGTTAAGATCCTCTCCCTGAGCTCTTCTTGTGAGTTTACCGGTGTCTTGTCATGTGGCTCCAAATGTAAAAGTCGCAAGGCGTCAAATCGATATGGGGATCGAGCTGGGCAGCCATCATGCTGGTAAATCATGTCACGTCTTGTAGCTAGAGGCACATCCTCCAACAACATTGCCATCCCGTTCCTCAAAATATGTTCATAAGTGATGCCATATAAGATTTTGGGCAGGATAAATGGCTCGATGAAATGATTGTTGATTACGCCCATCCATACTTCTGCTTGGGCGTGCGACAGTGGCTGGATGAAAATTACCCAAAGAAATGGATTGGCCGAGGCGGTCCGATTCCCTGGCCGGCTCGATCCCCCGATTTGAAACCTTGCGACTTTTACATTTGGAGCCACATGGCAAGACACCGGTAAACTCACAAGAAGAGCTCAGGGAGAGGATCTTAACAGTTGGTCAACACATCAAGGACACCATCACATCACGAGTTAAGAGAACAAATGTCCATAAAAACCGGCGTGCCTGCATTCGTAACAGAGGTGCCCACTTTGAGCAAGACATGCAATGTTCTTTAATTGTATTGTTAATTGATTCCATTCACATGAAAATGAATGAAGTATTATTTCTTGTACACAAATGTGTATGTTAGCAACATTTGTACCTTGTTGGATAGCAGATGTCACAAGGAAGTAATTTACGTAATTTGTACGCTTCGTGTCATACCATTTTTGTTAATAATACGTTGCCAAGTAAACAAAGAGTGCATTTTTTTATCATCACTTGTAAGTTTAGACCCACCCGTTACTTACATGTGATTGTTATTTGGGAAAAACTTTTTTTTTCAATGAACCACTTATTTGTTAGCTATCAGAAAACGCTGAAATAAGTGCCATACAATGAGCAGTTTTTTCTCAATTCATCTTTTTATGTGGAAAATTGTCATTTTTTAAAAAAAACAATTGAAACTCGATTATCTCGAAAACTACTAATTCTCGGACGGGGTATCATATGGTCAAATTTATTGCAAATTGTCTCTACTTTAACCCCTTTCAGGGAATACATCTAATTACCAGTCACCCTGTATATATATACACACACACTGGTCAAAAAAAATAGGGGAGCAAGCAAGAAATCCCAAAACCAAAGTTGGTAAGTCAAAAGTAGCAATGTATTTTGATTAGGTGAGTGTGTCCTCAACCAGTACAATACATGTCTATTGAGTCATTAGCACAACAGAGTTCTAGGGGTGATTTCTGCAAGGTACTGCACAAAATCAGGAGAACAGCATGGTGATAAGACAACAGAAATGGACAGATACGCAACAGATCCATACCTCTAATAAGGCGTGTGGTCGCCATGAACTGCTATGACAGCTGCACATCTGACTTTTTTGACTTTCCAACTTTGGTTTTGGGATTTCTTGCTTGCTCCCCTAATTGTTTTGACCAGTATATATATATATATATATATATATATATATATATATATATATATTATTTATATATACGAGTTTGGTTATACAAAACGAAAAACACAATATTTATTGTAAAAAAACAATTCTGTTACATATCTGAAGCTTCCTTCACTTCTCTACATAATCACCTCCTACATTTAAACATTTGTCGTATCTGGGCACGAGCTTCATAATTCCCATGTTATACTCTTCTGCAGCCAGTTCACTAAGCCAGGTGGTTACTGCATTCAACCAAAAGAACGCCTGCGCATTTCCGCCAAAAAGGCACTACGATCAATGCAAATCGTTATTGCGAGACTCTAAGAAAACTACGGCGAGCCATCCAAAACAAGAGGCGAGGACTGATTTCTGGAGGAATTGTTCTTCTGCACGACAATGCCCGCCCTCACACTGCTGGTGCAAGTTGAGAATTGCTGGATCAATTCGGATGGAAAATTTTTGATCATCCACCTATAGTCCGGACCTTGCTCCCAGCGATTTCCACCTTTTCCCTAAGCTGAAAGAGTTTCTTGGCGGTAAACGTTTTGGAAGTGATGAATACTTGGAGAATGCAGTGACCACCTGCCTTAATGAACTGGTGGCAGAAGAGTATAACATGGGAATTCTGAAGCTCGTGCTCAGATACGTGTTTAAATGTAGGAGGTGATTATGTAGAGAAGTGAAGGAAGCTTCAGGTATGTAACAATTTTTTTCCAATAAATATTGTGTTTTTAATTTTGTATAACCAAACTGTCTTTATATATATATATATATATATATATGAGAGAGAGAGAGGGGGGAAGAGGGAGAGAGGGGGAGAGAGATATATATGAGAGATAGGAGCGTAAATAGTAACAAGATACGGGGAAGTAGAAGTGAGTGGTTGAGAGAAATAAAGGAAGATTGACAGAGAAACATAATGAAGACGAAAACGAAGCACAAGACAGGAAATAAACAGTAGTACAGTATTTTTATTTTTATTTTATTTAGCCTAGCTTTATCGCCACTTTTGGATAATCATGACGATGAGGATGAGTGATGTCGACCTCCGGGGGAGAGTGGTCAGTACAGCGCGCTACGAGCCTAGGGTTCGAATATTGGCCTGGGCTTGGGCATTCTTTGTGAGTGTCCCTTCATCAACTTCAACATATCATCACACATACTTATCGTCGCGATTGCCCAAAAGTGGCATAAATGCGACTCGAAATGAAAAATCAAAGGATGAATGATGATATGGTGAAGGAATGTTCACAATGAACACCCATGCCAAGACCGGGCCGTGGAGTAATACACAGAGAAAAATGTTTGTTTGGATTAACCAAAAAAATGAAAGTGGTGAACAAATCGTTTTTTTAAATAGACATCAACCAAACACTTGTTCATCAGTACCAAAAGATTTGGTCAAGTTCTATTTGTTTGTCGTAAACAATTTTTTGGTTACCAAAACCAAATATTATTTTGGTAAATCTAACAAAATGTAGCCCATTTGTTTAGGAAAACCAAATAATTTAGTCAAAATTACCAAATATTTGTTAAATAATTTATTCATAATTACTTATGTTATAATCTGGCTAATTTTAATTTTAGGTAGGGTGGATAGTTTGTAGAAACTAACTGATCTCAAAATACGCATTCAGAATAGAAAGTTCACATGAACTAACCGTTTTTGGAGCGTGTGTTTGTTTTTCTGCGCCACACTTAGCTTCTACTTATATAGTCCAAAATCAAAAAGGTTACTCATGAGAGATTCACTTTTATTCACTGCAGTACATTTTCTTCTTTAATTTGTAGCTTTGATGTTCACATATCTTTCGAAGACTGTTAAAGCACAATTTTTCACTATGATTACAATCAAACGTACCATTATTTGTTGTACAAAACTTATGTTTCTTCTACACATTTTGACAGAACCATCTAGCGGCCGGTGTAGGAAACTCAGTATAAAGTAAGTATATTCTGAGCTTTTTTTTTCAGAATATTAGGTTACACGACAACATAAAGACTCGCTTCGAGTAATTATCTATCTATATAAGTTTCAATATTCGACAAAAGATTTTCATACTACACTCGACGAAACTGGACAATCGTTATTTCAAATTCGAAAGCACGCTCACGCACATATAGTAAATTTAACCAAACGTTTTGTTTCTCTTTACTTACATATGTATCATTTTGTTTACGAGTACCATATTTCGTCTGACCAAATTTTTTGGTATTATTAAACAAAATCATTTAGTAATTACAAGCAATATTTGGTTATCGGAAACAAAAAGCATAACCAAACATTTCAACCAAACTTTTTTGGTAATTCCAAACAAACCAGTTTTTTCTGTGTAGCACGTGTGCTAAAGACTGCGCCTCGGAGGTCAGCAGTAGTAAACAAAGGTGAACAGGAAAGAGAAGAAAAATTAATAGATTCTAGAACTGACAAAGGAAAGAGAAAAGCACGTAAAACAGGAAAGCTACACTCATTGCGGGCCCAACTGGCGGCTGACCCAAATAGCTCTATATGTCCACCAATTGTCTTCGGGGGGCGCCTCGATAAGTGTCACCAACCTCAGTTGCGAAGCAAAAGCTGTACAACGTTGCCAAGCGTATGCCTATTTCTGTCACTTATAACTCTCTCTCTCTCTCCCGTTTTACAGTACGTTTGGCAACATGCTGTGTATCCGACGCTCATTTGTTTCGTCCCACCAGGAACTTCGGTGGCTTGTGACACGAAAATGCCCGATGTTAGTCGAAGGGAATTTAACTGACCGCTGATTCGTTGCTTCCCAGCCGCCAGTTGCAAATGCGAGCTGTATAGGAGTAACAACTACCTGGTTTGCCTTTACTTCAGTAAGATTGTTACATCTCCTTGACCCTTTTGTGAGCATCCATCATGCTCTACAGGCAAGAAAGTAAACATCCACCGTGGAGTATAAAGCGCTACAAGTTATGGTTGTTGGTTTGAATCCTATGAAAATTCATTGCGTTTCTTTCCTCATCTCATTAATCCATACAGATAAATCACCATGGCAATTAATCTAAGACTACATATAAAATAACAAAAAAAGTAATGGTGTCGATACTAGCGCCACGGTGGTAATTTGAATCGCGAATAGGGCGCACTCGTAAACAACGAGACGATGTCGCTTCGGCGAGGAAATAGGAGACCCTTAATAGGTTCGGCACAGAAATCCACTGAAAGGGAGAAAAAGGAGATGTCGAACTGAAATCGGAAACAAGAGAGACAAAAAAACTAATAGCGACTCCGTCCCAAGGGAACTCTCGGCGGGTATTCCCCGCTCCGTTGCGAGGGGAGAAATTTATTTCCCCGCCGTTTTCCCACTCCTCCCTCATCCTCGATGATAAGGTCACGTGACGCTCCCGCAATCCCCCGTGGCTTCGATCTCCGCATACAAGCGTCGTGCGGGGAATAAACTCTCCCACTGCGTCACACGACGCCCGAAGGGAGAGAAGGGGAGGATGGGGGAAATGCCCACGAGTTGGAGATGAATACGAGGTCGATGGAATTAATCTCGAATAGCGTATGCTGTTCGAACACCATGCGAAATGCAAAAAGGGGTAGAATTAAATGCATGGTTGCAGACAGATCTGTGTTCACTTATATTAAGTCGCAATAAGAAAATCGCAAAATGTTTGATAGAGAGAGGTGGAGAGAGAGAGGAGGATGGGAGAGGTAGGAGTGAAAAAAGAGAGATAAGAGAGAGAGAGGATTAAGATAACAGAAAGGGGTAGGCTAGGGGAGTGAAAGAGAGAGAGAGAGGGGATGAAAAGAGAAGAGAGAGGCAAAGAGAGGAAGAGCAGAGACAGAAAGAGAGGGAAGAGACAGGGAAAAGATAGAGAGAACGAGGGAATAAGAGAAGAGAGAGAGAGAGAGAGAGAGAGGATAGTAAGATAAGATAGAGAAGAAAGCTAGGGGAGTGAAAGAGAGAGAGTCGAAACAGAAGGAAGAGGGATAGAGAGGAGGAACAAAGGAGTGAGAGGAAGAAGAGATAAGAGAGAGGTAGGAGAGGGAAGTGTGTGTGTGTGTGTGTGAGAGAGAGGCAGTGAAAGAGAGAGGGAGAGAGGGGGGAAGTATATGAGAGAGAGGGGGAGGGGGAGAAGTATATGAGAGAGAGAGAGGAAGAAGTATATGAGAGAGAAAGAGAGAGAGGGGAGAAGTATATGAGAGAGAGAAAGAGAGAGAGAGAGAGGTGGAGAAGTATGAGAGAGAGAAGGGGAGAAGTATATGAGAGAGAGGGGGAGAAGTATATGAGAGAGAGGGAGGGAGAGAAGTATATGAGAGTGAGAGAGAGAGAGAAAGAGAGAGAGGTAGTGAAAGAGAGAGAGAGGAGAAGTATATGAGAGAGAGAGAGAGGAAGAAGTATATGAGAGAGAGAGAAAGAGAGAGAGGGGAGAAGTATATGAGAGAGAGGGGGGGGAAGTATATGAGAGATAGAGAGAGAGGAGAGAAGTATATGAGAGAGAGAAAGAGAGAGAGAGCGGTGGAGAAGTATGAGAGAGCGAGGGGGGAGAAATATGAGAGAGAAAGAGAGAGAGAGAGGGGGGAAGACTATGAGAGAGGGGGAGAAGTATATGAGAGAGAGGGAGGGGGAGAAGTATGTGAGAGAGAGACAGAGTAGAGGGTAGTGAAAGAGAGACAGATAGAGGAGGAAGAGAAGAAGCAGAGGGGAGTGAAAGAGAGAGTAGTGAGGAAAGAGAAAGAAAGCAGAGAGAGGCAGTAAAAGCTAGAAAGATAAGAAGATTGTGAAAGAGAAGACCAAGAGACCCGTAGTATTTGTAACTTACTTGTTTTACGTCATGTTTCTGTCTCTTTCGGCTAACCGCGACGATGAGGTTGAATGATGATAAGATAAAGAGACTGGGCCTATAGTTTAAAGTGAGTTCCGAACCACTATGTGCCTCCAGCGGGTATCGAACCCGGGATCCCTTGATCACAAGGCAACGATGTTACCACTCAAGACTACTAGAAGGAAAGGCTGGGGTCAGACACGCCTCTTTTCGCGACTGCCGCGGGTGTGACGTCATGGGCGGACAAAACCCAGCTGTCTTTTTACCCCATATGGAAAGAAACGTGGAAAGGCTGATTTGTTTTGTTCTTTTCGCTCCTTTTTTCTTGTATTTCTGGATTGTTGGGTTCAGGGTGCAAAATCCTGGAGGGGACGAGGGGGATTTCCCCACCCCACCAACAATATTGGCCTCAAAAATCCCCCCACCAAAAATTTCCCGGGGGAAAGAGTTTTTGTTATAACAATGAAAAGACAAGCAATTACTTTTAATTTAAAATATACTTTACTAAGAATAATATTGAAAACACACAAATTAGTGTAGTTGTGAGTGTTGAATGCTTTCTGTCTCAAGAGATCATTAACAAATCTACATAAATACGCACAGTAAAAGTAAAACAAGAATGCAAAACAATAATAACTATGAAATCTAATTGATTTATATTAACATAGTGCACAAACTAAACAAAAACTTACACATAATAAAACCACTTCAACTATGTCATAATTTATTAACATCTTTAACCGGTTAGTAATGGAATTAGTTAGCTGCTTTACACTATCTGATATGTATGAAAGTAACAAATTAATTTCTAATTAATAATCATAATAATTATTTTAATTGAGTAATTTATTTTTACTTTTAATAACATTACAAATATGTACATCGTATAATTCACACATATGTTTGTCGGGAGGGGGTTGTAGGTTAAGAACTTTCTCCCCCTCACCAGTTTTCAATGATTTCGCACCCTGGTGGGTTGTGAGGTGTTGCAGTTCACAGTGCCTTCAGTGAGGTGCTGCGACGTGTCGTGATCTCCGATGAAAAAATAAAAACAGCGGGTGACAATATATAACTGAACACATCGAATCTAACGAGACTTGTTAGTGGATTGCGATACCAGTAGTCTCATTACACAACATCAGGCTACCATACACTTCAATTGGGTTACAATTATTAGAATAAAAAATAATAATATTGTAATTTTTTAATAAAGGCTCTAACGAGTATAGTAAGATAAAAACTGCAAGCATACCCCTCAAGAGTTGAATCTCGACCTCCTCCAAATAATTTAATTCTCAATCGCCATACCAAAATTCCCACAACAGTCTAAGCGCAACAGTAATACTCAAGACTTGCCTATCTCCCATCCTAGTGCTCAATTTCCTTACTATAGAGTTGGAAACTTCCCCAACCAAGGGTAATTCCACATCAGAATTCACGATAAAAATTTAAGGTTTAATATGTAATAGCTGGCTGGATATTGTGCACCTCAAATAGTAGATACCGTGTTGCCGAGAGACGACCCTGGTATGTCTCGTCGCGTGAAAATTCCATCTCTTCTCGTGTCTAGTCTCGTTAACAACACTAATAATACATAGTAACTGTTAGAATTCCCTTGGAAATACACAACTTGCTATTTACATACGAGTGATGCTTAAATGACAATGTAGTTCAACTTCCGTCCTCCATTGTTCTATTATTTATTCAGTCAAATTTTCATCACAATCGCCCCCCCCCCCAAGTTATGCGGACTCAACCAGCTTTCACATACCCGCCTGTGGGCACCCCTGTTCGACATCCCACTGATTATATATATACGTATATAAAGTGAGCCTCGACTTTCTTCAGTTCTATGTCTCAAGTTTTCGTTCAGTCAAAAGTTGTTTAAAGTGTTTGTGACATAATACACACTGAACTTCCTCACATTCCTCCCTGTGTAGTTCAAAGATTCATAAGACTCAGAATTGTAATCTGAATAAGGAAAATTAATGAAGAAATAAATATCAATAGTCGAAGCAAAGTTACAAAATTTGAAGAAGTTAGCCTAAGTGAAAACAGCCCCTCTCTCACTCCTAAAAGAGAGCAATAGATGAGGTTGTTTTCTTTTACATATTCAACTTATCCATAATTTTGGCTTTCTGCCTTTCTTTATTTAACAAAATTATTTTATGCATTCAACATATATTTTTCTTTCTGCCCTAACAAAACGCATTACTACGTGTATTAACCCCAATTTTACATGAAACTAATGTTTCACAGAGGAATGTGACGACATATAAACTACCGATAAAATGTGCGCGTAAATGGCTGTGTAATCCAACTGTAAGGACATACGTTATGTCGGATCCTAAGTAAGTCTGTGTATTCACTCCCAATTAGCTTCTGGGCATAATTGCGGCTATTTTTGTTCATAATTACTGCTTTGATTCGGCTGCGAAACCGGAGCGTAGAGCGATCTGTCCGCCCGTGACGTCACGCCTGACGTCAAGGACCACGTGATTAGGTATGGCCCCAGCCTTCTCCTCTACTAGTCTTGGTTACCACTACACCATCGGGGAGGCACAAAAGTTGTAAATGATATAATGCCATGGCGTTCCGTGAAATTATTTGCGGCGTATAAAATTAATATCGAATTCAGCCTGCAAAAAAATTGGATCCAAAAATTTTCTTGCTCACAATTTATCATTTTTCTCTGTTATGCATTGTAAATCACCAGACAGAGAAATAAGACTTCTCTTCATTGATTTTGTTTTAAATGCTTGAACAATTGTCTTGAGAAAAGGGAGCATGCACATTTCAGAGACAATTGTAATGATGCGATCATTACTGGATCCTTTTTATGTTATAAATTGTGTATGTCTATGTCTATGTCCTGTACGTTTGAGTTCTTGGCCGTTGGGGGAGCGGTAAGTTTCCAGTAACGGTTTAGGTCATTAGCGGGGCCTATAAAAGGAAGGGAAGGCAGCAGTCGGCCTCAGATGTTTCGGTGCAATACGGCGAGGTAAAGAGGTGTCTCTTCTCTATGGGGCGAAACGAAGACTTTTCTTGATAATATGAATAGGCGGATACTTTAACTTTCTCTCTTTCTTTTAGTACACACACTTGCTCTCTTCACATTATTCCAATAGTTTATTTCATGTGGGAAACCGGGTACACAGCACACATACCTTCAGCCACCTTTTTTGGTACTGAGGGTTATATTTTTTTTTTACTCGTGGAGCCAGTGGCTACGCGAGTCTACACACTCTCTTTGGGAAGGGGGTTATTTCATGTGGGAAACCGGGTACACAGCACACATACCTTCAGCCACCTTTTTTGGTACTGAGGGTTATATTTTTTTTTTTTACTCGTGGAGCCAGTGGCTACACGAGTCTACACACTCTCTTTGGGAAGGGGGGACAGGGTACACCGGAATGTAATGTTGTGAATAACGGCCAAGAATTAACTTCTGTAAATATAATATGAATAAACCTATATATATCTAAAAGGAAATGGGCGTTAAGTTGTAATTTGAAGAGGTACGTGTCTATTGCCTAAACTAGCATCCACAGAACTTCAGGTACTACAAGTTTTGAACCTCGGGACAAGGATTCAAAAATGTATGGTAGTGTATATTGTGTATGTTACTGACAATCAGCTTAAAAGCACAAAATATACCGTTACATACTGGGGGCTCATAGTCGGGATATTTTCTGTAAGAAGTACTGAAGGCATATGTTATTGCGAAGTGGAAAGAAAGTAACAGAAGACAAAATGGCAATTCAAATAGACAGGGAGCTCATTGGCAAGTTGCTAGGCAATGCGAACTTGGAGGGAAGGCCTGAGGAAGATATTGTTGGGGAACTTGAGAGACTTTCTCTAAACCTTACGCAAGGAACTTCGGCAAGGACGGGCGAGGAGAAAATGAACAAAATCTTGGAAAAAAGCAACATTAACATTCCAATCTTTAAGGGAAACGTCGGCGATGTAAGTCCACACGATTATTTGTATGAATTACGCAATTATCAGGAAATCATGGAAATTGGGGATACTTTTCTCTTAGATAGAATCTTGCCGCTTTCGTTGAAGGAAATCGCTGCAGATTGGTTCAGATTTTCGAGACCATTCGGCACTTTTAGGGAATTTGAGAAGGCGTTCTTGGAAGAATTCTTTAGTGTCGATTACGACTCGGAAATAGCAAGGATCATTCAGAACAATTACCAGTCACCAGACCAGTCTCTTCTTGCATTTATTCGACACACCAGGAAGCTTTTCGCAATGAGGGAGAAACGGGGGACAGAAGACGAGGTCATCCAGCACGTTTTGAAATTTTCCCATCCTAAATTCAGAACACACCTGTACAACAGAACATTCGCAACAATCAAAGATTTGGAAACCCATTCTATGGACATTCAAAAGAGATTGTATTCAGAAGCCCTATACTATTGCCCAGAACTGAGGGACAACAACAGTTCACTGCAGGTGTTCGCCCAGCCGTTTCCTGTCAGTGGAACCAAGCAATTAGCAGCCGCGGGGGCAACGAACGTCTTCGGCAGCGTGAGGACAGAAGTATCAATGAGAGCCATAAATCCTGGACTGGTCAACCGGCTAAGCTTTTCCGGGAATGTTGGGACCCCGTCGAGAGCAGAAGAACCGACGAAGAGAAGGGGGATCCGTTGTTTTCGGTGTGACGGTTTTGACCACAAAGCCGCCATGTGTACTGCTCCAAAAAACTCGTTAGGCCCGAACAGAGCGACACCGCCATCGTAGCAGGCGCTGCGTGGAAGAAAAACAAAGGGGGGAGTAGGAAGATACGCAACTGCAGGAATTTCACTTCTGGCGACAAAGAGCCGTTAGTCCCCTGTAAAATCAATGGAAAGGACTTCTCCTTATTCGTAGACACAGGGGCCTCTGTGAGCACTGTAAATTTAGAGATTGCAAAACAACTGGAAAAGCAAGGGAATAAGATTAACAATAAACGTATCAATATTTCTTTGGCAGTAGGCTCTGTACAATCATGTGGGGAAATGTATCTTACTGTACATTTGAATGGGGTGAGACTTAGGCATAAATTCGTCGTTTTGCGCGATTGTTTCAAGGGATTCATCGCAGGTCGTGGGTTCATAAGGCAAGCCGGATTATCTCTGCACTTGAAAGAGGGAGGCTATAGCTTTGCAGACAGTGACGTCATCTATTTGTTTTCTGCGGAGAAGAGGGAAGCGGGGATGAGTCTTCCGATTCTGCAGGGGACGTCGACTGTGGAGGCTGAAGCTGGGGCAACCGCGACGGTAACCGCGACGATGGGAAAAAGTGAAACATCTGATGCAACAACCGCGACGATGGGATATTGCCAAACACGTCCCGAAATAGCAGAATTGATTGTGCGTGCAGAATGTTCACCAGAAGTAAAGAAGAAATTAGCAGATATTTTAAACATCTACAGTAACGTCTTTTCTGAAAAACCTGGCGTTACACACATCTTACAGCACAAAATAGAACTAACCGATAGGACACCATTCTATTCTAAGCTTCGTATTTTGACTCCAGAAAAGCAAGAAATAATGGATAACTGTATCGATGAGCTGTTAGCTGGGGGTTTCATTGAGCCCTGCAAATCTAATTACATTAATTCACCGTTGTTAATCAGGAAAGGGGATAAATACAAGGTGATCCTGGATCCTAGAAAGACAAACGCAGTAACAAAGAAATCTAGGAATGAAGTCCCGGATATGTTTGAATCTTTGAGTAAATTAGGCAAGGCTAGATATTTCTGTAAATTAGATTTGGTAAACGCTTTTGGCCAGCTTTTATTGGAAGAAAACTCACGCCAATACACGGCTTTCAACACTTCACGAGGAATCTTTCGCTATTTGAGATGTCCCTATGGATTGAGCATGATTCCTAACACACTGGCGAAACTGATGAATATTGTCCTTGGAGAGCTGCAGGGTGTCTCATGCATTGCATTTTACGATGACATTTTGGTTTATGGAGAAACGGAGGGAGAATTGTTGCTCGCGCTGAAAGAAGTTTTGGAGAGAATGCACAAGGCGAACTTAACACTTTCACCATCGAAGTCTCAACTTTTTACTTCGGAAGTGGATTACCTGGGTTTCAGAATTTCTCACAAGCAAGTGATGTGCCACCCATCCAAGATTGAGTATTTGGACCAGATAAGGGCTCCGAAGAATGTGAAGCAACTCCAGAGCATTTTAGGATTCTTCGGATTTCTGAAAGGTCACATTAGCCACATGTCAGAGTTGACGAGTCCTCTCACTGACATGTTACGCAAGGGAATTCGCTTTCGGTGGACGGATGTTCACGAAGAGTGCCTGACCAAACTGAAGGAAGCTGTAAAGAATAACGTTTCTTTGTACATTCCCGTACTGAATGAGCAGTTCGTCATCTACAGCGACGCGAGCGATAACTGCGCCGGTTTCTTACTAGGACAGAGGGACCAAGGGGGGAAACTGCATGTTGTATCCTTTGGAAGTAAAAAGTTCTCCCAAGCCCAGAAGAACTACAGCACAACGCACAAAGAATTCCTCGCTCTGCTCCTTGCAGTCGAGACTTTCGACAAGTACATCTGCCACGCTCCGGCAGTGGAAGTTTTCACTGACCACAGTGCTCTGACCACGATATTCAGTACTGAAAACAAGAGCGCAAAGATGTCAAGGTGGACCGCTCGTCTCTCGCGCTACCCTCTGCTCATCAAATACGTGAAAGGAGAGCTAAATCTAGTAGACTTTCTATCGAGAAATGAAGTATGCAACACCCATCCGTCTGAGTACGACGGGTTACCCGCAGCGCAGGAAACATTCCCCCTGGAAGATGAAAATGATGAAGGTTACGTAAAATTCGAGATGGAAGACGGAGTTGTAATCGATTCGTCAGATATTGCACAGAAACCAGTTGCTGACCTCAGTGCTTTGTGCACTATACAAAGCGCGAAGCAAATAAAGAAGAAACGAAGAGAAAATTTGCTTCGAGGGATCAAACTACCCAAGGTTCGTCTCTCTAAAAGTGAAAAGATGCAGGGCTTTTCATTGTTGCCTTTCTCCGTGGGCGAGGGGAATGAAGAACACGAACCGCTGGATCCGAGCAGGCTTCTGGACACCACTTCAATCATTTCAGAGCAAATGAAAGATAATTTTCTTGCAGACTTAGCGAAGACTGTTAGGAACGAGGAGGTGGAAGGGACGAAGATGTACAAGGAAAAGTTGAAGACACTGGCCAAATCTTCGTATTTCGACGATGATGGAATCCTTAGGAGAAATTTGCCTGCAGAAAAGTACAAAGAGAAAGGAACTGGCAAAATATGGGCACCTCTTTCTCTACGTGCGCAAATTCTTATGTCCTTGCATGATAGTGCATTCGCTTCTCACCCTGGAAGATTGAAAACGTTAGCGAAGGTCAGAGAACAATACACGTGGCTAGGCCTAACAAAAGACGTTATTCAATACTGTAAGTCGTGCCAACCATGCTGTGTATTTAAAGGGGACACGACTAAGAAGCAAGGCTTCATGGCAAGTAATAAGGAAACAGAAGTTGGAAAGAACTTATACTGTGACATTCTGGGACCAGTCGTTCGTTCGAAAAAGGGAAATTTCCAATACGTTCTAGTATGCGTTGATAGTTTTAGCAGATTTACTATCTTGCGCCCTCTTCGCGTTGTGACTGCGAAATCTGTGCTAGAACAATTACTGGATATATTCTCGATCCATGGATTCTACCCGAGAATCTCCACTGATAATCAAAGCATTTTCAATTCCAGAATGTGGAAACAGATGATGAAGATGTTTGATTCCAAGCAGATCAGAATTTCTCCATATCGCCCGCAGGGCAATCTCGCAGAATGCTACGTAAAGGCAACTAAACGTGCTCTTTCCACATTAATTTCGTCGCACAACGAGTGGGCGTCATCGTTACCGTACGTACAGTTTGCATTGAATTCCCAAGTTTGTAACACGACCACATTCAGTCCAGCATATTTGCATTTTGGACGTTCTGTGAGGGGTCCTTTCGAGAAGGCCAGGAACGCTTTGCCTCAAGGACCTGAAATCAGACAGGAGGACATCTTGGAATTCGTGGAGGAAACGAAATTCAGGATAGAAGAGGCCAAGAAGATAGCTTGCAACAATCAAGAGCGCATGCATAATGCACAGAAGAAAGTATATGATAAGAAACGCCGCAAGTGCACGTTTAAGGTGGGGGAAAAAGCTTGGCTTAAGGAACATCCTCTCTCTGATAAGGCCCGTGGAGTAACTAGTAAACTCTCGGGGAAGTTCTCTGGACCGCACGCAATTGTTGAGCAAACTTCGGCAAATACTTTCAAACTAAAACACAGCGAGGACGGAAGAATATTGAGAGCCAACAGCGATCAGTTAAAACCTTATTCTTCGCCGCCTGAGTTCGCGAAGAAAGTAGCCGGGCAAAATTCAGCGAAGGGAGCGCACGTATCTTCTCCAGAAGACGAGAATGAAGATGTACCCCAGATGCGTTACAAGCTGAGAAACAGATTCTGATCTAATTTCAAAAGGGGATTTTTGTAAATATTGTATATAGGGATTTATCTATCTTTTCTTTATTCTATCTTTCACTTATTTTCTCTATCACATACCTCATACAGTACTCATACAAAAGTGTCGTTCCGCAGTCAATTTCATCGCGAAAGTAACGCAAAGTTAGTGCGTATTCTTTTACCGTGTAATTTCGTCGAGAAGTCGCAGTTCGGTGGCGAGTGAACGCAGTTCTAGCGCCGGGCATAGCAGTGACATCTTCGGACGTAGAGCCAGTTCGATCCATTCATGTGGTAACCGGTCGAAGCGGTGACTTCCGATCTCGGCAGGAGCGCAGAGCAGTGGCGTTGCCGGGAGTCGAACCAGCAGCCTTGGTGACTTGGATGGATTTCCAGGAGACTGTCTCTCATTGGTCCAGGAGGAAGGATGGAAGAGATGCTGAGTGGGTAAGAATCGACGTGTGTTAACCAGCTCCAGTGCTGAGGGAAGATCGCGTATCTCGAAGTACACTTGTGGACAAAATTAGAGTGAACATTGACTGTCAGTGTCGTGTGATCTAATGAGAGTGTGTTTGTAGTGAACAGAAACTGCGGACAAGTGCTTTGTGTATATTATTATTATTTTTCTAGGTTACAGAACTTTGATATCTCTCTCTTCAGGAAGGGGGGACTATGTAATGATGCGATCATTACTGGATCCTTTTTATGTTATAAATTGTGTATGTCTATGTCTATGTCCTGTACGTTTGAGTTCTTGGCCGTTGGGGGAGCGGTAAGTTTCCAGTAACGGTTTAGGTCATTAGCGGGGCCTATAAAAGGAAGGGAAGGCAGCAGTCGGCCTCAGATGTTTCGGTGCAATACGGCGAGGTAAAGAGGTGTCTCTTCTCTATGGGGCGAAACGAAGACTTTTCTTGATAATATGAATAGGCGGATACTTTAACTTTCTCTCTTTCTTTTAGTACACACACTTGCTCTCTTCACATTATTTCAATAGTTTATTTCATGTGGGAAACCGGGTACACAGCACACATACCTTCAGCCACCTTTTTTGGTACTGAGGGTTATATTTTTTTTTTACTCGTGGAGCCAGTGGCTACGCGAGTCTACACACTCTCTTTGGGAAGGGGGTTATTTCATGTGGGAAACCGGGTACACAGCACACATACCTTCAGCCACCTTTTTTGGTACTGAGGGTTATATTTTTTTTTTTTACTCGTGGAGCCAGTGGCTACACGAGTCTACACACTCTCTTTGGGAAGGGGGGACAGGGTACACCGGAATGTAATGTTGTGAATAACGGCCAAGAATTAACTTCTGTAAATATAATATGAATAAACCTATATATATCTAAAAGGAAATGGGCGTTAAGTTGTAATTTGAAGAGGTACGTGTCTATTGCCTAAACTAGCATCCACAGAACTTCAGGTACTACAAGTTTTGAACCTCGGGACAAGGATTCAAAAATGTATGGTAGTGTATATTGTGTATGTTACTGACAATCAGCTTAAAAGCACAAAATATACCGTTACACAATTTATGTCATTTTTGCTGTTGGTTTATTGAGAGATAGATTAATTGGTTGTGTAATGAATTATGCAATGTAATGTATATGATATTTATTCAATAAACTTTGAATACATGC
This sequence comes from Lepisma saccharinum, assembly GCF_977018435.1. Taxonomy (NCBI): domain Eukaryota; kingdom Metazoa; phylum Arthropoda; class Insecta; order Zygentoma; family Lepismatidae; genus Lepisma; species Lepisma saccharinum. The sequence continues at coordinate 35,904,546 of NC_139246.1, forward strand.
ACACAATTTAGTATACACGTTGCACATATGTGAAACATATATCGTGCATGAAAGTTATGTTAATGTAAAAAAGAATTATATTTGGAATGCATTTTCTGTCCTTCAAAAATAGTTTGTTTATGCTTGTTTTCCGTTATTAATGTGAAATTGAACGTGTTAAAAAATAATTCAAATCGTTTGTTCTAATACAAATGCTTTAGCACAAACTTCTACCCCCTTTTTGCGTAATTTAAGAGGATAATACGTCTTTGATACTACCACTACTAATAGTACTAATAATGTTGGTCCTGGGTTCGAATCACGGCTTGGGCTTGGATGTTTGCTAGTATCCATCACTTATCCCCATCTTTGCAAATTAGCCAAAAGTGGCACAAGAAGGTAAGTAAAATAAAGCAAATCAATAACAATAATAATAATGTTATAATAACATTATTATTAATATTTTTTATTATTATTGTTGTTAACATTATTTTTATTAACATTATTATTATTATTATTATTGGTACGTTTATCCTGGTACTCCCCCCCCCAGACAAAAATTTGTGGTTGCGCCTCTGAGCTACGCCCCTGCTTATATAAGATCTAAGGTAGAACGTACAGTTCTGGGTGTATATGTAAGCCTAGGCTACCATGGTTTGAGTCTCCCGTCGCCAAAAGAACCTCTGTCCGCTAAAACATGGAGATAGTAGCTAGAGGCACTGACTCAGCTCCTCTGTAACTTCTGGACATTTCTTGGCACCGCGCCAAACACTTGATCCTTTCTCTCCCCACGGGCTTTGCACATGGACTGCAGAGAGGTTCCGGAACACATATAATAGAAACTTATGCCGACACACGAGGAGGCTTCCAATATCCTTTCCCCAACCTAGGGGTCCACGTAAACTTCTTGCCTAATGAACCTTGGTTGTCATTTTTTTCTGGATCGTGTCCGAGGTTTATCCAAAAGTTTCGATCTGGAATAAGGATGGATTGTCTCGTCTCTTGTTGTGAACGAGGATGTCTGCCTCGTACACGTCTCGGTCTCGTGTGGAATGATATACAGTAGCGCTGTGAGGAGGGACAAGCGCCGCTAGCGTAGTTTTCTTTTAAGAAGTTCTCATTGAATATTTCATGAATTTTTTTGCTTTCTGCACGTTCTATGAAAGGATAAAGTTCTGAAAATCTCAAGCCACGATTTTGCGCTCCATTTTAGAGTGTTTTCGTGGTTCCTTTTCGACTGCCCTGGTCCTCCGCCGAAGAGAGAAGAGATTCCCTGTTCTCATGGCCGTAGGCAGGAAAAAATTTCGGGGGGGGTTCATTCATAATTGTTCCCATGTGCGTCGCCAGAAATTTGAATAATAGAAATAATAACAATAGTTGTACAATAATAATTAAAATTTCATAATAATAAAACAATTTGATTCCATAATAATAATACTTATAATTATTATTATTATAGTATTGTTATATCCTTGAGGGGGCTTACTCAATCCAGCAGATGAGTGAATATCCAGCACAAGTTTATTATTTTTTTTTTTTACGTTTCATACAGTGTGTACTGAAATGCACAATTATTATACTTCATCATTAAACTTTAGATACCTTCTATAGAAAAGCTTTAAAAGTTAGATGGAAATTTTAGTCATAAAGTTTTTGTTGTTTGACTTAAAAATTTATTTTTTGGAATTTTGAAAAGTGTGGAACCAGTTATTCTTTTTAAAAACTTAGCCTGGTGCATGGATTGTAAGCTCAATCGCGAACGTAATGCGCTACAAAACTGGATATCCTAGGTTTGAACTCCTATCAAGGGGGATTTTCGACTTTATCGGACAGGGGAATTTAAAAGCTGGAAAGGGAATTTTGGAACAATCATAAGGGAATCTTCAGTCTATATTCCTTGTGACGCAGGAGCAACACTGGAAAGATGACAGCAGAAGTGATAATGGAGGGGTCGCGGGTGGGTTACGATTCTGAGAAATAATCCTGTTTCACTCAAGTTTCAGAATTCCAAATGGATGAAAATTCTAGCTCGATCGTTTCAACATTGTCTCCTTGTATTTTTGTGATGCTTCGAAAAAAAAATAATTGAAAATTTGTTACAGATTTTGGTTTCTGAACTTCCATTAATCCAACATGTCAGAAGTTTCGGGGGGGGGGGGTTGAACCCTAGAAACCCCCCCTCTAAATACGGCCATGCCTGTTCTCGTTTGTCCTCTTGGACTTGTGCTGTTTTTCCACGTTTCGCCTGGTAAGTTTAAGCGGACTCTAGCCTGCCGAAACGCACAACAAATCGCTTGTGCCTTTCTGCCTGTGGGTGTCTGCAAGAGTTGCAAACTCTCCTCTACGATTAATTTACATTTATCCGACTCGTGCACATCAAGGACGTGTTTAGGGAAGGGGGTCCGGACCCCCTCCCCCGAAAGATTTATCAAGTACTAACATTTAATAATGAAAAATATATTCGTTTAGCCGTTGTTGTATAAATTCCTCTGAACTTATTGGAAGACAAGGATTATATTGGGATCATACGGCTTTGAAGAGCAGGAAGGACGTATTTAAGGCGGGGTCCAGGGTTTCGGACCCCCCCGAAAGACTCGCCAAGTATGAAAATTAAGTAATGAAAATATTAGCATTTGTTGCATAATCGATGGTTATTAATTTCCTCTGAACGTTTTACAAGGCAAGGATTATATTGGGATCATACGGCTTTGAATGACATTCCAAAGAAGCTTTATGTACACTATTACTCAAAATAATATGCATACAATTTTAATCAGAAACTTACTTTTCTCCAACTACATGTAACATCATTTTTGTTATTCGATAAATATTCAATTATTCATCTATTTGACATTAATTTCATTTGGCAGGGCACTTGTTTTTATATAAATTATTCCGATCTTAACTACAGGTAAGCTACGTAATGAATATGCACTCTTATATTTCTATTCTTATACAGTCTTTTTACTTAATCGTGTAATAATAATATAATATCAATGTATGTATTGTAATTAGTATTAATTTGATTTATAATTATTTTAATATAAACATTATTATTATTATTATTATTCGTGAGACTCTTGGTTCGGATCCCCCCCTCCCACGAAACATTTCTAGATACGTGCCTGGTGCACATAATTGATGACGGAAGAATCTCAAAGACGTTTCAATCCCTTATATTTCACATTGTGCCATAGAAGGGTTAGTAGACATTGCTATTCTGTTTTAGAAAATAAATGAAGCCATGTACGTATGTGTTCGCTTCGTTTAAGTGAACAGGAGCATAGAGTATGCAACACTGTCGTAGGGTAGGAAAGATCAGGGCTGCCAGACCGTGGCCATAGACTGACTTTTATTTGCATTTTTATTTTGCTTCAATTTTACAACACAAATAAGATTCACAAAATACGAGGGCTTTTTTTTTTCAACCTCCGATGGCGCCGCGAGGTGGCCCGTGAAGCGCTAGGAAGTGGGGCGTCACGCAGCGTGACCATGTTACAAACTTTCGGGGATGATGGAAGGGGACAAAAACATCAATATGAGATAAGAAACCCCTGTCCAGAAACGCCTCATTCAGAAGTTACAAAGGTTCCAAAATTATTCTGACGTGAAAGGTATGCAACCCACAAACTTGTAAGGAAGCCCCACAAAAGGAAAGAGCATGTGACCTAGGGAAACTAGCAGATAAGTTGTTTGTTTATGGACATGAGAGATAAGAAATCTCAATCCGAAAATGTTATAAATCAAAACCGTTGTTGGGAAGGTAGAAGGCTCTTTGCAGTCCCAGGATGTAAAACTACCACAGTGACCCTGGTCCCACTTTACCTGTAGGCCCAGTCAGTGCCGGATCTAAAAATCTTGGGGCCTCCCGCAAAATATTACCAAAGGCCCCTCTACCTACCTACCCTTACACACACACACAAATACATACATATATAATATATATATATATATATATTAGGGATGGGCCGATATGAAATTTTGGCCGATACCGATAATGTACCGATATAAAATTTACCGATACCGATAACCGATATTCTACCGATCCGATATAAAATTAGAAATGGTCCTTGAAGAACCTGAAATGTTCATTGATCTCCTTAATAACTGTGCGTTTTGAGGTGATTGCAATGCAAAAGAAGTTGAATATTTAGACATTTACTTTTTCAGAAAGTAGGGCATGGAGATTATCCATAAAAATTACAACAAAATGGCAGAATTTTGCACTAAATTATGAGATATTTATCGATATATCGGATCGGTAAAATAATCGTTAATTTTACCGATACACCGATATGCCTATATCGGCCGATACCGATAGAGTACCGATTAATCGGTCCCATCCCTAAATTATATATATATATATATATATATATATATATATATATCGTACATATATAATGTATGTGTGTAATTCATGATCTCATGTTGACAAAGTCACATATAAGGGCGTAGAGGGTGATTCAAAAGTCCCTTAACACTCCTACAAAAAGTACAAGAGTTAGGCTGGGTACAATTGGTCAGGATAGAAACAGGTTAGGCTTAGGGGTGTGTTCCAAGCGGACGTCCGCCATATTGGTGGCCGCCATATTGGATTCAACTCAAAAATATTTAAATGGGAAGGTGGTGATGTGATATACTGTTTTCTCACACCTGGAAAATGATACATTTGTTAATCATCCAGTCATAACTTTTCCTGATTAAAGATAGCCTGAAGAAACCTTCACCACTGCATTTCTCGTGAAATTCTAGCCTGATTTGATTCTAGTCTGACTGCCACGCGGGAAACCCGGGGTGGGCTTTATCCCCACATAAAGCGGCTCTAGGGCCCACCCAGCGTCAAATCAAATGGTACGGGGGGGGGAGGGTAAGGGCGGCTGCAGCGTGATGCTGATCACATCACCTCCAAGATGGCCGATATCGAAAAAATGAGGGGGCCACATACCCTAAATATGCCTTTTGACACGGTGCTATTTATGCACAGGGAACTTGAACTTTACATTTACCTGTATACAGGCCTCCTAAAGGCTTACTTGTCCCAGGCCCCCCCCGCACTGCGGCGTTTTGCAGCTTGTAGATCCGGCACTGGGTGCAGTCCTGATTAGCCCATCTGAGCATAAAATAGTCTCAACAAACCCAAAGTTTAACCAAAATTTGGGATGGTTATGGGAAAAAAGAAAGATCTTTCTTTGTAGCTTTAATAAATAAATTATTATCTCCTACCATTACTACATCATACGCAACTAGCCAAGATTAATGCATTTATAGCAGTTGTTCAAATTTGCATCCTCCAGTATCGATGCAGGCATTACAGCATCGCAAGAACCTTTGTCGCATACACTCTAACATCCCTGGAGTCGTTCGGGCGATGTCACTGGCAGGAAGGATTCTTGCCAGGAGTTCTTCATTATCCACAGGCGTCTTGTACACAACACTTTTTACGTGATCTCACAAAATAAATCAAGTGGGAACAGATGAAGTGAACCTGCTGACATACCCTTCTCCTCACTGTTGTTTTGGCTTGTAACTTCTGAACAAGGCTTTTCCAGACAGGGGTTGCTTATCTCGTATTGATGCCTTCGTCTCCTTCCATCACCCCTGAAAGTTTGTAACATCACGGAAACACCCTGTATATATATGAATGAACGAATGAATTAACTTGTTTATGGCATCGGCATCCTTCAAATTATGGGAGGAAATACCCTCTTATCTTAAAGTTTAAAAAAAGGGTGCAAAGAATCCTTTGAGAAGGATTAAAAGAGCGGGTGAGACGGCTGTGTCTAATACGAAGCCGAGTTAAAATGACTTCTCGACGGGAGCGACGGTACGAGGAACGCCATGGACATGGTGAGCTTGCTATCGCGATATAAGTATAGAGTGTGTGTACGTGTGTGTGTTACCCGGAAAACTTTCACAGCGTGAGATTATTCAGGGGATATGATTTCAAACGTTTCTCTTCTACACATCTCGTTTCGACGCAACAAATCGTCGAAAAACGAGGGGTATCATATTGAACGTATGCAACCACGCTTCATAGTTCCCACCAAAGGATTAATTTTGCAATTACGATACACAAAATATATAACTTATTTATGAATTATCAGGTAGATATCAGCTTGTTATATGTCTTAATAAGTCGAATAGTAAAGTACCTAGGTATATATGTTTTTCAAATCATACGTTCTAGTTTACCAAAGTTTCGAACACTAGGTCTTGTCTCGTATCCATTTTTACTTAAGTTTGTCTTGTTCTCGGCTTTGTCTGATCAACTCTCGAAGGGTCTTGCCTCGTTCTCGTCTCGATCGGCCATTTAGACTCCGTGACATCCCTAGTTCTTGGTCTCGTCCCGAAACGAGATTTATATATGTTTTTAGCAACTTCGTGCCTCGAATATATATATATATATATATATATATATATATATATATATATATATATACAAAAATATTTTAAACCTTCGTGTTTTCAAGTAAAAAATACGAAAACGTAAAAAAAAACATTGGGGCTTCGAATTAAATAATACAAAAAAAAACAACAACAAAAAGTATTAACACACCTTAAAACTGTTTTGAAGTTCAAACATCCAGTATAGTATGTCTATAAACATAGTAAGGACACTCCGACATCAAAACTGTTTTCTTTAAAACGCAACAAGAAACAAAGGATCAAAAATGCAAAATAAAACACAGTGCTCTTCTAAGGAGGCTACTATTTTGTGCAACACATATAGCCACGGCGAGGTAAAGTGTTAATGGACAAACTCCAGCGTGAATATCTCTTACGATCTTCAAGCTATCAACGATCATAATTTCGGTTGCGAGACTTTTGAATCACCCTGTATCTGTAATTAACTGAAGCATGCTAAACTTACGGAGACTCAACTACTCCGGCGTCCAATTACATCAAGAAAGCCAGAACCGCATTGCGTGAGATAGAGGAAGCTTAGCCTACTCCTTACGAAATCAAAACATTACGTGGGTAAATTGATGATCCCTGACAAGTTTCAAAACTTTGACGTGCGTCATTCATTGCTAAAAACAAGGCGCCCAATGTAATTAGATAAGTTAAAAACTCCATTAGGGAAGTTTTCGACTGGATGAGGCTTGGGATACTCACGAAGATGGACACTGCTAATTCTGGTGCAACAGGAAGGCACGAAAGGGTTCTTCTCTTTATCTGATCCTCTATCCATTTGCTGGTATTTTTTTTCTGTAATTCTACTTTATCCCCTTCCCTACGGTCCCTTCTATCTTTTTTCCTTTTTCTATTTATCTACTTCTATATTCTATCCGTTTCTCTCTATGTAGCCTACCTTTTTATGTATCTCTAGCACAATCTATCTGCATGTATATATATATATATATCTATCTCTCGCTGTTATCTTTCAACTATAGTGACGATAAAGTTTTTTCACTTCCTTGAAAATCGAAAACTGAAAAATGATAATGATTTTAATAACTGAAAAAAGTGTCTTTTAAAACCGAAAACAGTTTTTAAAACCAAAATCATGTCTGACCTAGTGTTTTTGTCCCACCCTGGAGAGTAAAAAAGCAAAGCGCACGCCATGAAGGTGTATAAGGGGTGTGGAGTTAGGGCCACACACTTTCTTGATAACGGCCGAAGGTGGGGGTGATGTGATCAGCACACGCCCCTGGCCACCTTTAACCCACCCAGTTTCATCCAGGTACCCACTTTATACGAAGCTGGTGAACAGGTTGAAAAAATCCCGATTCTCCCCCGCCAGGAATCGAACCCGTCTCTCTCGCATGGTAATCAGACGCTGAAGAGTAGTGCTACTATACTCCATCTCTCTCTATCAAGCTGCATCAGGGCCGCCGTTATGGAACGCGAGGCCCTGTGCGAACTATATCCGCGAGGCCTTTGTGTTAATGTAATGTTAAAATATCGATGACATCCATTTCTCGTAAAATTCTTCTCTAGCGCCAACCTGGTTATTAGAATTGTGTAATTAATACCTATTGTAAAGCACGAGCGCGCATTCGCAGTTTAGCACTAATAAAATTTAAAATTTGGCAACTAGCTTTTCTTAATGACTCCTGATTGAGACCTTGTTTTAGCGATACAAGCCCTTCAAAAAAAAAAAAAAAATGTTATCCTGTGTGTTAGCAGTCATGTATTGTAAATTTACCCTTGTTGTTGATATGTATATTTTCTGCCAGAAAACGCACTAAATACGGAAAGGGGATCATGACAGAAAGAGCTGGCCCCAGGGGGTGACAATTCGGGAGCTCACCCGAGACCCCTCGCTCCAGAGAACATCGCTAGATAAAAATAATAGTTTGCGTGAATTCTTTTTACGAGTTTATAGGATGCTGGTGCTTCCAATTAAGTAACTAATCTGATATAGCCTGCATTCGTATCTTATTTTGACATACTTAAACATATCCAAAATTACTGAAATCATAAACAAGTGCTACTATAAATATGGTGTTCCAAATATTTATATCAAAAATACTTAATATATATTGTTTGTTTACTTATATAATTAAATATGATATGAAAATATGATTTTATGGAAACAATGCAAATTCACTACAGTGTCAAAATTCAATGAATAGTAAAGAAAACAATTATGTTATTGGATATGATTAAATATTACTACTTTTTTAGTTAAAGTAACAATATGATATTGAACATTCCTGGCTTTGCAATTAAATATGTACTAGGGGTACATGAGATTGATTAAGTGATTGATTTGTTTTAAGTTCACTTTATGCCCAGATAGGCTAATCGGGACTGGACCTACAATTTAAAGTGATGGGATCCTAATCACTGTGCCATTTTGCCTCTACCTGGTATCAAACCCGGGACCCCTTGATTATAAGGCAACGACGTACATCAGAATGAAAACGAAATGAAAATGTATGATGTACTATGAGCTATGAGCACTAATAACGGAGTTACCTATGAGACCGGACTCTTGAATCACTCTGTATTTTTAATAACTGCGAATTTAAACATTTGTTCATGTACGTTAATTCAAACAATATTGTATTTCATTTCTGTTCGACGTTTACTTTTGAATATTAGGAATTTGTCTATTAAAATACGTTATCATGCATTACCTAACCTACTCTACCCTACTCTAAATCTAACATAACTCCGGATTCCATTGGCGTCCAATTTTCAAATTTTGTACAGTTATTGAGTAATAGTGTATGTATGACATATAATTTTTTGAAATAAATTAAAAGACCCGTTTTTGAGAAAATGGCTACCAAAGTTTCCTTTACACCACCTTCAATTGTCTTTTTTTTACCCTGACATGGATATGCAATATCTCGTGTGAAAGAGTCCTTCATGACCTTTTTAACGCCGTCCGAATCACTTTTATAGGTGCCCCTGATTGCCGAAATATTGCAATTTAAATTTAACAAGATGTTGGAAAAAATGGTCAAAATCGCACAGTTTGCAACACTGTAATCTCGAAAATACAAAAGATATGGATCTGCAACTTTGCATATTTTCAAATGAATCAAAAATGTAAGGTTGAGTGAGGACTTTGTTGATTTCACATGGAATGACCCTATAAAGTTCTTATTGTATAATATAAAGCTGTTCTCATAAAGGGAACTTAATTTCGTTTTTCATATCGCTGAAGGCTATTCCGCAGCGCTTGCACGTTGGTAACAAACATTGCATACGTTTCAGGATAGTGGTCATTGTACTTTATTTCGTATCAATCCCTAAGATTGTATGTTTATTTTTATTAAAGTCTCTCTGAACGCTTCACGTTGACCAGGGCATTCACTTGTTTTCCTCAGTTGTCTCAACCTCTGAGGCATGTTTACAATGCATTGTGTTGTGCCATGCAAACCTCCTGAGCATTCAGGAAACAGGTAATACTTCTGGTTATAGAGTCAGCGGTTTGCATGGTAGCAATTAAATAACACGATTCGGCATAGAGCTCGATGGCCTAGTAATATAGAGGTGACACAAGCTGAGAGGGGACGGACTTTTGGGATTGAGTTGAGAGAAAAGAGGTGGTCAGCAAGGCAGTAGGTCAGAAGTGGAACGACGCTCTGGTCGACGAATTGGAGAAGCTTACAGAGGACTTCGCTTATTTTGATTCAGCTAAAGACTTCAGATAGACAGGTAATTATCCTAACACCCAGCCATGATTCAGGTTCAACGGTTCACAAAACCCAACGAGTGACCATTGTCTTTTCTGTAGTCTAGTTCCTTAGTGTGATTTTGTACCTTTCGCATTGCCAAGCGTTAACTCGTCATGCCAATGACGAGTGGTCTCATCAAGAGGATGAATTATGAGTTGTTTACATCACCCCAGCAATTAATTGCATAAACAACTGGTTCAGATCCCCTCATTTCTTAGAATGACACGATTTATTTTGTTCCTTTGCTCTTTGTACACCTTCCACCTATCACGTCGCTTAGATAATACATCTAATGTTCTTTCAGTTATGTACAGGGTGAGTCAGAAATATGACTACACGTTTGAAGTAAACGTAGTGTGTTACTGTACAATGTAAAGGTAAATGGTGAATGGTATATTAAACTTGAAACTTGAGTTTTCATTTCAAATAAGAGTCACGCACCCGAGCTTACGTCATTAGCAAAGATGGTGCTGAACATGCAGCAGCAAGTTACAGTTGCAGCGTGGGCGATTGCACACCAGAATGATCGTGAGACTGGCGAGGAGTGATTTTAACGTAACATTGTTGCCGTCGATTGTGGGAAAGTGGAGAAAACGACTGCTTACATCAAATTGTTGTTTAGTTTAAGCCTATTACTGTGCTTACTGCTCTCACGATCATTCTGGTATGAAATTGCCCACGCTGCAACTGTAACTTGCTGCTGCATGTTCAGCACCATCTTGGCTAGAGACGTAAGCTTGAAATGAAAAATGACGTTTCAAGTTTAATATACCATTCACCATTTCCCTCTACATTGTACAGTAACACACTACGTTTACTTCAAACGTGTAGCCATATTTCTGACTCACCCTGTATATAAGTGCAGTTTCGGAATGGAACCCAATCTGGAAACACATGTCCAGACTAGCTCTACCGCATGTGAATGTAATCTGAACACTGCACGCCGAGTAGTGCAGGGAAAAGCATGGTTTACCTGCCATACCATACAGGCTCCCGGCAAAGAAACCAATCAAAACTTGGCGTCGGCTGCGGCTGATCCGTACCCCCTCTCCCTCCTGGGGTGGCGCCCGTTTCTTACGTGACTGGAGGGCCGTGGGGCAAATATAGACCGGAGTTTCATGCCGAGCAGCGGGGGAGTTCGAACATGCGTGCCAGGCTACGCTTGTCCGTGTCACTTGGTTCCGCTTTCGGATCATTTGTTCCAAGAAAAGTCTCGAACCAGGCCGTTTTCCCTTGTAGCAACTGTTGCCAGATACTCTGGATTTCCCCTGTGGGGGTTCAGTGTGCCATTTCTCAGAGAGTTTCCAATTTGGGAACCAAGGTAACAAGGTTATTTGCGGAGATTCGATCTTATCCTTGAAGGTTATTCCGCAGTGCTTACAGGTTTGCAACAAACATTGCATACCTTTGAGGATAGTGATCACTGTATTTGATTTATTTTGTTTACACGCACTGTGATCGAAACTATATAATGCATACTTCACATGATCAAGGTCACCGTTAAAATATATAGCGGAAGAACAAATTCTAAAACGAAATGTAGATAATGATGACCAATTTAGTTTACAAGAGCCGACAATGTTCGGATTCGTCATGAGAAAAATGCCGGATGACTTTCACTAGTTCAAACGTATCTACTCCATATGTTGGTATAACAATATCAGCCGAAGACCAATATCCGTATTCTCCTCATAAAAAAGTGATCAACTTGACAAGACGTGATCTCAGATGGAGAACAATTGCATTAATGGGACTCACCGAACATCTCAACAATAAGTACCTAAGGTGGCCGGAGCGCCGTTATCCTAACATCACCACACTATGGTCGAGATCAAAAATATACAGGGTGTCTACACCGAAATTCCCTAATTTTGTTTTTTCCAGAAGTACAGTGTGTTTCAAAAAACTTTGAAAATTTATATCATGAAAACCTAAGAGATATTTACACCGGGTTTCCTGAATTATAAAGCCGCGTCCACATAAGCGTAACAGAACACCGTCCCGTAACCGCGTAGCGTATCACGCGTTCGTATCTGGACGGTACTGTGTATCTTGCACGCACAATTTGAGCCCGCAACAATTATGCTACGCGTCGGGGTTCGCTCCGTTCTATATCTTGTCACTTTTTCCGCGTCGCATCAAAGGGTTCAACGCGTTCAAGTTGCAGGAAATCTGGACGTTCATAGAACAGAGACGCGTAACACTCATTCCGTGACAGTCGAAGAGAAACATGGAGTAGACCCAAGAAAGTACTCTAAATTGTATTGAGTTATACAGAGAGAAAGATATCTTTGAAAAGCACAGTTTGTGTACCTGTTTTCCATTATGAATGTAAAACTGAACGTCTTGTCAATAAATTCAAGTAGTTTGTACCAACGCAATTGCTTTAGCACCCACTTATACCCTTTTTTGCATAATTTACAAGGATAATATAGTCCTTGATACTCCTACTACTACTATTACCATTATTATTTTTATTATTATTATAATTGTTGCTGTTCTTATTATTCGTACCTTTATCCCGCTATTTGGTAAAGTTAGCCCCAGCTAGCCCCCAAAAGTGGACGGGCAAAACTACACCTATGTATGTAGGCCTACTACAAATCTACATGCATATGTTCGTACACACTCAATTGGTGGAACGAGGGAATGCTGCAGTTACGGACTCCGGTGCGGATTGCAAAACTTTCATGCCGTAACATTGTCGCGTACATTGCCCCGTATCAACCTTGATACCTCGATTTAAGTGTAAATTTTTATGCAGCTGGCAACCCTGCCATCCCAACAAATCTGAGCTTGTTACGAAATGGTTAGACCGTAGTGATTCATGAATGCGGAGCGAAGAGAATTCAGGGTAGCCAGGAGCAACCTACGATTCTCTCAAGAGTCAAATTTCGGTACAAAATAATGATTTAGGATTTTTCACGTAAATGTAGGGCCAATATTTAAGCACATGTTGAGTGCGTCTGTGGACAAAATTTCGACCTGCTAATGTTGGCAGCTACGGAGATATGTCCCAAAGAAGGCACTTTTCATTCGACACATAAAATGGCTAGTCATAAATACATCAAATGCTGCACATGATCAATATTGGTCGCAAATGGCAGATTGACAGAGCATCAGTCAGGAGACGTCTAATTATGGCCCTTTGATAATTTCTTATATCTTTTTCTCACTCAAAAGTGGATTTCTGGAAAAAAATTAAAGCTGCCTTCCGCTAGTTATTAATTTATTTGATTTTCTGTATGGAATAAAGTGATAATATTAAGCATTGAAAAATATCTCAATGGATGAGGCTTTATAATGCAGAAAACCCGATGTAAATATCTCTTATGGTTTTTCATTATGTTAATTTTCAAAGTTTAGGTTGCGCGATTTTTGAAACACTCTGTAGAACGTCTGGTGTGCCCTGATGTACGATGATCAATCGGACAGTTTTCCTTCGCAGAGGAGACTGTCACAGGAACGGCGTATCAGGACATGCTGAACCTGTACGTGTTTCCGCAGATTGAACACCTGAAACCACATCTGATTTCAGCAAGACGGTGCTCCACCCCACTCCGTGACGAAAATCGAATACAGACTTCGTGAACCACAGGGATCACGTAGAAGTGGTGTAATGTTTTTTCACTCGACTGCGTATCGGACACAGCCCATGCTCACTTGGCGCAAGGGCTGGACCCTTCAATGTGTCGCGTTTGTAATGTCGTTTTAAGTTTTCGGCATATTCTTGTTGAATGTGCCGATTTTGTTTTCCTTGGGCAGCTTTTAATCTTCCCAACTGTTTAGTCATCCATCTTGGGGGATGGCAACAGTGTTTTATAAAATGTTTTTAGCTTTTTGAGAAGAACTGATCTCTTCCACTGTCTGTGAGGAAGCTTTTAGTACATTTCAGGGGCTTTTTACACCCCTCGTTTTAAATTTTTAAGTAAGAATTTTAGATAAGGGGACATTTGCTTGTATACATTTAAGCGTGCAAAATGGCCATATGTGCCGAGGCACCCAAAAATATTGATTCAATCAATCAATTAAACACGTGGTAGTCTTGCGATGTTCTTGCACACTTCATACTCCTAAAACTTATATGTGTGAATATTTCGGTTTCTTAATTACTGTGGAATTGGGAACGAAATAAAATCAGGGCATTTCGATGTAGACACCCTGTATATCCACGCCTCCCTCATGTGCCTTCATGGCATATGATGCAATGCACAGGAAAGAGTGTTGGCCGTTAAAAGAATTACTCAGCGTCATGTAATCAGGAGGTTGCGGATTCGATTTCAGGTCTAAATTATATTTCAGACCCTACTTTAAACTGTAGGCCCAGTTTCGGCTTAAGTTAGCACTCATAAAATCTAACTGCCTTTATTTGTAACGTACACATACATACTGGTATGTGTATTTATGCATGTATGCGTGAGTGCATGTATGTATAAAGGCCAGTCAGTGGTAAACAGGCCACTTTGTACGTACAGGCAGTCACGTCGTAGGCTTGTGTGAAGCAGTGCGAGTGTGAGCCGTGTGAAGTGCAGACTTGCAGGAACTTGTCGTCCGGCATACTATGGATGCCAGTAAGGAAGAGCAGCGAGCAGTTGTGCGTTTCCTGGTGGCGGAAGGCGCTAGTATGCGAGACATTCACCGTCGAATGACTGCAGGACGCGGACATTGTTTATCTCCGTTTCGGGTGAAGGAGTGGAATCGGAGTTTTCGCGAAGGAAGAACTTCACTGCAGGACGATAAACAATGCTCCCCATGCACGTCTGCACTTCACACGCCTCACACTCGCACTGCTTCACACAAGCCTGCGATGTGACTGCCATCTACCGGGCGACAACGGAACCCCCTCCAGTGGCAGGAGTTTCGTGGAACCGCGGCATCTACACGTCGAGATATACGAGGCGGCCTGTTTTCCACTGACTGACCCTTATATAACAGAAAACTTCCGAATATACACTGTTCTTGACGTTCGTATTGGAGTTTAGTAACCATTTCCATCGCTAGTACAGCGTTACGAGTCTTGGGTTCGACAACAACTGGGAAACAAATGCTAAATAAATGACTTCACATGGATGCGAACTCGTGCTTCCTATATAAGGGTAAAAGGTCATAAAAAAGGAAAGGTTAGATGCCCCTACGCTCTCCGAGCTCTGTTACACGCTTGGCGGCCCGTCATATACACAGATGTCCCTCTAAACAAGGATTTATGTTCACGGTGCTGTCACTTTTCCGCATGTGGTCGTAAAAAAACCCGTCGACCACGCTGTCTATATGGGAAACCCTTATGATGTTTGATTATTGTATGCATTTCTGTATGGTTCTAAATAGTCATTACGTACCCCACTGAGAACATCGAGAAGTCACGTGATCAATATACAAATAGCGATATTAGTCTATTTTTAGTGGCGGGATGGGCGTACATAAAATTCTCTTGCAAATTCTTCAGTAACATTACTTTAAACCACCATGAAAAGTTGCAGTTCTATCCACCACTTGCACATTGATTTATCAACTTAAAAATAGTAACAGCCAGCGATGAATTCAGGGGTTGCCCGGGGGGGAATAACATTTTTTTAAAAATACAAAATTCCCAGCGAAAATTTCAATAATCTGTCAGAGCATTCGGAAAATAGCTAAGAAATTTCGCAACCTTGCTAACTTTGGCTCACTTTAATTTACACAGAACGTAATTTTCTGGTTTTTACGTAATAAGAAGCATTGTTTCAATTCTCTTCATAATATATATACATGTATGTGTGTGTATACTAAAAAAAACTATTACTTTCCAAGATCTATTTGCGTATTTGGACGACCACAGCGCCACCCATGCCAGTAACTTAAACAACACTGCAAACTATAATTTCTAACACATTTCAACAACTTAACGCACAGATACATCTTAGAAGGGTATCTATTTTGATTAGCAGCTCTCTTCACTAGCGGGAAAAATGGAGAAAGAAAGAGTGAGGAAGAGAAAAGAGAGGGAAAGTGCGAGAACAAGGGAGAGAGAGAGAGAGAGAAAGACGGAGAAATATAAAAAGGGAGAAAGCGGAGATAAAAAAGAGGGCGGAAGAGAGAGAAAGAAAGAGGGATAAATGAAAAAGAAAAAGAAAGAGAAAAGAGAGGGAAAACGAGATAAGGGGGCGAGAGAGAAAGGGGAGAAAGCGATAGAAAATGGGAGAAAGTGGAGACAAAAAGAGAGGGAGGTGGGGAGAAATTAGAAAAAAATGAAGAAATAGAAAAGAGGGAGAAAGCCTGAGAACAAGATGTGTGTGAGAGAGAAAAAATATGGTAAAAAAGATAGTGAGAGTGGGAGATTCTTCTCCTTGCCCTCCTACCATTCCAAAGTATAGTTACAAAATTTTCCCATAAGTTCTAAAGTTAATGCGGAACATATCGTAATATATTTTCAATTTCATCTTTAGATATTGATAGCAAAACCTTTGTCGCATACACTCTAACATCCCTGGAGTCGTTCGGGCGATGTCACTGGCAGGAAGGATTCTTGCCAGGAGTTCTTCATTATCCACAGGCGTCTTGTACACAACACTTTTTACGTGATCTCACAAAATAAATCAAGTGGGAACAGATGAAGTGAACCTGCTGACATACCCTTCTCCTCACTGTTGTTTTGGCTTGTAACTTCTGAACAAGGCTTTTCCAGACAGGGGTTGCTTATCTCGTATTGATGCCTTCGTCTCCTTCCATCACCCCTGAAAGTTTGTAACATCACGGAAACACCCTGTATATATATGAATGAACGAATGAATTAACTTGTTTATGGCATCGGCATCCTTCAAATTATGGGAGGAAATACCCTCTTATCTTAAAGTTTAAAAAAAGGGTGCAAAGAATCCTTTGAGAAGGATTAAAAGAGCGGGTGAGACGGCTGTGTCTAATACGAAGCCGAGTTAAAATGACTTCTCGACGGGAGCGACGGTACGAGGAACGCCATGGACATGGTGAGCTTGCTATCGCGATATAAGTATAGAGTGTGTGTACGTGTGTGTGTTACCCGGAAAACTTTCACAGCGTGAGATTATTCAGGGGATATGATTTCAAACGTTTCTCTTCTACACATCTCGTTTCGACGCAACAAATCGTCGAAAAACGAGGGGTATCATATTGAACGTATGCAACCACGCTTCATAGTTCCCACCAAAGGATTAATTTTGCAATTACGATACACAAAATATATAACTTATTTATGAATTATCAGGTAGATATCAGCTTGTTATATGTCTTAATAAGTCGAATAGTAAAGTACCTAGGTATATATGTTTTTCAAATCATACGTTCTAGTTTACCAAAGTTTCGAACACTAGGTCTTGTCTCGTATCCATTTTTACTTAAGTTTGTCTTGTTCTCGGCTTTGTCTGATCAACTCTCGAAGGGTCTTGCCTCGTTCTCGTCTCGATCGGCCATTTAGACTCCGTGACATCCCTAGTTCTTGGTCTCGTCCCGAAACGAGATTTATATATGTTTTTAGCAACTTCGTGCCTCGAATATATATATATATATATATATATATATATATATATACAAAAATATTTTAAACCTTCGTGTTTTCAAGTAAAAAATACGAAAACGTAAAAAAAAAACATTGGGGCTTCGAATTAAATAATACAAAAAAAACAACAAAAAGTATTAACACACCTTAAAACTGTTTTGAAGTTCAAACATCCAGTATAGTATGTCTATAAACATAGTAAGGACACTCCGACATCAAAACTGTTTTCTTTAAAACGCAACAAGAAACAAAGGATCAAAAATGCAAAATAAAACACAGTGCTCTTCTAAGGAGGCTACTATTTTGTGCAACACATATAGCCACGGCGAGGTAAAGTGTTAATGGACAAACTCCAGCGTGAATATCTCTTACGATCTTCAAGCTATCAACGATCATAATTTCGGTTGCGAGACTTTTGAATCACCCTGTATCTGTAATTAACTGAAGCATGCTAAACTTACGGAGACTCAACTACTCCGGCGTCCAATTACATCAAGAAAGCCAGAACCGCATTGCGTGAGATAGAGGAAGCTTAGCCTACTCCTTACGAAATCAAAACATTACGTGGGTAAATTGATGATCCCTGACAAGTTTCAAAACTTTGACGTGCGTCATTCATTGCTAAAAACAAGGCGCCCAATGTAATTAGATAAGTTAAAAACTCCATTAGGGAAGTTTTCGACTGGATGAGGCTTGGGATACTCACGAAGATGGACACTGCTAATTCTGGTGCAACAGGAAGGCACGAAAGGGTTCTTCTCTTTATCTGATCCTCTATCCATTTGCTGGTATTTTTTTTCTGTAATTCTACTTTATCCCCTTCCCTACGGTCCCTTCTATCTTTTTTCCTTTTTCTATTTATCTACTTCTATATTCTATCCGTTTCTCTCTATGTAGCCTACCTTTTTACGTATCTCTAGCACAATCTATCTGCATGTATATATATATATATATCTATCTCTCGCTGTTATCTTTCAACTATAGTGACGATAAAGTTTTTTCACTTCCTTGAAAATCGAAAACTGAAAAATGATAATGATTTTAATAACTGAAAAAAGTGTCTTTTAAAACCGAAAACAGTTTTTAAAACCAAAATCATGTCTGACCTAGTGTTTTTGTCCCACCCTGGAGAGTAAAAAAGCAAAGCGCACGCCATGAAGGTGTATAAGGGGTGTGGAGTTAGGGCCACACACTTTCTTGATGACGGCCGAAGGTGGGGGTGATGTGATCAGCACACGCCCCTGGCCACCTTTAACCCACCCAGTTTCATCCAGGTACCCACTTTATACGAAGCTGGTGAACAGGTTGAAAAAATCCCGATTCTCCCCCGCCAGGAATCGAACCCGTCTCTCTCGCATGGTAATCAGACGCTGAAGAGTAGTGCTACTATTCTCCATCTCTCTCTATCAAGCTGCATCAGGGCCGCCGTTATGGAACGCGAGGCCCTGTGCGAACTATATCCGCGAGGCCTTTGTGTTAATGTAATGTTAAAATATCGATGACATCCATTTCTCGTAAAATTCTTCTCTAGCGCCAACCTGGTTATTAGAATTGTGTAATTAATACCTATTGTAAAGCACGAGCGCGCATTCGCAGTTTAGCACTAATAAAATTTAAAATTTGGCAACTAGCTTTTCTTAATGACTCCTGATTGAGACCTTGTTTTAGCGATACAAGCCCTTCAAAAAAAAAAAAAAATGTTATCCTGTGTGTTAGCAGTCATGTATTGTAAATTTACCCTTGTTGTTGATATGTATATTTTCTGCCAGAAAACGCACTAAATACGGAAAGGGGATCATGACAGAAAGAGCTGGCCCCAGGGGGTGACAATTCGGGAGCTCACCCGAGACCCCTCGCTCCAGAGAACATCGCTAGATAAAAATAATAGTTTGCGTGAATTCTTTTTACGAGTTTATAGGATGCTGGTGCTTCCAATTAAGTAACTAATCTGATATAGCCTGCATTCGTATCTTATTTTGACATACTTAAACATATCCAAAATTACTGAAATCATAAACAAGTGCTACTATAAATATGGTGTTCCAAATATTTATATCAAAAATACTTAATATATATTGTTTGTTTACTTATATAATTAAATATGATATGAAAATATGATTTTATGGAAACAATGCAAATTCACTACAGTGTCAAAATTCAATGAATAGTAAAGAAAACAATTATGTTATTGGATATGATTAAATATTACTACTTTTTTAGTTAAAGTAACAATATGATATTGAACATTCCTGGCTTTGCAATTAAATATGTACTAGGGGTACATGAGATTGATTAAGTGATTGATTTGTTTTAAGTTCACTTTATGCCCAGATAGGCTAATCGGGACTGGACCTACAATTTAAAGTGATGGGATCCTAATCACTGTGCCATTTTGCCTCTACCTGGTATCAAACCCGGGACCCCTTGATTATAAGGCAACGACGTACATCAGAATGAAAACGAAATGAAAATGTATGATGTACTATGAGCTATGAGCACTAATAACGGAGTTCCCTATGAGACCGGACTCTTGAATCACTCTGTATTTTTAATAACTGCGAATTTAAACATTTGTTCATGTACGTTAATTCAAACAATATTGTATTTCATTTCTGTTCGACGTTTACTTTTGAATATTAGGAATTTGTCTATTAAAATACGTTATCATGCATTACCTAACCTACTCTACCCTACTCTAAATCTAACATAACTCCGGATTCCATTGGCGTCCAATTTTCAAATTTTGTACAGTTATTGAGTAATAGTGTATGTATGACATATAATTTTTTGAAATAAATTAAAAGACCCGTTTTTGAGAAAATGGCTACCAAAGTTTCCTTTACACCACCTTCAATTGTCTTTTTTTTACCCTGACATGGATATGCAATATCTCGTGTGAAAGAGTCCTTCATGACCTTTTTAACGCCGTCCGAATCACTTTTATAGGTGCCCCTGATTGCCGAAATATTGCAATTTAAATTTAACAAGATGTTGGAAAAAATGGTCAAAATCGCACAGTTTGCAACACTGTAATCTCGAAAATACAAAAGATATGGATCTGCAACTTTGCATATTTTCAAATGAATCAAAAATGTAAGGTTGAGTGAGGACTTTGTTGATTTCACATGGAATGACCCTATAAAGTTCTTATTGTATAATATAAAGCTGTTCTCATAAAGGGAACTTAATTTCGTTTTTCATATCGCTGAAGGCTATTCCGCAGCGCTTGCACGTTGGTAACAAACATTGCATACGTTTCAGGATAGTGGTCATTGTACTTTATTTCGTATCAATCCCTAAGATTGTATGTTTATTTTTATTAAAGTCTCTCTGAACGCTTCACGTTGACCAGGGCATTCACTTGTTTTCCTCAGTTGTCTCAACCTCTGAGGCATGTTTACAATGCATTGTGTTGTGCCATGCAAACCTCCTGAGCATTCAGGAAACAGGTAATACTTCTGGTTATAGAGTCAGCGGTTTGCATGGTAGCAATTAAATAACACGATTCGGCATAGAGCTCGATGGCCTAGTAATATAGAGGTGACACAAGCTGAGAGGGGACGGACTTTTGGGATTGAGTTGAGAGAAAAGAGGTGGTCAGCAAGGCAGTAGGTCAGAAGTGGAACGACGCTCTGGTCGACGAATTGGAGAAGCTTACAGAGGACTTCGCTTATTTTGATTCAGCTAAAGACTTCAGATAGACAGGTAATTATCCTAACACCCAGCCATGATTCAGGTTCAACGGTTCACAAAACCCAACGAGTGACCATTGTCTTTTCTGTAGTCTAGTTCCTTAGTGTGATTTTGTACCTTTCGCATTGCCAAGCGTTAACTCGTCATGCCAATGACGAGTGGTCTCATCAAGAGGATGAATTATGAGTTGTTTACATCACCCCAGCAATTAATTGCATAAACAACTGGTTCAGATCCCCTCATTTCTTAGAATGACACGATTTATTTTGTTCCTTTGCTCTTTGTACACCTTCCACCTATCACGTCGCTTAGATAATACATCTAATGTTCTTTCAGTTATGTACAGGGTGAGTCAGAAATATGACTACACGTTTGAAGTAAACGTAGTGTGTTACTGTACAATGTAAAGGTAAATGGTGAATGGTATATTAAACTTGAAACTTGAGTTTTCATTTCAAATAAGAGTCACGCACCCGAGCTTACGTCATTAGCAAAGATGGTGCTGAACATGCAGCAGCAAGTTACAGTTGCAGCGTGGGCGATTGCACACCAGAATGATCGTGAGACTGGCGAGGAGTGATTTTAACGTAACATTGTTGCCGTCGATTGTGGGAAAGTGGAGAAAACGACTGCTTACATCAAATTGTTGTTTAGTTTAAGCCTATTACTGTGCTTACTGCTCTCACGATCATTCTGGTATGAAATTGCCCACGCTGCAACTGTAACTTGCTGCTGCATGTTCAGCACCATCTTGGCTAGAGACGTAAGCTTGAAATGAAAAATGACGTTTCAAGTTTAATATACCATTCACCATTTCCCTCTACATTGTACAGTAACACACTACGTTTACTTCAAACGTGTAGCCATATTTCTGACTCACCCTGTATATAAGTGCAGTTTCGGAATGGAACCCAATCTGGAAACACATGTCCAGACTAGCTCTACCGCATGTGAATGTAATCTGAACACTGCACGCCGAGTAGTGCAGGGAAAAGCATGGTTTACCTGCCATACCATACAGGCTCCCGGCAAAGAAACCAATCAAAACTTGGCGTCGGCTGCGGCTGATCCGTACCCCCTCTCCCTCCTGGGGTGGCGCCCGTTTCTTACGTGACTGGAGGGCCGTGGGGCAAATATAGACCGGAGTTTCATGCCGAGCAGCGGGGGAGTTCGAACATGCGTGCCAGGCTACGCTTGTCCGTGTCACTTGGTTCCGCTTTCGGATCATTTGTTCCAAGAAAAGTCTCGAACCAGGCCGTTTTCCCTTGTAGCAACTGTTGCCAGATACTCTGGATTTCCCCTGTGGGGGTTCAGTGTGCCATTTCTCAGAGAGTTTCCAATTTGGGAACCAAGGTAACAAGGTTATTTGCGGAGATTCGATCTTATCCTTGAAGGTTATTCCGCAGTGCTTACAGGTTTGCAACAAACATTGCATACCTTTGAGGATAGTGATCACTGTATTTGATTTATTTTGTTTACACGCACTGTGATCGAAACTATATAATGCATACTTCACATGATCAAGGTCACCGTTAAAATATATAGCGGAAGAACAAATTCTAAAACGAAATGTAGATAATGATGACCAATTTAGTTTACAAGAGCCGACAATGTTCGGATTCGTCATGAGAAAAATGCCGGATGACTTTCACTAGTTCAAACGTATCTACTCCATATGTTGGTATAACAATATCAGCCGAAGACCAATATCCGTATTCTCCTCATAAAAAAGTGATCAACTTGACAAGACGTGATCTCAGATGGAGAACAATTGCATTAATGGGACTCACCGAACATCTCAACAATAAGTACCTAAGGTGGCCGGAGCGCCGTTATCCTAACATCACCACACTATGGTCGAGATCAAAAATATACAGGGTGTCTACACCGAAATTCCCTAATTTTGTTTTTTCCAGAAGTACAGTGTGTTTCAAAAAACTTTGAAAATTTATATCATGAAAACCTAAGAGATATTTACACCGGGTTTCCTGAATTATAAAGCCGCGTCCACATAAGCGTAACAGAACACCGTCCCGTAACCGCGTAGCGTATCACGCGTTCGTATCTGGACGGTACTGTGTATCTTGCACGCACAATTTGAGCCCGCAACAATTATGCTACGCGTCGGGGTTCGCTCCGTTCTATATCTTGTCACTTTTTCCGCGTCGCATCAAAGGGTTCAACGCGTTCAAGTTGCAGGAAATCTGGACGTTCATAGAACAGAGACGCGTAACACTCATTCCGTGACAGTCGAAGAGAAACATGGAGTAGACCCAAGAAAGTACTCTAAATTGTATTGAGTTATACAGAGAGAAAGATATCTTTGAAAAGCACAGTTTGTGTACCTGTTTTCCATTATGAATGTAAAACTGAACGTCTTGTCAATAAATTCAAGTAGTTTGTACCAACGCAATTGCTTTAGCACCCACTTATACCCTTTTTTGCATAATTTACAAGGATAATATAGTCCTTGATACTCCTACTACTACTATTACCATTATTATTTTTATTATTATTATAATTGTTGCTGTTCTTATTATTCGTACCTTTATCCCGCTATTTGGTAAAGTTAGCCCCAGCTAGCCCCCAAAAGTGGACGGGCAAAACTACACCTATGTATGTAGGCCTACTACAAATCTACATGCAGGTTATAAAAATGTATTAACTTATATATTTGAATTGTCTCATATGTTCGTACACACTCAATTGGTGGAACGAGGGAATGCTGCAGTTACGGACTCCGGTGCGGATTGCAAAACTTTCATGCCGTAACATTGTCGCGTACATTGCCCCGTATCAACCTTGATACCTCGATTTAAGTGTAAATTTTTATGCAGCTGGCAACCCTGCCATCCCAACAAATCTGAGCTTGTTACGAAATGGTTAGACCGTAGTGATTCATGAATGCGGAGCGAAGAGAATTCAGGGTAGCTAGGAGCAACCTACGATTCTCTCAAGAGTCAAATTTCGGTACAAAATAATGATTTAGGATTTTTCACGTAAATGTAGGGCCAATATTTAAGCACATGTTGAGTGCGTCTGTGGACAAAATTTCGACCTGCTAATGTTGGCAGCTACGGAGATATGTCCCAAAGAAGGCACTTTTCATTCGACACATAAAATGGCTAGTCATAAATACATCAAATGCTGCACATGATCAATATTGGTCGCAAATGGCAGATTGACAGAGCATCAGTCAGGAGACGTCTAATTATGGCCCTTTGATAATTTCTTATATCTTTTTCTCACTCAAAAGTGGATTTCTGGAAAAAATTTAAAGCTGCCTTCCGCTAGTTATTAATTTATTTGATTTTCTGTATGGAATAAAGTGATAATATTAAGCATTGAAAAATATCTCAATGGATGAGGCTTTATAATGCAGAAAACCCGATGTAAATATCTCTTATGGTTTTTCATTATGTTAATTTTCAAAGTTTAGGTTGCGCGATTTTTGAAACACTCTGTAGAACGTCTGGTGTGCCCTGATGTACGATGATCAATCGGACCGTTTTCCTTCGCAGAGGAGACTGTCACAGGAACGGCGTATCAGGACATGCTGAACCTGTACGTGTTTCCGCAGATTGAACACCTGAAACCACATCTGATTTCAGCAAGACGGTGCTCCACCCCACTCCGTGACGAAAATCGAATACAGACTTCGTGAACCACAGGGATCACGTAGAAGTGGTGTAATGTTTTTTCACTCGACTGCGTATCGGACACAGCCCATGCTCACTTGGCGCAAGGGCTGGACCCTTCAATGTGTCGCGTTTGTAATGTCGTTTTAAGTTTTCGGCATATTCTTGTTGAATGTGCCGATTTTGTTTTCCTTGGGCAGCTTTTAATCTTCCCAACTGTTTAGTCATCCATCTTGGGGGATGGCAACAGTGTTTTATAAAATGTTTTTAGCTTTTTGAGAAGAACTGATCTCTTCCACTGTCTGTGAGGAAGCTTTTAGTACATTTCAGGGGCTTTTTACACCCCTCGTTTTAAATTTTTAAGTAAGAATTTTAGATAAGGGGACATTTGCTTGTATACATTTAAGCGTGCAAAATGGCCATATGTGCCGAGGCACCCAAAAATATTGATTCAATCAATCAATTAAACACGTGGTAGTCTTGCGATGTTCTTGCACACTTCATACTCCTAAAACTTATATGTGTGAATATTTCGGTTTCTTAATTACTGTGGAATTGGGAACGAAATAAAATCAGGGCATTTCGATGTAGACACCCTGTATATCCACGCCTCCCTCATGTGCCTTCATGGCATATGATGCAATGCACAGGAAAGAGTGTTGGCCGTTAAAAGAATTACTCAGCGTCATGTAATCAGGAGGTTGCGGATTCGATTTCAGGTCTAAATTATATTTCAGACCCTACTTTAAACTGTAGGCCCAGTTTCGGCTTAAGTTAGCACTCATAAAATCTAACTGCCTTTATTTGTAACGTACACATACATACTGGTATGTGTATTTATGCATGTATGCGTGAGTGCATGTATGTATAAAGGCCAGTCAGTGGAAAACAGGCCACTTTGTACGTACAGGCAGTCACGTCGTAGGCTTGTGTGAAGCAGTGCGAGTGTGAGCCGTGTGAAGTGCAGACTTGCAGGAACTTGTCGTCCGGCATACTATGGATGCCAGTAAGGAAGAGCAGCGAGCAGTTGTGCGTTTCCTGGTGGCGGAAGGCGCTAGTATGCGAGACATTCACCGTCGAATGACTGCACGACGCGGACATTGTTTATCTCTGTTTCGGGTGAAGGAGTGGAATCGGAGTTTTCGCGAAGGAAGAACTTCACTGCAGGACGATAAACAATGCTCCCCATGCACGTCTGCACTTCACACGCCTCACACTCGCACTGCTTCACACAAGCCTGCGATGTGACTGCCATCTACCGGGCGACAACGGAACCCCCTCCAGTGGCAGGAGTTTCGTGTAACCGCGGCATCTACACGTCGAGATATACGAGGCGGCCTGTTTTCCACTGACTGACCCTTATATAACAGAAAACTTCCGAATATACACTGTTCTTGACGTTCGTATTGGAGTTTAGTAACCATTTCCATCGCTAGTACAGCGTTACGAGTCTAGGGTTCGACAACAACTGGGAAACAAATGCTAAATAAATGACTTCACATGGATGCGAACTCGTGCTTCCTATATAAGGGTAAAAGGTCATAAAAAAGGAAAGGTTAGATGCCCCTACGCTCTCCGAGCTCTGTTACACGCTTGGCGGCCCGTCATATACACAGATGTCCCTCTAAACAAGGATTTATGTTCACGGTGCTGTCACTTTTCCGCATGTGGTCGTAAAAAAACCCGTCGACCACGCTGTCTATATGGGAAATCCTTATGATGTTTGATTATTGTATGCATTTCTGTATGGTTCTAAATAGTCATTACGTACCCCACTGAGAACATCGAGAAGTCACGTGATCAATATACAAATAGCGATATTAGTCTATTTTTAGTGGCGGGATGGGCGTACATAAAATTCTCTTGCAAATTCTTCAGTAACATTACTTTAAACCACCATGAAAAGTTGCAGTTCTATCCACCACTTGCACATTGATTTATCAACTTAAAAATAGTAACAGCCAGCGATGAATTCAGGGGTTGCCCGGGGGGGAATATCATTTTTTTAAAAATACAAAATTCCCAGCGAAAATTTCAATAATCTGTCAGAGCATTCGGAAAATAGCTAAGAAATTTCGCAACCTTGCTAACTTTGGCTCACTTTAATTTACACAGAACGTAATTTTCTGGTTTTTACGTAATAAGAAGCATTGTTTCAATTCTCTTCATAATATATATACATGTATGTGTGTGTATACTAAAAAAAACTATTACTTTCCAAGATCTATTTGCGTATTTGGACGACCACAGCGCCACCCATGCCAGTAACTTAAACAACACTGCAAACTATAATTTCTAACACATTTCAACAACTTAACGCACAGATACATCTTAGAAGGGTATCTATTTTGATTAGCAGCTCTCTTCACTAGCGGGAAAAATGGAGAACGAAAGAGTGAGGAAGAGAAAAGAGAGGGAAAGTGCGAGAACAAGGGAGAGAGAGAGAGAGAGAAAGACGGAGAAATATAAAAAGGGAGATAGCGGAGATAAAAAAGAGGGCGGAAGAGAGAGAAAGAAAGAGGGATAAATGAAAAAGAAAAAGAAAGAGAAAAGAGAGGGAAAACGAGATAAGGGGGCGAGAGAGAAAGGGGAGAAAGCGATAGAAAATGGGAGAAAGTGGAGACAAAAAGAGAGGGAGGTGGGGAGAAATTAGAAAAAAATGAAGAAATAGAAAAGAGGGAGAAAGCCTGAGAACAAGATGTGTGTGAGAGAGAAAAAATATGGTAAAAAAGATAGTGAGAGTGGGAGATTCTTCTCCTTGCCCTCCTACCATTCCAAAGTATAGTTACAAAATTTTCCCATAAGTTCTAAAGTTAATGCGGAACATATCGTAATATATTTTCAATTTCATCTTTAGATATTGATAGCAAAATTATTATTTCTAACAATAGAGGCCTGTCAGATATTTGTAACAGTGGGATTTTTTGTTTTAGTTGCTAATAACGTTGGAAACTAGCATAAAGGTCAATTTTCTATTGTGGTATCTACCTAGGTCAGCGTTCTAGCACGAAATCGAGTTCAGTCTGGCTTCCGACGGGATTCGAACCCAAGCAAAAACATCGTCTGGACAACAGGAATGCATCGTTAACGTGTCCATAAAATCGTAGAGCGATTAGATATCTGTGTGTGCCAGCAGACGAAACCGCATCAAAGCTTCATCGTCTGACAGAATTATTTTTCAATATCGCAGTTTATGGGTTTCACTGTTGCTTCGTGTCTCTTCTTATTAATGTCGCAAACAGAAGAGAGATGGAGCTAAGGGAATCGCTATCCGGTGGGCGAAGGTGGGCCAACGTAAAATAGTCCTGCTCTCGCAAATACGCCTGCGTGAGAAATATTCTGAAACATTCAGATTATAACACCATTAAGCCTTGTTTCCATGATATGAAAAACTCAATATGCTGACCAAGGCAGATAATTAATTTTATTATAAAACATAAATTAAACGTAACGTTTCAACCTTCTAGCAAGGTCTTCTTCAGACTATGTACCAAGTACAAATGTAACAAGTTACAAGAAAAGGACGATATATACAAAAAATAACTTCCCTCCAGACTATTAGAAAGTTGTTCTGGAACATTCTAGCAGGTGGCTTTCCCTTGTCAACTTTACTTTCACCTGAAAGTGAATGTGGTTGGACTCTTTATCTCACGCTCTATTTCCTTCATTCTTCTTCCAAGAAAGAGTGGATAGGACAAGAGAGAAAGAGGAGAGAAGAAGGAAGAATAATGAAGGAAATAGAGAGCGAGATAAAGAGTCCAACCACATTCACTTTCAGGTGAAAGTAAAGTTGACAAGGGAAAGCCACCTGCTAGAATGTTCCAGAACATCTTTCTAGAGTTGTTATGTATATATATATATATCTTCCTTTTCTTGAACCTTGTAACATTTGTACTTGGTACATAGTCTGAAGAAGACCTTGCTAGAAGGTTGAAACGTCACGTTTAGTTTATGTTTTATAATAAAATAAATTTCTGCCTTGGTCAGCATATTGAGTTTTTCAAAACATTCAGAGTTAAGGAAGGATCATCTCCAGGGAAGGCAGAGAGATAGAATTACAAAAGTGATGTATAGAGGAAAACCAATGGCGTGGCGTTACTTTTTCAAAAGTGTTACAGGCCATCAGTATGAGCATTATTCTGCTAGACGTTATCATCTAAACCACTTCCCAAAAATAACATGCCTTAGACCTAGATTTTTGTTCACTTCGTTCCTTTTTGCATTCCGCTCAGTGATTTAGCCACAAACACTCCTGGCAAGAACTATCACTCTTGAGACAGTTACCACGAAAATCCAATGAATGTAGTCGAACCTATCAATTCTCTTTCTTTGCAAATGAGGCAGAAAAGGGATGAAGAAGAACCACACACATCTCGGGTCAGTTTGATGTTTGTACGGTGAGCAGACGACAGAATTCCGCTTCTGAAGCGACAGTTAAATTGTGGAAGGGAACTCCAGCTATACGTACTACTGTTGCCAACTGTTTTGGAGCAAGGCTTGTCCAAATCACGAATCGCACCAAGGAACTATGTTTTCGTCTATTATCCGACCGGTCTAAGTTGTAGTTCAATCCAGCCTTGGTTTTGCAGTCTAGCTCTTGTTGCTTCACATAAATACTATCCCCATTTTAGGCGGGATTTAGCTCTATTCTGCCAATGTGACAACACTGGCCTGTGCCGTAGCACACTTGCCTCAAAGTCTTCCCCGCGCTTCCCTTGCATTGGTGGCCTCTCCTTGTTCAGGGTAGCGGAAACGGCCTCCCTCTTCGCTTCTGTCGGCTGCAGAAAAAAATGTCCTCTCCAATAGCTACTCGACGCAACGCTATTGATTAACGCATTTAACAATGTTGTTATTATATTGAAAAAACGTTTTAATTCTTCACATTTTCTGTTTCCTACGGTACCGGTTACATGCACGCCACACCTCTGAGAGAAACAAGAGTTCAATGAAGGGAAGGGAAAAGGAAAAAAAGAAAATGAAGTAGAGAAGGAAAGAAAAACAGAAGGAGATAAAGACGGAAAGAAAAAGGAAAAATATAATCTTTAGCAGCCATCCCATTCCACACGTGGACAACGTCACTGATTGTAAAACCGGTCTCGCTCTGCGTTTGCAAATCCATGTCTTATTCTCGGACTTCACCTTTACTGCTCTCAATCCACGCCACTTTATTCACCTTTTACCTAATAGCAGCGATGAGAGTGAAATCTCGAACACCTCAATGGATGCGAGCAGAGGGATTGTGGAGAACTTGCCTGTGCCCCTGTACCCGTGAGATAAGAAACCCGGCGAACATGGTAGTTCAGCGGGTTGTATAAACTGGAGGATACTCTTTTCATGAATGAATCAACAGTCGACACCCATTTGCCATTTTCAAACTCACTATGGTCCTACACTTTCCAACAAACCTTGTCATATCTCTATGTAATGAAGCTATTGCTTTTTGTTTGTCCACTTTACCATCACTGACTGATAAGTGTATGAGTGGGGAAAAAAAGTTTGTACTTGCCATGTCCGACTGTCTTCATATTCAGAGACGAATATGAAAAATCCACAAGTTCGACACCCTAGGAAATTTGTTTGTCGGATACAAATTGGGGAGCCCTTTTCATTTACATAACACACACATATTATCTAAGGATATCCCTTACCACACTAATACTATTCCAATGAAACGATCACTAGTTCATGTAAACATTTTAAATGTCGAAATGTGTATCAAATTTCATGAAATATGATTTATACTTTGGGACTGTTATTTACTCAACGTATAATGATTTCCTGTCAGGCTTAACGTGCACATTTAAAGATGAAGTCATCATGGATCAATACGATGTGTTTGCAATGCAATTACATATCTCAGGAAATGTAGCCACACAAATATCCTTGTGATCAAGTGGTCTAGGCTTCGAATCCCACTTTAAACTGTAGGTCCAGTCCCGATTATATTATCTGAGCAACCAGTAAGCTTAAAACAAACTTCTTGATGATTCGCCTTCTGTGACATACGCGTATTTACGCAGTGGCGTATTATTACTACGCAGACACGTGCGTGAGGGGGTACCACTCCCGCATAGAGCTTTATAAGCATGGAGCTACTACGTAAGCCGTACGAGAACTGTAGGTAATTTATGCCGTGCAGGGGTTCACTGATAAGCCGGCAAAATGGAACAAATTTAGCATGAGCGCATTGCGTCCCCCCACCTTTCCCCAAGGTGATAGATGGAAGAAAGTCACCTGATCAACAAAAAGGGCTTTTTAGGGACGCAGGAAGCCCTTCCTGACTCCGCCCGTAGGGTGGGGCGGCAGCTATCGACCCACAGATTTTTTGGGGGGGGGAGGGAGATATTTTCAGACCGCAAGGGGGAAGGGGGAATAAAAATTGCACTGCAGAGATGATGTACATTGCATGACACGGTACACTCTCAAACTGCCATTAACATGGCTTGTTCTGTGACGCTTTCAGATACATACTAGAGACTGGCGCACCGCGATCAATATTAGGTCAAATGAAAACATAACGTGCAGGTACTTTAGCTGTTAATGTGTGTGTGTGTTAATACTCTTGACTGATTTTGCATGTTCGGTTGTTGAATAACGATGTGCAAACAACGAACTCCAAGCTATAATGGTCCAGCGCTGATTACATGAAAGGTATATGAAAACGTTGTAGACGTCTTGTAGCAGTATACACTGAGCTAGTTCAACTAGACGAACTTCCTTTCTTCTCAAAAACAACTGGTTGAAATTCCTCTTTTGTCAAAAGGAGCAAATAGATTCCTCTCGTCAAAATTAATTATCTCTCTTCACAAAAATAACAATTTGATTTTTCTATTTTTACTTGACGTACGCTAAATGCAGGGCTTGTCAAAATTTGCTCTTGCAGTTATATCCCTAATATTTCCCTAAGAAATTCTTAAACCAATCGTACGGTCAGTTTGCCACGTGCGTTGGGCATTATCCTTTTCAAAAGTTTGCAACGCTGCATAGCGGAGGGGGAAATCGGGTAACTCCCGTCGCCCATTACACAATCCCGTTTCTCTCACTGTTCATTGGTGGAGCCGTCTCGCGTCACTACTTGCGCAGAGACTTGTTCTCGTTTGCCTGGTCTACAGTTAGCTGGTACGGAGTTTAGTTGAACTTCCTCGATTCTAAGAATCGAATGCGAACGGCGAACTTCCTATCTTCTCAAAGAAAACTAGTTCAATCTTATTCCTTCTCAAAAACAGCTTTGTTTTCCCCTCCATGCATTCGCTTCTCCTCTCACGCGTTGACTGGTCGAGCTCTCTCGAGTCTCTACTTGCGCAGAGTCCTTTTATACTCTAGCTTCAGAGATTCTCGGGATAAAGTATACATACTCAGTCGAATGACTGCAGTATTGGTGATGGAACGTATTTTTAAGCAATTGGGCATGTTAAATATTACGTTTTGTTTCATTCGAAATGTTATTTTCTACACTAACCTATACACGGTTCACGATTGAACAAGTTCACAACTTTGAAATCTTGTCCCAAGATACCCAAGTATCTTCTCCCGGAGCACCACGTATAAAAGACATTCAAAGCCTACTGTACAGGGTGGGTAAGAGGTAAATAGGCCAGGAGCGTATATTCTAGGCTAGCTAGGCTATCTGCGAAGCCTTAAGCCTAAATAGTAAAATACAGAAGAGAAATATATTAGGAACATTAGAAACTGTGAATAAATTTACTTACTTTAATAAGAAAATAATGGCGATTTTGAAGTTGGCAACCTGAATTGTTAGGAGTTGGCAACCTGAATTGTTAGGAGTTGGAAACTTGAATTGTTAGGAGTTGGAAACCTGAGTTGTTAGGAGTTGGAAACCTGAGTTGTTAGGAGTTGGAAACCTGAGTTGTTAGGAGTTGGTAA
This sequence comes from Lepisma saccharinum, assembly GCF_977018435.1. NCBI lineage: Eukaryota > Metazoa > Arthropoda > Insecta > Zygentoma > Lepismatidae > Lepisma > Lepisma saccharinum. The sequence goes on from NC_139246.1 coordinate 35,937,383, forward strand.
CCTGAGTTGTTAGGAGTTGGAAACCTGAATTCTTAGGAGTTGGAAACCTAAATTCTTAGGAGTTGGAAACCTAAATTCTTAGGAGTTGGAAACCTAAATTCTTAGGAGTTGGAAACCTAAATTCTTAGGAGTTGGAAACCTGAATTCTTAGGAGTTGGAAACCTGAATTCTTAGGAGTTGGAAATCTAAATTCTTAGGAGTTGGAAATCTAAATTCTTAGGAGTTGGAAACCTAAATTCTTAGGAGTTGGAAACTTAAATTCTTAGGAGTTGGAAACCTGAATTCTTAGGAGTTGGCAATCTAAATTCTTAGGAGTTGGAAATCTAAATTCTTAGGAGTTGGAAATCTAAATTCTTAGGAGTTGGCAACCTGTCTGCTGTTGGGATGGCAATGTGGCTTCCTTGAAGACGTCAAGAACTAGCAAAATGGATGTGCCTAACCACTTATACCAGGGCTTACGTGAGCATACTCATGTCTTCCTCCATAGTCTAGAGCCACATGTCATAGTGAGCTAGTCCAGGTCTTGGGACTCAGCATACGCCACTGAACTAGGCATTGACAATTTGCTGTAGTTTTTGTAATATTTAAGCAATCTCAATGAAATTTTCTGTACATATACAGTATGCAATAGGATTACATATGTGCCAGCTCAGAATTCAATTGTAGGCAAGGAGGCATCCACAAGCTTCCTCCAACAAACAAGTGGATGGAATTCTTCTGTAGGAATTCCTTCGGGACACTTGTGGTAACATACCGAACCCGTGCTTCCAATTGTTCCCCAGTGCGGGACTTTGTCTTGTACACTTCCTCCTTTGCCCAACCCCACAGTTAAAAGTCACAGGGCGTGAAGTCTGGACTTCTGGTAGGCCATTCGTGAGGTCCTCGTCGTCCCAGCCAACGTTCCGGAAAGATTCCATCCTCGTTCGAAGGAGAAAGCTGGTGGATGCCGACGGTAACTACATTGAATTCTGAGCTAGAACATATGTAATCCTATTCCATAATGAATATGTACAGAACATTTCATTGAGATTGCTTAAATATTACAAAAACTACAGCAAATTTGCAATGCCTAATTACTTCTCACCCACTCTGTAGATAAATGGATGTAAACATCGCCACTGAGGCGTTTTCTGACCTACTCAATCCATCTATCCGTCAGTACACCTAGACGATCTCAGTAACCGTAATGCGTAGGCAGATGAAACTCGACCTGGGCACACAACTTTGATTCAGCCAGCCTTCACTATGCACAAGGCAGATCGGGTTCAACTCTCACGTGATAAAACTGCAGAATTTGATACTACGTGGAAGCAGAGATAAAAACCTGGTATTGTAGGTGGCGCAGTCCTCTTGAAAACGCCTGGACGGTGGCCAATCTGAACCACAGCCAACCTTAGTGGAGGGTTTTCGTTACGCAATAAGTGCGCTCGGCTAGTTACGTCACGCACGACACACGTGTTGGAAACAGACTCTCGCACAGAAGATGCCGTGTTCCACAAATGCTAGAGTATAGTACACAGTGGCGGCGATTGGGTACCAAAACCGAAGGGGGGGGGGGAGCAAAGACAGTACATTTCCCTTCGTAGATAAGATTTAGCATAGTGCGGGCGCCAAGTGGCGAAAACTGGGGGGAACTGCCCCCCTCGCCCCCCAATGGCCGCCACGCACGTGTATATGCAGTGCATAAACAAGGACAAGTGCTATTAAGCACAAACAAATGGAATGTTATTATGAAATGGCTTTTATGCAGATGATATAACATAGTTGACCAATATATTACAAAAATGTATATCGCCTCAATGCTAGTCTATTTTAGCAGTTTTGGAGCTTACTTTACCCATTTTAGTGCGTCGTTTTAGAGCACTTTAGCAGTATTAGTGCATATTTAGTTGTTTTAGAGCCAATTCTAGCACCTGTTTAGTAGTTTCGTGCTTATTTTGGCCTCATTGAGAGTCTATTTAATATTTAAGAGCCTATAGTAGCAGTTATGAGCTTATTTTTAGTGGTAGTAGAAAATATTTAGCAGTTAACAGTATCTACTTTAGAAGTTTTAGAGCCAAACTAACAGTTTTAGAGATTTTTTTTAGTAGTAAGGTAAAGTTGTCCCGTGCATACAGCACCGTGCCATGAAGGCACATTTAGGGATGTAAGCGTAGGGTACCATACATTCTCGACTAGGCCATTTTGGATGTAATCAGCAGCACGCTCCGACTGCCTTTATCTCTCCTCCTACAGGGTTGCCCCAGGTACTCACTGATTTCAGGCTGGGTGAGCCCCGGAGCTGCTTTATGCGGGGAGAAGGCCGGAAAAATTCCGACCTTAGATCTCTCACTCCAGGAATAGAACCCGAGTCTCCCGCATGGATATCAGACGCCTTACCGACTAGAGCCTATTTATCACTTTACAATCCGAGTTGCTTAGAGCTTAATTTAATAGCATTAGAAGGTATTCTAGTTTCAGAGCCTGTTCTAGGTGCCTATATATGAGATCTGATTTTACTCATGACCAAGAGAACAATTACGAGAATATCAACCCTTTAGCGCAGCTTTGTAACCTGACTTAAAGAAAAGACGTTTAGATCCGAAATCTATACGCTATGAATTAGTACCATGCCTCACAATACATTACTTCTTGGTTCTAATAACTTGGCAGTCTCCGCTAATCTTCGTGTTTCCGAACAGAACGAGCTTAACATCTAAAAAAACTTAAACAATAAAAAAAATCAATACAGTGTAACCCCGCTTTTACGTTTCCGGATTTTACATTTTTCCGCTTTATATATTCAATACTGATGGTCACAACATAACAAAAATGTTTTAAAATGCTCCTCTATTTTCTATTTTCACGCATTTTAAGTTTTTTTTTCAGCTTGGTCCCATGAAAAACGTAAAATCGAGGTTTCACTGTATAACAAGAGGCTTGTAGCTTCAGTATACACCAAAGAAATTTCAGAAATAATAATAATAAAAAATATAACGTTAATAAAGTATTAGATTAATTAAGATATTGTTATTATAGCATCAATAGGTAAAAAGACGGTATTAGAATAGAGATATAACAGGACGTGTATTCAAGATCACCAAAATTTGTATAAAAACAAAGCAAGGATATTAATGTCAAATAGATAAAGAATTGGATACTTATTGAATAACAAAAAAGAATGATAGATCCAGCTAGAGGCGGCGATAAGGGAGGGCGTAGGGGGGCAGCTGCCCCCTCCACACTACCTTTTGCCAATTTGCCCCCGCACTATGCAAAACCTTATCTACCAAGGGAAAGTAAACTGTCTTTGCCCCCCCCCCCCGCATCCTAGTCTTGGCACCTTGACCCCAGTTTTGGAACCCAATCGCGGCCACTGGATCCAGTATACGAAAAGTATGCCTGCTCCCCTGTGCTTTGCACCACGCCATGAAGGCGTATAGGGTGTGCGGAATTATGGCCCACACTTTCATGATTACGGCCGGAGGTGGGGGTGATGTGATCAGCACCACGCTCCTGGCCGCCTGTACCACCCAGAGTTTCCTCCAGGTGCAGTTTATACGACGCTGGGTGGGGCTGAACCGCTTGAACAGGTGGGAAAAATCCTCTGCCGGGGATTGAACCCGGGTCTCTCGCATGGTAGTCAGACATCCTAACGACTTTTTTTCAATCATTTTTTTAACGACTGAGCTACCGGGGCAATCCAACGAAAAATAAAGTTCCTGATTAATATTTTATAATGCATAACTCTTCTTTGGTACTATCCATCAATGCCATATGAACTTAATATAATCCTTACCTTCCAAGAAATTCCATATAAATAAATGAGTATCGATTATGTATTATTTAATTTATATACTTGCTAATTCTTTCAGGGGGGGTTCTCGACCCCCGGACCCTCCCCATAAATACGTCCTTGGGTGAGAGTTGGCGTTTTAAGTCCACTTTATGCACAGTAAGGCTAATCGGGACTCGACCTACAGCTTAGAAGGTGACGACGCTACCACTGCGCCATCGGGGAAGTCCTCCTTGGGTGAGAGTTCAAGTTCGGATGTTGGAGGTGTTCCCAGAACGAAACTCGGACTAATTCCGCGAACACGCGCGCGTCTCTTCTTCCAGCAGCAGCCAATCGATAAGCAGTTTCTGTCTTCTGCGGAGATGCGCAATGAAGCGGGAGGAAGGAGTATTAATGCATCCCATTTCGTCTCCGCTCACTTCCCTGCATGCGTCCCCAGGGAACGAATGTTACAATTCACCTCCCCCTTCCCCCCGCCTTCTACCTCCGACGTCCAATTTGGCTAATTGGTGGTGCGGAGAAGACATGCTAACGTTTCGAGGGAATTTCGCATGTTCTCAGGTGAAGAGGGATTCCCTCCGAAAGCATGAAAGGGAATTTCCCTTTCAGTTACCGCCCGAATGTACAGAAAAGGGAAATTTTCGGGATATTAATTTATAGTGGATTGTAGGGATAGTACCGAGAAGGTCCTTATGAATTTCGAGACGAGACCCTTCGGGACTTGCCGAGACGAGACACTTCGGGACTTGCCGAGACGAGACCCTTCGAGACTTGCCGAGACGAGAACCTTCGAGACTTGCCGAGACGAGACCCTTCGAGACTTGCCGAGACGAGACCCTTCGAGACTTGCAGAAACGAGACCCTTCGAGACTTGCAGAAACGAGACCCTTCGAGACTTGCCGAGACGAGACCCTTCGAGACTTGACGAGACGAGACCCTTCGAGACTTGACGAGACGAGACCCTTCGAGACTTGCCGAGACGAGACCCTTCAAGACTTGTTGAAATGAGACTGAGACAGACCACTCTAAAACGAGACGAGCGTCTGGAGGATTTTATCTCGGGGGCGAGGGGGGGGCAACGTGGAGATGTTACCCTTTGCAATTAAGAAAAAAGCATCCTCCACTCTAATAATTTACATAGGCACCACCCCACTACATTTTCTCCAAGTTGATTCATACAAGCATCCTCCACCTTTTCCTAAACTGGGTAAGGCATCCCTTCCAGCTAGGAATGGCTACTTCGAGCACTGGGGGCAGAGTAAGGTTTCATATCTTGGCCTTCAGTCATAAAAACTCATATTTCACCTTTAACATTTTATTTTTGTTTTATAAATCATAAAATCGAAATTGAATCGAAAATACCTTGGCGTTGTTGTCAAGTTCAGACTTCAGTCCACTAAATAGAAACCGGACTTGCTTCCTTTCCATCTATCACTTTTTCACGGTGCATAGATATCAAACAGAGACCACTTAATTTGCTATTTTTCATGGCAGCCTTCATCCACGTTTTGAACTACAATTTCGCCATTCGAATTACATCGAGATTTTTCTGATATATCAGGGAGGAGAAGCACACCCTGCCCCCCCCCCCTCTGCGACTTAGTGTCCGAGACTTTACATCCCGTCCTAGACTTTGATATGTTGTTCGAAAAAAAAATACTTAAAGCAAATTTTATTTAACCTGTGATTCCTTCGGAAGTACCAAGCGGATATCTACCTCATTTTTTAGATGCATTCATAAGGGCATGATTCGAACCCGGGACCCCTGGCGTCAGAGCTCGATAGACTAATCACTTTGCCAAGGGGTTCGGCTGAAGCGTTGGAGGTAGCTTCTTAAAAGCATAGAACATCTTAAATCTTCAGCGGATCTTTAAACTCCGTTGACACGGTTAACGACCGGATGGAAGTTGGCTCAACGGCTTTAACGATCGGAAATTTGAATCCCACTTAAATAGATCGCGATAACAGATCTCGCCCCTGGTTATAGTCCGAAAGTTATAAACAGTTGTTGCCTCCAAGTTATACGTTGAACATCGGTGCTAGGCTAGAGTTAGAAGCGGGGGTTGCGCTCCCTAGTCTCATTTCAGGACCGTGCCTTATCTACCAAATCAGCGGAGACGATCATCTCTACAGGAATCTACAGGTAAACAAACATCCTTTCTATTGTTACCATGACCCTGCTACGTCCAGTCAATAGAAGTGTTAAATATTGAATGTCGTTCGTGTTCTCCTTATTTCACAGGGGTGAGTCCCCTCACATATAAAAGGTACCCCTCGTAGAGGCGAGTTGCCTCAGGCTGGCACAGCCTAGATTCGATCCCGAATACCCAGTGGGGTTTTATGAATGTTCGCCTGTTCAGACACGAATCGTTTTTATAAATCATGAAATCGAAATTTAATCGAAAATACCTTAGCGTTGTTGTCAAGTTCAGACTTGAGTCCACTAAATAGAAACTGGATTCGACTTGCTTTCTTTTCCTCATCGGACCGTGTCTGCTGCGTCTCCTGAATGGAACCCGTTCGGATGAACGCCTCCACTGCCACGATTCAGAGAGAGAGAACGTAGAGAGAGAGAGCGCGATGGAGGAAAGAACAATCAATCAGAAACAAAGAGGGGAAACAGCAGACAGATACAAGCAGATAGGGAAACAACAGAGAGACAGAGTGGCGGAGAGTGAAGAGAAACGGAAGGAGAGAAAGAGTGAAATAGGATTAGGGCAATAGTGGGAGATAGAAAAGTACAGTTACAATTAATAGAGAGAGACAAACAGGAAGAATGAGAGAAGCAGATAGAGTGAGAGTGAAAGTATACGCTAGGAAAGAGAGAGATACGTAGTAAGGCAGAAGAGAATGGAACAGAGAGTAAGCAGGCATGACAACAGAAGCGAGTCCACCTCTGAATATTTCTTCCACTCTTGAGAGTCCCCAAAATTTCTCTGTCTACGCCACTGCATACTCTTCGCCGCCCGTCAAGTTAAGAGCATGAGAAACAGTTTCTCGAGGCTCTTCCCTTCGCGGCATTGTTACCAACTTAGCTCTTTTGGAGCCAGATCTGACTCTTTCGTGCACTCGTTTGCCTGTGAACTGGGGCCCCAATATGATGCCATCAATGGCTCCAGCCCACACAGACTAATTTTTCCATGAGTATACATTCTGCACGTGACGTGATATTGTTATATTGGCTGCATAGACCCACCCTCTCTAACCTCCCCAGCTACTTTCTTATAGCGTCGTGGCTGTCGTGAAGATAACATAATATTGCTATCCAGGAATCCTTTATTTTCGATTTCATAGGACCATCGCTGGATTGTTGAGATGGGTGATGCCGCCGGATCTAGACGGTGAAAATTAAGAATAAATTGTCATCATCACTTTAAAGTTAACGGTAAAAGCAGTGCCCCCCACCCCTTTGACAACTAAAATTACCTTAGGAGGCACTTTATCCAGCCATCGTAAATCTAGACCCTTGAAAGTCAGTCTTAACTCCATTCAAGTTGAAATGTAGCTCTTTTATGCGGATCAGGTTTGGCAACACTGTCAGGTTGGCCGTAGGAGGCAAGGAAAAATGCATTGCGCTTCGGGAGAATTATTTGATTTGTTCTCTTAGGAATATCAAACTTCCGATGGCATAGAAAAAGATATCAACAGAAAAAGGACAGGTTGAAGATGTAATTGACAGGCAAATATCGTGTCTAGATTAATCAACGTATAAAAACGCTTCCACTTGCAACATGGGGAAGAATTCATACTCAATAAAACGTCCATTCGGACGATATTGAAATAAATGCACAATTGGTACGAAAATGTCACTCTTCTCCAGAAAAGCAGAAAACGCGAAATACAAAAAGAACTCAGAAACGTAGAATGCGTTTCGGTATGTCATATTGAAAGTCAATAAGGCGACTGCTCCAAAAATAAAATAAAAATCAACAATATTGGACCTTAAGCTCCTAATAACCTTGAACCCAGGCTAGAAGATTTTTTTCTTACAAAAAATGAGTTTGGTCATCAATAAATGACATTCTTCACAGTTTCTTTCATCTGACAAATTCCCAGCCCATGAAACACGACCCTCAATACGATGTCGCTTGCATCTCGAACTTCCCTCACTCGGTGGACGTCAAACGGACGTCAGAAGGCATTCAGAGGGGAGGGGGAGGGGCAACGGCGCCTAGCAACTGAAGAGCCATGGAATCGATATCTTTCCTTAATCCACATTTTCAAAAGCATGACAGAAGGTTAACTTTAAGCTTAGGTTGGACAATCTAGGGTTAAATATAGTGGACGCTGGACACCCTATAACAGGCATGTCCAACGCGTCGATCGCGGAGTGTTTTTTGGTCGATCGCAGGTATCTATTGTAATTATACGAATATAGCTACGTTATTTGAATTCAACTTCTATAATGTATAATGGCTGAGTAGGTACAAATTTTTGGAAAGATTAACGATTAATAGTAGCTCACTGCCTGTTGTGACAATAAAAAGTAGATCACTACTTGACTGAAGTTGGACATGCCTGCCCTATAAGATCTGCATAGTAGTAATACATGTAAACCATAGGAGCAAGGAGCAAGAAAACTATGAATGTACATAATTAACAAATAACTATGACCGAAATGAAATTACATCAGTGAAATATATAATTTTAATCTGACAAACAATTCTCACCTTTCCGGAGGCTTCCGTGGCGGAATGGTTAGCACAGCGCGCTACGACGACAGCGGTCCCGGGTTCGAATCCTGGCCTGGACATGGGTGTTCTTTGTGAGTGTTCCTTCATCAATTTCATCATCAAATCATCACTCTTCCCCATCTTCGCGACCAGGATTGATCATCTAGGGGAGCTGAGGGAGTGCGGAATCAAATTTAGGGGGTGTCAAGTTCAAAATAAAGGAAAAGTCAAGCGTGCATTTGTGCTTTAGCCACTACATCAAACAGCAATCAACTTTCAGTAGTCTTTCATGAAAATATGCGAATGACTTGATCATGGGCGTCCGTACCACCCTGTGATTTCTGGAAAGAGTTAATGAAAATCGAATGGTGAAATTGTAGAGATATTTTATAACAAAAAGTATTGTTTTTTGTGACTTACAGGCCGCAAGTTACAGCAACTATTATTATTACTTGAAGTAGGGATACATGTAAGCTTACAGTCTATTTTACACTGATTACACTGGGGAACAAAAAAAAGATTTTATTTTGCGGCATAAAGTTTAATAACAGTTTCAGCACACAAAACAGCTGTTATTGCCAATTGTATGATTGGTTCAGTTGAATTGACTCCAGTTATAAAAATAAACACACCATGAAAAATGTAGGAGGTAAAATGACTCTACGCTTTTCTCGGTAATATCAAGATTTGATAATGGGCTGAAATTCCCATAATAAACTTATTTATTTATTTGTAAATTGTTGCTAGGCAACTTATGAAGCATTGCTAGGCAATATATCGGACACTCAACAAACCTTAAAGAAGAATACCAAAACATAAATGGTTTTAGAAAAAAATTGAATATGCTGAACATAAGTGGCTCGTGTGTGTGGATTTGAAGATGGTGATTTTTTTACTAGGACAGCAAAGTGGGTACACAAAGTATCCCTGTTTCCTATGTTTGTGGGATAGTCGTGCTAGAGAAAAGCATTGGACGATAAAAGTTTGGCCCCCAAGGGAAAATATTAGTGGGAAAAGCTAATATCATTCATGAACCGCTGATAGATAGGGACAAAATCATCCTTCCGCCACTGCATATTAAACTTGGGTTGATAAAACAGTTTGTCAAGGTCTTAGATACAAGTGGTGATTGTTTCAAATATATATGCCACACTTTTCCAGAACTAAGTATTGAAAAATTGAAGGCAGGAATCTTTGACGGACCACCACAAATTCGAACACTCATAAATTATGCCAATTTTACAACTTACATGTCTTACATCGAATCTGAGGCCTGACTGAGCTTTGTGTCCGTCGTCAAAAACTTTTGTGGAATCACAGAGCAGAAAAGTACCCCGATATAGTTGGAAATATGTTGAAAAATTTTGAGAAATTGGGAGCTAATATGAGTGTGAAGATACATTTTCTACATAGACACATTGACGGATTCCCTGAGAACGTTGGTGATTTTAGTGAAGAACGGGGAGAAAGGTTCCATCAGGATATAAGAATAATGGAAGAAAGGTACCAGGGACGGTGGGATCGCCACATGATGGCCGACTACTGTTGGAGCTTACAGAGGGATTGTCCTAAAAAGCAATACAGCAGGAAATCGTATAGAAAACGTTTCACATAGTTTGTTACTTCATTGTGTACATATTTTCTTAAATATTTTGATCATAGGCCTATATAAATCTATTTTTATAATAATGATTGTAATCGCAAAAAGAAATATTAAATTGTTGTTGGAAGTTCATTTATATGTATGTCTTATGTTTCCGCCATTTTGGTTTAGTTGCATTTATTTCATAAATTAGAGCCAATTCGGGAAATATATTATAATATCATTATTCAGCAGCATGAAATTGCCCTAAATTAACTCTCAAACACTGTGCCGCAATTTCACTGTTCCCCAGTGTTATCTATATATAAAAATGTATGTATGTATGCATATGTGTATGTTTGTTCCGGCATAACTCTCGAACGCCTGGAGCAATTTCAACCAAACTTGGTACACGTATCACTTGCAATCTCAAAAAGAAATACTGTGGGGGTAAGACACCCCTGGCACCCCTAGGGGTGGGATGGGAAGGGGTGACATGTAAAAATAATCGAAAACGACCGATATAAAATTCCGCACAAACAGACATCGGTGACTCTATGCAATCCCGCACAACGATAGTGTTTCTCGGGTTGTCTGACATTCAGGCTATTGTGAGTTTGTGTTGCGAAAACGACCTATATTAGTGTGGAATCCATAGTTTACGGGGTCGCTAAGATGAATAGTGACACTCCGAAGGCCGTTGAACTCCAAGTTCATTTTACACTATAGTTAGAATTCATTATTTTCCTGTCTAATTGAACATTGGGATAAATAAATCCCCGGGCAACGCCGGGCAATCAGCTAGTCTAACTATAAAAAACAGGTTTTTGTCCTACATGAATTAATGTTAAGTATACAGTTATGCAAATTGTATATATAATATGGAAATTACAAATGTATGTAATTTTTAAAAAAACATAGTAGTAACAGTAGTAATGCAATAATAATAATAATCATAGTAATAATAATAATAATAATAATAAAAAGTATCTGTGACTGCCCCCTCTGAGAAAAATCCTGCGAGTGCCCTGGACTTGATTAATTTTTGCTTGCAATCTTTGACCACATGTGGCCCCCATTTCAGATTAATATCAATGGCTGTAGTATAAAATAAGAGTGCTGTCTCTTCAATACTTAATATTATACGCTCAATTGATTTCATCTCATTTGTTTCCAATTAACAAGACATGTTTGGTTAAGCTATTTGGCAACTGTAAACAACGAAAAATAAACTGCTCACAAAAAGTTTTGCATCACCAACAAAAACTGTATTCCTGGGAAGAAAATAAACATACAATTGCTCAATCAGTACAAGAAAGAAGCAAACGTGGAAAACATGGGAATGGAATGAAAAAGAACGTTCACACTAATCAAAAAAAAAAAAAAAATGACACACTGCTGAAGTAGCAAAGGGAAACAAATGGCACAACAATGCTATGTGCCTATTTGTTATGTCAGACAGGATGTTTACCACCTGGTATGTCCCTCTCAAGCTGCAATGAGGTCTTCAACACGCCGGGGCATGCTCGCAATGAGATGATCAAGGTCATCCTGTGGTAAACGATCCCATTCCTCCTGTGCTGCCAAAAGAAGCTCACGTGGAGAGTCTGGGAGCACAGGACGGTGTGCCATTGCATTCCTCAACATGGTCCAAGCATGCTCGATACAATTCATGTCTGGGCTTCCTGGCGGCCAGGGCATTCTGTTAATTTGGGCCTGCTGCAGATAATCTTGCACCACCCTTGCACGATGCAGCCGGGCATTATCATCCATGAACACAAGAGTTGGACCAATGTTCCGACGGTATGGTTCCACAGTTGTTTGTAGGATGTCTCTGTTGTAACGCGGTCCTGTCAGTGTCCCTTGAATTGCAATTAGGGGCGTTCGGCCGCCGTGCATAATCCCTGCCCAAACCATAATGCCACCTCCTTGGAATGGATGAACAGGTTGCACATGACGAAGTCTCTCCCGCGGTCCTACGCCTCTCCACACTCTCACACGTCTCGAATCAGGCCTCAGACAAAGCCTACATTCATCTGTGAAGAGTACACACGACCAATCTGCAGGTCCCCGATGCACATGTTCGCGTGCCCACACCAAACGATCACGCTGTTGGCTTGCACTTAGAGGTTGCCGACGCATGGGTCTTCGGCAACGTAAGCCTCTTGCTCGCAGTCTATTACGAACAGTCTGAGTCGAAACACGTACGCCTGAGGCTAGTTGGAGGTCATTTCGCAACTCATTTGCGGTCCTGGTATTGTGCCGCAGGGCTGTGATTCCTAGCAAACAGTCCTGGGCTGGTGTTGTTACCCGTGGTCGACCTGAACGGTGGTGATCTGCTACTGTCCCACTGTCTGTGTACCTTCTCCATGTTCTGCTGACATCGCTCTGTGCGATTCCCATCGTCGCGGCTACCGCCCGTTGTGACATCCCACTCTGCACGAAGGCGATAACCCTTGCCCGATCGAACTGCGATATTGTACGCCTGGGCATGTCTACAACGCACCTTCACTACTTGAGTCTCTCTACGTAAGTGGGAGATATAGCCTTGACCATTACCACCCACAATACTGAGATGTTCGAACACACAAATATGCTCAGCTGGTCGTGGCTGTCATCTGAAGGGCGAGTTATGCGGGGTTGAATGGGTATCTTGCACAGCACAGTGTGCTTTCTCACAGCTGGCCCAGTGGGACATGTTGCGATTGTTCTTTCTATCATTTCTTGGGTGATGCAAAACTTTTTGTGAGCAGTTTAGTAGCATTTACTAAAGGTAATAATTTTGAACAAATTCTTTCGTTTATTAAAGAGCATTTAGTACTCGTGAACAATAATGTGTTTGTCGCCTCTTTAAACAAATGTTTCGTTTCCAGAAACTATTTTGGAAGATTTTGAAAAGGGAGTGCTGAAGGGGGTGCGAAAACACCCCTTCGCACGCCGCTGGCGCCGACTCTGTTCGCGATTAGTCAAATGTGGCAGAAAAGCGAAGTAAAATAAACCAAATCAATCAATGAATCAATTTCTCACCCTTCCGGACGTCCATGGATGTAACATTTAAAAAGTTTCACATTGTACATTTTGATCATTTACGATATTTTTTCATAATAGCATATAACTTATTAGAGTGACACTGCACTCTTTTTATCTATGTAGGGCAAAAAAGCTGATATGTATTCGTCATAAATAGAGCTATGATTTTCATGATCTTGAATATTCTTTCTAAGGGTATGGGTATGAAATCCCAAGTTGACTGTATAATCCGGGATTTCGGGATTCTTACTATGGGATCCCGTGAACGGATCCCGATCTTCGATGTTGACAGATCATTTCTCCCCCTCCTCTCTTTCCTTTCGATCATTCCACGCGGCTGCAAAATAGAGTTGATATGTGCCGCAAGCGACAATGCATGATGGATGTACATAGGGCCACAAAACATAATGGAAATAAATGACAAAATCACAGCGTATGCTCTCTGAAAATACCTTGACTACGGCACTGAATATAATACCGGGATTTCTGGAGGGCGGAAAGGAAGCGGGGTGTTACACCCCCCTAATATAACAATTCATGATATTAAGGTGGTTCGTAAGGGGGCTTTTGTGTCTACTTTTGGCAATTTCTCCACAATCGGGCATATTTGAACCATTTCTCAGTCAGATTCGGCATATTTTCGCTTTTTGCAAGAAACAAAGACCTTTTTTCATACTTGAATTCCAAAGGGTATTACATTTGTTATATTTGGGAAATGTTACAAATGTGACTAATGTATTTTTAGAGGCGATATAATTCCTCCTGATAGGGATGAAAGTTATTGTCGCTGCCGGGAGAAGGGGAGGCATTAAAATAAAACGTTTTACCCGCCACCGAAATGAAATCCAAAACACGCCACTGCGCCCTACAATGTGAATTCTTCAAAATATACTTTTTCAGTCGTCCTCTGCCAAACAACTCTGAGCATGCGTTCCCCGTAAACAACAAGAACTATTTTTTTCCATCCAAATCTTCCAGCCTAGGATTACAAAGTTTTTTCACTCATTTATATCAAAATACTTTACATAACTAAACTTGAATTTTCTCCAGAAACTCTAACAAATGAATATATTTTGATTGTATTTCTAAGAGTGAATTAAATATGATTAACACACGGAAATAGTACAAATTAGAATTCTAACTTTACATGCTTCCAAAGATGTTAGGGTTAATTCCTTGTGCTGACATCTATTATCGAAAAATGCAAGCTTCCATTCAGTTCTTTCCGCTTTTCAAAAATTGCTGTCCTGTTAGGTAAGCAGGACAATACAGAAATGCTACACGACAAATGCTTGTCACAGCGAGCCAGCAACCATTGAATTGTTAACTATTTGCCCTGTCCGTGTCTAAAAAAACTCAAGTGGCACAGGGGAAAACAGCGAACGTCATAACCGCCTTGTTCAACGCCTGGAAACGAATGCCGCAATGTCCTCAACAAAAATAGCCCCGCTGTGTAATATGATCACGTGATGGTTGCGGTAAAACTTATCTAACGATGTTGACTCTTCGTTACGTCATTGTTGCAGGGTGCCAAAACAGCTAGGATGAATTTGCAAAGCAGCGATACTTGTTGAATATTATGCAGTAAGAGGAGCTACGATAAAGGACCCAGCAACTGCAAATTTCGCATTTAGCTTACAAGAATAACATCAAAAACTCGTCATCAGACTGGAGACGTTTATGGAAATGCTTGGGTTCACTTTATGCATAGGTAGGTTAAATAGGAAGGGATTGGCTAATTTGCGAAGATGTCAAACATTCATGCCCAGGCCGGGATTCGAAAACGGGACTCCTGGCGTCGTAGCGCAATAATTGTGAGTGGACTAACAGTTAAAAGATGTATCTGAACCAATGAAAAGTACCTTCTGCCTTGGTTGACACGGTTGCCAAGATTGTCTCATTGTCTCTGCCCCTCATTTGGGCCGATAGCGTTGTGGTAACGTGGTCGCCTTGTAACCAAAGGGTTCCTGATTAGACACCCGGTGGACGCACAGGCACATAGTGCTTTGGGAAAAGCACTTTAAAGAAACTGAAGGTCCTGTCCCGAGTAGTCGATCTGTACATGAAATTACTTATAAACTAAATCTCTCTCTCTCTCTCTCCCTCTATTCTAATGCTTCCTCCATTTCAGTCTTACACTTTACCCTTTCTCCATCCCATTCACTCTCTCTTCAACTCTCTTTCTTTCTTCAATTATTCCTTTGTCTCAGTTTCTTTATCCAGCTGTTGTTTGCCTCTCCCTATCTCCTCTCTCTGTCTGTAGCCAGAATACTGTCTTTATTTCTCTCAATTTTTCTCTGTCCCTCTTTCTCTCACCCAATTTCTGTCTCTCTTGCTCCCTCTAACAATTAAACTGTTTTACCCTTATTCGTTCTGTCTTACTACCTCCCTTTAACCACTTTTCACTTTCTATCTTGCACCTAATTTTCCTTTGCTCCTATTCTTCCCAAACGAAGTAGTTGGAATTACAAATTTTAAAATTGATTGATTAAAAATCCAAAAAACGCAGCATCTTGACAAAAGGGAGGCTAATGGCAAAAATTTGTTTTAACCCAGTTTTACAACGGCCTTGGCATGGACGTCTGGAGGATTTTTTCCAGGGAGGGGCAAGGAAGGTATTTTTTTCCAGAGTGGGGCAAACAAGGCACATTTTCCGCAATAATAGTGTTGTTACCTCAAAAAAATTTGCTTAAATTTGCATTTATCATGTTCGTGCAATAATTAACACATATTACTGTGGCTCAAATGAAATTATGGGTGTGAAATATATAATATTTGGTTGACTTTCACTTTCCAGGGGAGGGGGCACGGCCCTCCTTCCGGACGCCCATGGGCCATGACCTCACGATCTCGTACAGGGATCCAGTTCTGTCCCGAGCTTGGATGTTCTCCCGCTAATCATCATCCATCTTCATCGACGCGATTAACTTAGAGACAGGAAAACAACGCAAAAAATAAAAATATTAAATGTTGTTTTATACACAGATAGGCTCATCAGAACTGGGCCTACAGTTATAATTGAAACGTACCCAGAACAGGACATCGAGCTAGGGAGTCCTATATGGGAAGGGGATGGAGAACTTATTTTTTAAAAAAAGCGGAAAGTACTCCATTCACTGGCGTACGCAGAGGAACTGATGAGGTTACAGCCCCCTCCGAAAATTTGAGCAAATAAATATTTTCAAATATAAGCTGAGAAGAACTCTGGGAAAAAATTAGAATGGTTAATGGAAAGACCCATTAAAATGACCCTCGATTGGAATTTTTGAGTGTGTAAAGTTCTAAACACACGAAATATCTTATGGTGTGTACCGTCCCCTTAGAAAGTAGATACGTACTATCCATCTTTACAATTCTAGCCCCTCCCGAAGAAAAATCCTGCATACGTCAGTGACTCGATTCAGTACTCTATTCACTCCACCGCACCGTAAATTTTCAAATTTACAGTGCAGTGGAGTGAATAGACTTTTTACGGTCGGTTTGCGGCCAAACTGTCCGAAGTCTGAGTACTGCGCAATTGCAAACCGCAGTGTGCCTACAACCAACCACTGCCCTCCGAAGCAGCAGCAGAAAGATAATTATCGGAGACGCATTTCTGACGAGACTAGTCAGGGTCCGGTTACAGGCAGAACTTGGTCTGGCCCTTACAACTATGGAAGAGGGGCTATCAAATCCTTTAACGGCTTGGTCTATTGGAGAGCGAGTACGTGCATGCCATATTTCTCGCTCGGATGGCGGGAAGATAGCGCACATTGCATCGCCGGCGCTGATTTTCTGCAAGAGACACGAGAGTCTCCCTTCGTCAGAGCTAGTCGTGCAGCTGCGAAAAGTATTTTCACCCGTTCCCCTCTCTCTTCTGTTCTATGGTTTTATCCCCTTTTTCACTTTCTTGTTATCTTACTTTTTAACATTCAGTTTCTCTCCCTACCATGACTCCTCTTCTTTTCTTTTTCAGCGTCCTTGTCTCAATTTGTCCGTCGTTCTCGTTTCTCGCTTTTCTGATTCTTTCCTCTCTTTCTTCACTTTTAGAAAGATAGATAGAGAGAGAGAGATAGAGAGAGAGAGAGAGAGAGAGAGAGAGAGAGAGAGAGAGAGAGAGATATGTAGGAAGAAAAACAGAGTGAAAAGAAAGAGAGAGAGAGAAATATGTAGGAAGAAAAATAGAGTGAAAAGAAAGAAAGAAAGAGAGAGAGAGAGAGATATGTAGGAAGAAAAACAGAGTGAAAAAAGGAAAAAGAGAGAGAGATCTAGGAAGAAAAATAGAGTGAAAAGAAAGAAAAGAGGGAGAGAGAGAGATGTAGGAAGAAGAACAGAGTGAAAAGAAAGAAAGGGAGAGAGAGATGTAGGAAGAAAAATAGAGTGAAAAGAAAGAGAGAGAGAGAGATATGTAGGAAGAAAAACAGAGTGAAAAAAGGAAAAGAGAGATAGAGAAAGATATGTAGGAAGAAAAACAGAGTGAAAAGAAAGAAAGAGAGATAGAGATTTGTAGGAAGAAAAACAGAATGAAAACAAAGAAAGAGAGAGGAAGATAAGCAGAAACACACACACACACCCAGAGGTGTAGTGGTGGGAAAGAAAGAAAGACAGAAAGGTCATGGGCGTCGGGAGGTGGGGGGGGGGTCGAACGGTTCGGTGGACCCACCTTGAAATTGACATCGTTCATATAAAGATACAAGAAAGCCGAAAGTTTGTTACTCTTATTGTTAAGAACAGAAATAAAGTTCATTTAGTTAGTATTCGAACAGAATAATCAAAGTAAAAATGCTATGGATCGAAAACATTGAGTGAAAATACAGGAACAAGGTTACATTCTACCATTTCATCCAAGGAACGAATGGTTTTACAGTTTTCAAAATTCTAATAATTATAGTTGTAGGTAAGAGGTCACCCAACACACTTTATGAAAAAAAAATCCCCCCTAACATTTAAAGCCTTTTCTTGAAAGAGATGTGCAAAGGTTAATACACAAAATGCATTCAGATACTAACTGCATAAAATGCGAAAGAAATAATAGAAAATAGTTGTGCTGCTATTCACTCGTTTGGTGGATAGAGTCTCCCCATTTATAATAATAATAATAATTATTATTATTTCCAATGAAATGTATTTTTGTTAGTTTATAATATTTATTATTGTATAATAACATTTATAACCTGGTAATAATACTTATTATTTATCTACTATTCAACTTTTATCATTTGCCCGACCCCCGTGCAAAAATTTCTGGCGACGCCCATGAGAAAGATATAGGAAGAGAAACAGAGGGAGGGAGGAAGGGAGAGAGAGAGAGGGCAGAGGAAGAAAGAAAGACAGAGACATAGGAAGAAGAGAGAAAGACAGAGATATAGGAAGAAAAACAGGGATAGAGAGAGAAAAATATGAGGGAGGCAGAAAAAAAGAGAGGAAGATAGGCAGAAAAATCACACACACAGAGAGAGATAGAGAGAGAGAGATATGAAACACTTTTTTATCTTTTCACACTCTCCCCCTCCTATTATCGCTCTCCCTTTTAAGAAGAGAGGGAAAAAGAGAGGAGAAAGAGGGATAAGGAAGAAACAGAGAGCAGAAAATGTTACCTTTTCTCTTTATCTTAACATTTTCCTCGAATTTATTCTCCTGTAGAGTGTTTCTTTCTCCATATAAACACTTCACTCTGACCAATGCCCCTTTATGCTTAAACACAAACTATATTCCCATTACTTTTGCGTCGCTTTTCTTTCATTTTTGGCTAATCGCGACGATGATGATGATGAACGATGATGAGATTAAATTGTAAGGGACACTAACAAAGGAATATCCAGGCTAGGACTCGAACCCAGAACATAACCATGTAACACAGATTGTACTTTAACTACCACCCAGTGATTTATTCACACAAGAATAAAATAAATTTGTGACACAAGCCCAAAATTCCTCTAAGACTCAATTCATGGTGTGCCAGCGACGGATTTTTCAGAGATTCCCTTCTTTTCGAAAAACCGTTATGGTATTCTGTTCAGTTTAGAATTCCTTCTACAGGATTCAAGTGTATCCTCATCTGATTCGCTTTCGTCGAAATATTTGTGGTAAAAAATTGTCGGTGTCACGGAACCATAACAAACACATAAGATCAAAAGCAAACCGCAAAAAGATTCACTCCAATGGTGTAGAAGATATTCTAAACATGTAATATTTCTTAGAATTTTCAATGCGATTATACTGCTGGCACTTCCAGCTGGCGGCTGGGAAACAACGAATCAGCGATCACTTGAATTCTCTTCGACTAACATCGGGCATTTTCGTGTCACAAGGTCCCGAACGTTGCTGGCAGGAAGAAACAAATGAGCGTCGGATACACAGCATGTTGCCAAACGTACTGTAAAACGGAGGGGGGGGGGGGAGTTGATCAGCGCCCTTACTGGATAAAAGTCCTACAGTAGTACACAAAGCGCGGACAATTACTACACAAAACACTGTACAAACAAGCCAATCAAAACAACTGACAAAAACAGATGTACGCTTGGCAACGCTGTAACGGGAGAGCGATGTTACCCCTACATCTTTTACTTCGCACTTGAGGTTGACACTCATCGAGGTCCCCTCAAGACGATTGGTGGACAGATAGAGCTATGTAGCAAAAAGTGGGTCAACCGCCCGCTGAACCTGCGATCAGTTTAGTGGCTTTCGAAAAAATATATTCGAAAACGCCTTTCTTTGCACTAGCCAAAGAAACCTTTGCCCCTCCCCCGATGGCTACGCAACAGCTGGGAACAATCCGTGAGTGAAAAGATCAAGTTGGCACAGCTGTACTAAACTAGTTTGACTGAGTTGATTGCAAACAAAACAACTTTGCTGAATGCTAGATAACTTAGCTCTTATCAGACGCAAACAATGGATTCTTGTGTGATAAATAAAAGTTCTATGTCCACAAGAATATTTGCTCCAGCTGAAACGTGAGTGAGCTGTTGAGATGTTTGTGTCGCGAAACACGAGAACAAAGTTCCAATACTCACCCAACAGCAGAAGTTATTTATTTTTCGTCCGCCGAAGTAATGAAGTGAATGTAAACAAAAACAAATGACTTGCGACAAGTAACTACATGCCAATTGGTCATTACAATAAGTTATTACTAAAGCTAGGATTTTCATGACTTGGTATATTTTTTTTGGTAAGGGTGATGTGTTCCCTAAATATATAGAAATTCATATTACGAAGAAACGAATTAAATTAAGGTACTCTTTAATGCATATTTATACGCGATAGAGCATACTTTGATAAATTTTCGGTCACATTCAGCATATTTTTGCTTTTTCAAGGAATATACAGTCACTTTCGAAGAGGATTCGGTCTTGCACCCATGTACACTAAAGTTGTTGAATTTTTCACAATTATACGCCCGTTTATTTCCTGAAAAATAGTGAAAACCCGTCTCCTTTTCTAATAGAATGAAATCAGAAAATATTTGCTTATTGTTGAATTTCTTCGAAGTGTAGGACTGTTTATTTTCTGCACAATTATGGGAACTACCTTTTCCCCCTACTGCAATGCAGTGCGCAAAATAGACTTTACCCAAAAACGTCTGAGCACTTTCAATTGTTTCGTCATGAAGGTAGCTATTTTGAGAAACATTTTCTGTCGATACTACAAAACTTGTTCCGAATGGCATTGTTTACTTTAACTATGCTCGTCTTGTGCCAGCTGAAGTAGGAAGAAGCTTGACTCAATACAAGGCTTTACTGGTTGACAATAGGCAATAATTTTATTTGAGAATTTACAGAACGTATTCATTGTACATTGCTACTCAGGGTTCATAAAGTGAAATAAAAATAGTATGTGAAAATATCTCAGCATATTTTAAAAATTGATGTTTGAAACAGTTCAGTTGTAAGGGCATATTTTTCAAATCATAGTTTTAAAAATTACGTTATGAGAGCATTTTTTATTTTGAATATTTTGGTGATTTCTAGGTCATAAAAATCATAGCTCTAGTTATTACAATAGTTTTTAACTCACCTTTTCGATATATACAGGGTGACTGGTAATTAGATGTATTCCCTGAAAGGGGTTAAAGTAGAGACAATTTGCAATAAATTTGACCATATGATACCCCGTCCGAAAATTAGTAGTTTTCGAGATAATCGAATTTAAATTGTTTCTTTAAAAAATGACAATTTTCCACATAAAAAGATGAATTGAGAAAAAACTGCTCATTGTATGGAACTTATTTCAGCGTTTTCTGATAGCTAACAAATAAGTGGTTCGTTGAATAAAAAGTTTTCCCCAAATAACAATCACATGGAAGTAACGGGTGGGTCTAAACTTACAAGTCATGATAAAAAAATGCACTCTTAGTTTACTTGGCAACGTATTAATAACAAAAATGGTATGACACGAAGCGTACAAATTACTTTAATTACTTCCTTGGGTCATCTGCTATCCAACAAGGTACAAATGTTGCTAACATTCACATTTGTGTACAAGAAATAATACTTCATTCATCTTCATGTGAATGGAATCAATGAACAATACAATTAGAGAACATTACACTTCTTTCTCAAAGTGGGCAACTCCGTTACGAATGCAGGCACGCAGGTATTTACGGACATTCGTTCTCTTAACTCGTGATGTGATAGTGTCCTTGATGTGTTGACCAGCTGTTAAGTTCCTCTCCCTGAGCTCTTCTTGCGAGTTTACCGGTGTCTTGTAAACTAAGTCTTTCATGTGGCTCCAAATGTAGCAGTCGCAAAGCGTCAAATCGATCGGGGGATCGAGCTGGGCAGCCATCATGCTGGTAAATCATGTCACGTCTTGTAGCTAGAGGCACATCCTCCAACAACATTGCCATCCCGTTCCTCAAAATATGTTCATAAGTGATGCCATTTAAGATTTGGTGCAGGAAAAATGGCTAGATCAAATGATTGTTGATGACGCCCATCCATACTTCTGCCTGGGCGTGCGACAGTGTCTGGATGAAAATTACCCAAAGAAATGGATTGGCCCAGGCGGCCCGATTCCCTGGCCGGCTCGATCCCCCGATTTGAAGGCTGGGTACTTGCCACATGAAAGACTTAGTTTACAAGACACCGATAAACTCGCAAGAAGAACTCAGGGAGAGGATCTTAACAGCTGGTCAACACATCAAGGACACCATCACATCACGAGTTAAGAGACCAAATGTCCGTAAAAACCAGCGTGCCTGCATTCGTAACGGAGGTGCCCACTTTGAGAAAGAAGTGTAATGTTCTCTAATTGTATTGTTCATTGGTTCCATTCACATGAAGATGAATGAAGTATTATTTCTTGTACACAAATGTGAATGTTAGCAACATTTGTACCTTGTTGGATAGCAGATGACCCAAGGAAGTAATTAAAGTAATTTGTACGCTTCGTGTCATACCATTTTTGTTATTAATACGTTGCCAAGTAAACTAAGAGTGCATTTTTTTATCATGACTTGTAAGTTTAGACCCACCCGTTACTTCCATGTGATTGTTATTTGGGGAAAACTTTTTATTCAACGAACCACTTATTTGTTAGCTATCAGAAAACGCTGAAATAAGTTCCATACAATGAGCAGTTTTTTCTCAATTCATCTTTTTATGTGGAAAATTGTCATTTTTTAAAGAAACAATTGAAATTCGATTATCTCGAAAACTACTAATTTTCGGACGGGGTATCATATGGTCAAATTTATTGCAAATTGTCTCTACTTTAACCCCTTTCAGGGAATACATCTAATTACCAGTCACCCTGTGTGTGTGTATATATATATATATATATATATATATATATATATATATATATATATATATATATATATATATATATGTATATATACACACACTCAAAAATTGTACCGTATGTGCATAATTAATAAATGTATGTCACAAAACTTCAAAAGTAGCTTAGTTGAGTAGTATGGCTTTACCATATGCACTATAGTATTCCTACGCGTAATAGTCGTCGATCGAGACGAACCACCGGAATTTGCCCTTAAGTCATGTCCACATATTTACACTGACTTCGTCCTAATGGTGGACAGAGAATATTTCTTTAATTCGGGCTGCATACCTAATTTATAGGTCAGGGGCGTTGCCACCAGGAGGGCGAGCGGAGCTCTAGACCATCGTAAGAATGTCTTAGCCCATCAAAATAGTCTATACGAGAAATTAATTAATTGTCCATTATGTTACAAGCACACAAATATACACACGGGCAGAGAGAGAGAGAGAGAGAGAGAGAGAGAGAGAGAGAGAGAGAGAGAGAGAGAGAGAGAGAGAGAGAGATAGAGAGAGATAGAGAGAGAGAGAGAGAGAGAAGTAGGGAAACAAATAAATGTTTGAAAATTTACATTTAAAACTGAGCAACAGTTAAAAAGTAACTGTCGGTTACTTACCAGTTACTTTAATGATTGGTTCGTTAAAATTGTAACGTCCCCAGCTGGGTGAGAAGAGGACTGGTACAAATGCACAAAACAGGTCGTACCAAATATCTGCTACATCCTTCACTATGCGTCAGGGGTCCCAGGTCCGAATACCGGCCTGGGCATGGATGTTCTTTGTTAACGTCCCTTTATACATTTTATATCATATCGTCATCACTCATCCTCATCCTCGCGATTATCCAAAAGTGCCAGAAAAGCGACGTTAAATAAAAAAAAATTCCGTCCGTGGTAAAACAACCATCTCCAGCAATCCATTTTTTAAAATTAATACACTTCTGGCCGCCTTGTTCTTTGTCATTTTTAAACACATCACCACGATATCTCGACAGATATCTACTTTCTTTCACACATACAACAAAGCAAATGAGTACTGATCGACTCCTACAAACTTTCGGATGGAAACAAAGAAGGGGTGGATTGGCATAGTTTTGTCCAAGTATGAGTCACCAACAATTTGTCCAGTTTCCTTACCCTCATTAAGGGACATTTGGTATTTCCAAAGACCTGACGGTTGTGTCGTAATTGCGAACAGTGCCTAAATCGTATTAATTGCGAACACTTAAAAGTGAGGAAATACTTCCTGTCCTAATTGCGAACACATGCAACTGAAAAACCTGTTTTAAAAAACTAATAAGGGTAGTGACGCAGAGAGACAGCTGGTTTGACTAGCAACAATAGCCAACCTGATGAAATTGTGTTCGCAATTAGGGCACTGCCCTTCGAGATTAATCCTGTTTAGGCAACAAGTGTTCGCAATTAGGACGACACCGATCTGAAATCCCTTGCGACCCTCAATCCGGCGAATACCAGATTTCAGTCACTTGAACATAAACAAAGGCAGTAGCTTACGCAGGATTTCATCAAGGGGGGTGTTATTTCGAAAACTTTCTACAAATTCACATTACCATTGTTTTATTATACTTTAATTAATTAATAATAAATTAATTAATAATTCTTATAATTAATTAATTAGTTTAATTACTACTAATAATTACTACTAATGCAGCTGCTATTTATGAAAGAAATAGAACAAAATTAAATTTCTTTTGTTTCTTTGTTACAAAATAATTGTCTAGTCAACGGTTATTTGTATATGATAAGTGAGACATTTTAAGTGTCAAGAAAATCCATAAAAACAAGCAAATATATTAAATTTATTGAAATAATTGAAATATGAAACTCATTCAAGGATCCGCGCTGGTCTAGTCTGACAACGTAGTGGGATTCGGGTTCGATTCCCGGAATTGGTTGGAATTTATCCAGCCTTGTCTCCGCACCCAGCCTCATATCAATGGGTACCTGAGAGCAACCCTGGGGGATGAAGGCTGCCGGAGCATGGTGCTGATCACATCAACTGCAAAATAGTTCGAGATCGAGAATCTTTGGGGCCCACCACACCACTACGTGTGCCTTCATGGCACGGTGCTCTATGCACGGGGGAATTTACATTACCTTTACCTATGGAATTCGCCCAGGATGATGATGAAGCGCGAGAATACATGTTGCTAAATTCCACTGAGTCTATGTTTAAGTTGAAAAGTAAGTTTATAGACATTCCAACACATTTATCACTTCTAGGTGATTCACAAAGCACTTCTTCAACATTATTTAATGATGTGGATGTAGACTCAGCATCACTTGAGAGTTCACAAGGGGATGTGAAATCAGTACCGGGAAGAACGTTTGCAATAAGGTCGGTACACTGCGACGAAGCAAGGAATTTTCACAATTCTCGCGAGAGTCACTGCGCGACTTTTGCAAAAACAAATTGCAAAATTGAACTTTGCGGCCGCTTAGATTGTGTTTGGAATGTTGTGTTTTTCTTCATGCTGCATGGGAATAATAATTCAAATTATTATTATTACTGTCGCAGATCTTTGACTGTGATAATTTAGCCATTTTTAATTTGTGATAAATTAGCCATTTTTAATTTTCTTCTACAGCATTTTCCATAATATTTCAAAAGCTCAAGGGGGATTTAAACCCGGTAACCCCCCCCTTGCGTACGCCACTGAACAAAGGTTTGCCTTCGTCAATGTAAGGAAAACCAAAGGCGCATAAAAATCCTCAAATAAGCAAAAATTACAGAATAGACATTTTCAGGCATGATTAAGCAAAATATGTGTTAACCCTTAAAATAGTCATTTATAAGCACTATAATAATGCGTTTTCGGCCTACAAACACCACGAAACGAACTTGAAACATAAAGCCTATGGTTTTGTACAAAGGGACAGAAAAGGCGAATAGGAAAAAATCCGCACCCTAGTTATAGGCAAGCCTGTCCCTAAAATCAGACTTTCGGCACGAACTACATAGGATGTTATGGGACCAGCTGTCCTCGCAAAGGTGCCTCCCTGCCACTGGCGTACGCAGGATTTTCTTTGGGAGCTGCTGGAATAGTAAACATTTATTGCATATCAGTTTTCTAGTGCGGAGGCATACACAATAAGATATTTCATATATTTAAAGAACTTTCCACTCTCAAGAAATGGCAATGGAGGGTCATTTTAAGGCGAGTTTGCATTTAGCACTCTATTTTTCTTCCGCGTTCTTCACTGCTTTTCGTTGAAAATGTTAATTTTCTCAAAATTTCGGATGGGGCTGCGTAGCCTCTTCAACCCCCCCCCCCCTCTGCGAACGCCAGTGCTCACTGCATGCAGAAGATCGAGTACAGGGCACGGATAGAAATTTTCGGCAATTATCGCAAGATGTACAATTTCAGTTTTCTTGTATTAAACGTCGTTTAATGAAATTATAAGTAATAAAGTCCGCAAATAGACAAACACATTAGGTTAGACCCGACCCCTGGGCTTCACTACCGCACACAATACTCGGAACTAACGCGAGTCAGCGGGTAATCATGTTTGGTTTTCTCTCTCTCACTTAACAACATTATTCATCAATTTTCTCTCCAAGAAGCATGACTGAAATGATAAAAAAATGTTCCATTGTTAAAACCGTAATAAATAAGATAAGTGGTCGCAAATTCAACTGAAACAATCAATAGTTATGCGAATTTAAGTTACTGCAACATTGCTTTGAAAGAAAATAAACAATTACTTTCGGGAATGTAACGTAACAAACAGTCGTAATAGCTCTGTTAACGGAACTTTATACCAGAGCATATTGATTTTTAGACTGGAACGAAGCACGGTTATGTAGTTCATACATTTACTACTTGGAGGCGCTAGCATACATACGATTCCGAGGAGCGCCTCTATAGGCGGATTTTATAACTTGATTAATAAAGTACGTAACCTTCAATGAATTGAATGACCCAAGTTAAGTAGGTCATGAGAACAATGTTCGCGCCGTATTGGGTGTTACATTTCTAAAAATTTGCAGCACACGCATAAAATATTTAAAAGAAATAATGATTTAAAATGAAAATGATTTCATTTCCGTGAAGGAATTCTGTTAACAATTAGTAAAAGAGTGACAACCTGAGAAATTTGCTGTCCTAAAAACCGGTAGGGGTTGTATTTCTCCATTCTCCTCACAAGTACAATCAAACAATCAAGTTAAAAGGCCTTAAACAGCAGAAAATTTGCATTTCAGCGAAATACCTTGTCAATAAAAGTGGTTGTCTACTCTCAAAAGGAAGTTTACCTTTTGGAAACAAATTATACCATTTTCATAACATAAATTTTGTCCAGGCAGTGTGTGTGTGTAAACTCAGCAACTATACTCCACTAACTGCTTTTGAGTACGCCATTGTTTACGCCGGTATGAATATTTTCCAATCCCCATTGGTATAATTGAAAAGTTGTTTGTGCTAGAATGCAAGCACTGCTTAGTAATAACAGGTTTACATCTAAGTATGAATTGTGCATATTATACACAACAGTGAAATGTTTTCATGAACTGTGTGTAATAATAACACTATTAACATGCAATAGCTAAAGAGTACTTGTGTAATCTTATAAATACACGAACAATAAATCTTTCTGCTAATTGGTTTAGGCTGAAGCTCATTGTTAAAAGTGAATATAATCCATTATATTTAAAAAAAAATTATACAACGTTTACCACACACACGGAAAAAACAACATTTTTTCCCCATCAAATCTAGACTGCAACTTGAAAGCCACAGATTACAAATACTACACATTGAAGTGTAAACGAATTCATTCATATTTACACAATTTTATGTCGTATTTAATATATATGTATCGAAAGAAGACATGGGAGTAAATTTCACGACAGTTACACTCCTTTAAATCTCCTTGAACTTGGAAAAGGACAATCACTGGAACACGACATTACCACAGATAGCGTGTAAAGTCAACACAACCACATGTAAATAGCTGTCAATTAAATAAAACAGACTTACCTTTAGGAAATAAAGAAAATTCGAACACGACCAGCTGATTACTTCTTCTCCAAGGGCAAAGAGGACGGTGAGAGATTGCCAAAGCAGCAGATGTGGCGGACTCTGGTGGGAATTTTTTGTACTACTTAGTCGTCTGCTCGATGTTATATAATACGTACGTAACTTGCGTGGGTGTGAACGTCACATATTATTACGGATTGAAAACTTGACCATACAAAATTATCATTATAAACACTATGTCAGATAACACACATGATAAAACGAATTCTATTAATTAATTAATAGTTAATACTAATGTTCTGTAATGACTGTTTATAGAATTGGTATAGTGTTATTCGTGATCGCGATAATAACTCTACTACATCAGTGGCGCAACCACTGGAGGCAGGGGGCAGCCCCCAACCTTGGACGGAAATCAATTCTATGGGGTCAAATATTGAAGTAAAAGAAAACAATGCTAGAAGAATAATAAGATTTAGCAGGACAAAAGGACACTCAAGATGGAATTAGTTTTCATGTATTTCTTGCATATAGGCCAAGAACATCTACGGGGGACACAGAGGGGCGATTGCAATGGCACAGAGAAGCAAGGGAAAGAACGTAAGGGTGCTCATGCTCTAAATGGACGAAACCACTGGATAAATAGGGTTGACAGCCTATTAAGTGAAAATTGTCTTTGTTCCACTTCGAAGAGGGTGTTGTCACGAGTTGTGACATACATCACATTTTAAATACCTTAACGAAATAAAGGTCTAATTCATCCGAATATCTTTCACAGGATCATAGGTTTCGCGACTTTTCAAGCACTTATTAGTATGTGACTTCCACCATACTGAACTATCACTGCTGAATCTCATTAATATACAAACTAAAGTTGATTGATTAGTTCATTCTGTGAAAATTTAATAACTGTTACATAACTGTACAGTGTCATTGAACTAACTCTTCTTATTTAAACGTATTCCATCAAATTAGTATAACTTTTCAGTGTCTCCATCTTCAGGCACAAAATAAAAGCTTGCTATCTATAAGGAGTAAATTGGACACAAATGTTTTGCTACTTACTGTATCCGAAGAAACTACTTGGAATCTTCAGAATCATGTGAAGTAGAGTAAGAATAATACGCAAATAAATAGAAGGATCAAAAGAGAAAAAAAGAAACGAAAGACAACAATAAAGTAAAAGCATCAGAATTAAAGTTACAGAAACGAGGTACAAAGATAAAGAGAAAATAAGGCAATGTGGGAGAGAGAGAAACCAAAAAAGAGAGGCAAAGGTAAGGGGATGGGGGAGAGAGAGAAAGACAGAAGAAGAGAGAGCGAGAAAGGAAGACAGAGAGAGAGAGAGGAAGACAGAAAGAGAGAGAGGGATAGAGAGACAAAGGAAGAAGAGAGAAAGCAAATATAAAGTGTAGATAGAGGAACACAGATGGAAAACGAGGGAAAGAAAAAAAGGGGAAGAATGGAGAGAATGAGATACAAATGCAGAGGGGGAGAGGGAAGAAATGAAATGATAAACAAATAAATAAGTGAACGAGAATTAACAACCAAGCCATGACCACCTAAATGACGTCACTAACATGATCTAGTGGCGTATGTAAGGAAGAGTTAATTAACAGAAGTGAGCACCGAGAAATGTCTAAGGGAAAATACTTAAATTCATCACAAGCAGGTGGATTTCTATGAGCTAGAAGTGGTAAAATGTGCACTAACAATTCAAAACTTTCCCGTAAGTAGATTTTGATTACGTACACGCGGAACACAGCTCATCAACAGCTACCATAAACACTGTGCAAAACGAAATGCCTGCCCCGTGGGGAAGTGGTTATCACATCGCGCTACGACGCCAGGGGTCCCAGGTTCGAATCCCGGCCTGGGTATGG
Source organism: Lepisma saccharinum (assembly GCF_977018435.1). Classification (NCBI taxonomy): domain Eukaryota; kingdom Metazoa; phylum Arthropoda; class Insecta; order Zygentoma; family Lepismatidae; genus Lepisma; species Lepisma saccharinum. The sequence continues at coordinate 35,967,083 of NC_139246.1, forward strand.
ATGTTTGTGAGTGTCCATTCATCAATTTCATCATATCATCACTCATCCCCATCTTCGCAAATTAGCCAAACGTTTCACAAAAAGCGAAGTAAAATAATGCAAATCAATACATAAACAATAAAAAATAATAAATTAAATACGAAATGGCAACACCATGTGCGAAAGCGTTGCTTCTCGGGTTTCCATTCGCACCTCGCTGCCTGACATAAGACATCTCCCTCGCTTCTGATTGGCAGAGGAACTGATGAGTGATCTCTAGCGCGGGAAGGGTAACAAGTTGAACCAAAGGCGGTTTAGTTCTGATTTATTGCTATCTTTTGAACACAACTGTCTAACAAACAATATTTTTCCATTTCGAATTACAAACAACTGGTCAAAATTCTATAACGAATAATAGTCTACATCAAATATTAGTTCTTAAATGCACCTCTTATGATTTCAGTAAGGGTTTGGAGAGACAAAACTTCTCAGACGGCCATGTGTATAACCGTTAAACATATTCCATAATACAGCGTGTTCACAAAACCATTCCGTGATTATAAACAACCACAAAATTTTAATTATGTATATTACGAAATTTATGCCGATACCTTTCGAAAGAACAGCTCAAAGAATTTTAGCGGATGTGTAATTGTTGGCGTTAACTACAACAATAGATGGCATAACAATAAAGAATGAAAAAATAAAAAAAGGAGGAAATCTTTCGATTGTTAATGTGTTATTGTAAATGGTATTGTTGTTAGAAGGGAATTTTCTAAATGATAAACTTGAAGGAAGATGGACTGGGCGCTCCGGAAACAAAGATGCTGTGTTCTGCAAGTGGCCACCGAGGTCGCTTGACTTGCCGGTCTATGACTTCTTCTTATGGAAACACATAAAAGATCTTGTGTACGTACCTCCACTGCCTCAAGATCTGTAGGATCTGAAACGCCGTATCATTGCCGCCATCGGAACCGTCACCGTAGATACGTTGCAACGCGTGTGCCATGAGTGGGAATATCGCTTTGATGTTTGCAGCGTGACACGAGGATCACACATTGAGTTCCACTGAAGTAGGTAGTTAGATATTAAAATTTTTGAGTTTCTGCTTATAATGGCACCAATTGAAGCAATCCACCGAATAAAGCTGTTTGGCACATTTCAGTGAATGCGAGAACAACGGATAAAACCTGTTGTATGTTACTGGACTACAGTAGAAACAACATAAAACGTTATGAAAACACAGTAGCAATCTTTGGGCAACATCCGACCTTATGACTGGCCAGCTTGTAGCCTGCAGAAGCAGGGCCGCAGCATGATTCCACTGGTAACTCAGCACATTCCCTAAAGTGCCATACAGCGTTATTCGGTGGAATGCTTCAATTTTATATGAATATGAGTACCGAGAGCGATGCTGTAAGTTTTTAAAATCACGGAATGTTTTTGTTTTTTTTGGACACGCTGTATACTAATTTCATCCGAAGAAATTACAACAATGGCTCCATTCATAATAATATGCACGTTCTCATGGTATTAGCAATAATATTTCAATTGTTGACTACAATGAAATTTACCGAAAAGTTACTAAAACAAATCTGTCGCATGATGAAACGAGGTAAAATGCTTCTTTTGGTTGCGTGTGAGCTCCAAAGTGCAGGTAAGGTTCTTTGTATTATTCTAGTTTAGTTACCAAATGAACCACTTCTGCACGGGTTCTTATTTTCAACAGTCAAAACATCAGGCGCGTCGCCTGATAATGTTCGCATGAGCACGTGAACACTCATGTATCCTAAATTACATACATATAAAATGCACACACACACATATATTTTTATTCGAAAAAATACTATGTTTAATGTACGACTATATACATAAATTTACTCTGACACGATTTATTTCACGTCTGATAACTTTTTTAGATAGTTGGTAACACTGACTTCTACGGTGTTCCACGGAGGGCGTTGAACACAATTCCTGTGCGTGTTGCATAGAGCTGACAGCTAAGGGGCTGTTGGCTACTATACCCCGAAGATGTTCACTTCGCTGTGTGAACACTGATGCAAGCGACAATACTTCTTACATTCGGCACCAGAGTGCAGCATATACAAGGCATGTCTAGGGCGACTCGAAAAGGTCTGTGCCTCATAGTTGCAAACTTTAGCGACAATTCGCTAAACCTGGCGGATTTTAAGGGGGAGAGACACAATTTCCTCTAGGTCCTTCTTGCATTACTTCAAATATAGTGTGATTTTGGGTGGAAATTGTTGAAAATAAATTGAACTGTTATTCTCATTTTTTTCAATTGAATATGAAGTTACAAGGGAGAGGAGTAAATCTGCATTCAGTACAAAAACATTATTGTGAACACCGTACGCGACGCCACTGCAAAACATATAAAAATATACCTACTTAGGCTTGCCAACTTTAAAGAATAAAATTCCGGAGATTTATTTTCAGCCTTCAAAACTCTTTAGATTAAAATGTTCTGTACGACTAATGTCATGATTCACGAATATCTGTTTGTGGTCTTACTACTGTAAATACAAAATTGAATCAACTTATCAAAACAACCTAGCAACCACAATTTGTAAGTAAACAAATAAGTAAGTAAGAGTAAATCATACGGTTCTTTTCTCGCGACTCTGAACTGGCCATGACAACAACACGAACACCGAATCGCACTTACAGGCCTCCGTGCCGGAATGGTTATCACAGCACTATGCGCACGGGGAGGGCCATAGGGGCGCTCGCCACACTCAACTGCCACGCTTTTGGATATATTTTTATGTCCAATACTTCTGAAAACTCAAATATTCAGTCTTTTATCACCAAGTTTAACAGGCTCGAGAACTTTACTTTTATCATTATTTTTAAGTTTGATGAAAGTATCCACGTGATAGGCTGATAGGAATTGACCTTACAGTTTAACTTTGGTAACGAACCACTGTGCACTATGCTTGAAAAGGGGATCGAACCTGAGACTTCTTGAGAGAATAGGTTTTTGTTTTCTTTGTTTCTTCACTTTACTCGTCTTATCCTTCAGTTTGCGTGCAATGGTAGGAATTGTGACAATAATAACCATCCATTTCAGCCCTGGACCCCTATTTTTGCAAAACAATATGCTAATCTCCAGTACGTGGAAATCAGGTTGGTTCCTGTTTACAGCACTATTCTCGGTGAGGTGAGATACCCGACTGAATTCGCCCCTCCAAACTGTAACTTCTCGAACCGCCACTTGCTATGCGACGCCACGCCAAGGTCCCAGGTTCGAATCATAAAGCCTTCATAATTTTCATATATCATCAGTCATCCTTAGGGACGTGAAGTTTTTGTTTTATTTTTCCCTAAATTTCGATGTAATTTTTTTTACTGCAATTAGGTGTCATTTTTGGCGGTTTAGGACAAAATTCGGTGTTATTAATTTAAAATCGGTTATTTTTATATGCATTTTCACTGTTCGTTCTGTGCTTGAGATTTTCACATTGTTTTAGTTCTAGAAAATTGAGACAAATTTTAGTTTTAATGACAAAAAATGGTTTAACTTTGTGAAAAATGACCATATTTCTTCCATTTAGAGAAAAACTATTTCATATCATCAGCCATTAAATATGAAATGTTTGAACGATAACAACCAAATCTTTGAACATAATCATACACATCACATTTCCCTAAAATACCGTTCTGTGTACACACACACATACTCGCACCCCCCCCCCCCTCCGAAACACAACAGGTGTGTTACTCGTCTGCCCCTCCACACTTTTTGCCTCCGCACTCGAGGTTCTGTGCACTTTGTACTCGGCTCTGATTTGTCTAGGGGTATCTTTCTTTGTTCGACAATGCACAAGTCAACATAATTATATAATTAACTACAAGAGACAACGGATAACCTTTGCGAAACCTTATTGCTATAGGTGATAAATTACCTTGTCCAGCATTTGTGAAATTATAAATGGAAGTTTTGGGTATTTTCTATAATTTTAATTAACGTAAAATTTGAAGCATATACCGTGCGTCCATTTCGATCTGCAGCCGAGAGATCGGGAGAAGCGTGGCGGGCGGCACTGACGGAGATGCCGACATTTGCGGCCTGAAATGCCCGCTTATTTTTATGGACATATGCAGACATTTATATAAATATTGCAAAACGAGCACTAACCTGTGTTATAAGAGTATGGTTTTAATTTTAGTAGCTTAGTGACTGTATGTGCCGATGATTTTGACACGCCCACCTCTTGTGAAACACGGCGTAGAGGTTTGTTTGGAGAACGTTCTAACGCTGCACCAATATCATCGAGTTTTGCTTCGGTTAGAATCCGTCGTTTTTGCTTAGGTGTTTTAAAATTTAACGATACAGTTTCTCGTAATTTAAGGACAAGATGTCTAACCGTATCTCTGTGTGGAGTTGAAACGCATGGGAATTTCTGTACAAATTACCTACACACGTCTCGACACGAGTTTGTTTTCACGTAGGTACGTGTCATACATAAAAAAAATCTTTGTTCTAACGTGAATCTTGCGACTGGCATTCCAATCGTCTCACTGACACGTCACACATACACACTACAATAACACAAACAAGTAACTGCAAGTAACCAAGAATAACACTCTTGCGCACAGTACGAAATTAACACGCTCTTGGTTTACATTGCTCGCCACTATATTTACAACTCTGTCTTCATCTAGTCGCGAAGGAACAAAAAACTCGAGCTCGGAGATTTCGGATTGCAAGGAAGCTCACGAACACTATTGACTTTTAACGGTTTCTTCTACAGCGTAATCTTGATACAGTGTTGCACATTCAAAAAATTCCAAACGATCCCCATCGGCACAAAACTCTTTCAAGGATATAAACTTAAGCAGGACGTTACTGGTCAAAACTATGATTAAAATGTTTTATTATCTGTGGCTCTTAACATCGTTTCTAAAGCGTATTTTTTTGTGTATATAAGAGCAGAACTTGGATGAATTACAGAAGAACTTTTGCGTGTTTTAACACAGGTTAGTGATCGTTTTGCAATATTTATATAAATGTCTGCATATGTCTATAAAAATAAGCGGGCATTACAGGCCGCAAATGTCGGCATCTCCGTCAGCGCCGCCCGCCACGCTTCTCCCGATCTCTCGGCTGCAGATCGAAATGAACGCACGGTACAAGTCGTATCCGAACGTTCATTTCTCTAATTATCGGGCCAAAACTCTAATTTTGAAGTTGGAAATCTCTATTGTTTGTAACTGGATGCTTTACATTTCATGAATTTACATGTGGAGTACGCTTGTCACAAGGTAGACTCGCGTTACTCCAAGAAACGTCTTAACAAGCGTGAGGTCGCCCGACGTGTACATTTCTCAACCTCCACGGTGACAAGGCACTAGGCTGCCCGGCGCACCGTAATTACTTCAAAATAACATCCAGTACAAACTACCTTTTTACCTGTAAACTGGACACCAAGGTACTAGCTTGCCCGGCAATCCAATCTCTTACAGCATCCGTTTCGGGAGACCTGTCCTCCGGTCCTAGCTGACCGAAGCAAAAACAGCCTCTCCCTTCCAAGTCTCAGTTCCAACAGCCGACCTCCCCTACTCTCATCTGGGAGTTTATATATGTTTGGTTGGCGTCTGTTGCCAACCGCCCTTCTTTCAAAATTTTTAATCTTTAACAGCTAAACTGCCCGCCTTTCTTTTGAACGTTCGAAACACGAAGAAAGAACAGATAGCTACATGGTATTTATACATGGAATAATACGAACCTAAAAATACATAATAAATTGATTTACACTAATCACACATATATATATTAATAAAATATTTAAATATGGAAAAGACACTGTTGCCCTGACACGGAGGCAGGGTAATAGGTGCTTCTCGCTGAAAATTTTCCCCTTCCTACGAAACTTCCCTCTCTTGGAATATCCCCGCAGTGAATTCTATTTCAGGACGAGGTTAAAAGCTGTCAGTAATGTCTCAGCCAAACTGCAATAAACGAGTCGTTACAATGTCTTTGGAATTGAACTACCATAGCGCTTGAGGTATTTCGTTTTGAACAAAAGTATTATCCCCAGTTCATATTGCATATTTCGCGCAGATTTTCGTTTTAATGTGCGAAATTCGGTGGTATTGAATATCTTTGCGATTAGCAAAAAGTGGCAGAAATGTGAATTTGGTCAACTGAAAAGCACTTAATCCCACTGTAACATCCTACGAAGTAAATCTATGTAATGAAGCAAAATTTGGGAGGGAATGAAAGAAGTCAAGACTTTGCTTTCGTTTTCTGCAGCTCTTGTGTAGATACTTTGATGAAAAAAGTGTAAAAACTTTCTATTCCTCCGTCCTCTCACTTAACAATGACTCGTATTTCACGAGTCTTCAAAAACGTATCGTGAAGTTTAATTGTTTGTTTTCAATAACACATTTCTTCCCTCGGCAAATGCATAAAAAGAAAACAACAAGCCGGGTTTCGCTTAATCCGGACAGGCAAAAGGCAAGAAAAAATAGCAGAATGCAAGGTTTTAAATGTGGCTAGAAGTCAACTAGAGAACTTCCCAAAGAAAGGCAGTCAACCACTGATGAAATTCTGTTTTCCGCAGACTTTGTATTGTACTGTATGGTGTATTTACGCCTATGCCCTTTAAATACACCATAATAAACGTGTTTTGTTGCTATAAACGAAGTTGTAATGCAATTTGTACTGTTTCATTTAGATTATTTCAGTTAATCCACACTTTCGTTAAACCGGTCATCTTATCGCCCCATTAGTCCGGATTAACGAAGTTTTACTGTAATATAAAATTTTATCATTCCGGGAGAAAACAAAGTTTGTCCTGGAGAGAGTCCAATTCCGGGAGACTCACGGGAGGGTTGGCAAGACTAGGTCTATATATACAATAAGATATGCTGTTCCTGTTCCATACGCAGAGGTTATGCCTTACGTAGAGCAAGATGCATAAATATTGCCAGAGATTGTTCTTTTCTTTTACGGGGGACAAAGATATTTGATATATAGATATATTGAAGATATATAGTAAATGATAAACGTGCGTAGTTTATCCTATATATTACATGAGTCAAGTAGCCACAGGCTGAACTTCGCCCATGAATAAAGAAATTCTAAATTCTAGAAATTCTAAATAAAAGTTGGAGGACACGATGTATACAGCTCAAATTTACATGAGACATCAACTGTTATTAAAAAAAAACGACCTCAAGGCTGAAACAGTAATCAAATGAACTTCTAAATGCCATTTTTGTTATATTAAAGATGGCTCCTCCTGTACACAGTTGCACCAGTGACAAGGAGTGGTTTCTTGCCCTCTGTCCTCACCGACAAATGAAAATTAAATATCTCTAGGCATACTTACCATACCAAGAAGTTCCACAATGGCTTCAGTTCGTGAAAGGCCCTCACAGTGGCTCATAAGTGAATGACTGCACATGGACCCCAAAGACTTATTCTTCTTAAAGTCAAAGTTGAAAATACAGTAAAACCTCGTTAATCCGGACTAATGGGGGATAAGTTGACCGGTTTAACGAAAGTCCGGATTAACTGAAATAACCTAAAAGAACAGTAGAAAGTGCATTAAAACTCAGTTTATAGCAACAAAACACGTTTATTATAGTGTATTTAAAGGGCATAGGCCTAAATACACTATACAGTAAGTCTGCGAGAAACATAATTTCATCAGTGGTTGACTGCCTTTTCTTTGGGAAGTTCTCTTGTTGACTTCTAGCCACATTTAAAACCTTTAATTCTGCTTTTTCTTCCTTTGCCTTTTACCTGTCTGGATTAAGCGACGTCCGGCTTATCGGGGTCCGTCTTAACGAGGTTTTACTGTATATGTAGTTCAGCAATAGGTATGTGCTAAAATACAGCAAACTTTTGCAACCAGAAATCTACTAGATAAGAAACAAATTAAGGTTTTTATTTGACTCTCCTTTGTATTTTCACCTTAATTGGGTGATTGAAAAAATGTGGCAAGTGACAAAACCAGGTGAAACTCAGGCTTCCTCATCTACTATCGTGTACAACCTGCCTGTGCATTCAAGACGGCCTGAATTCACTTCAGAAAGAACAAACACAAGTCCTGGGTGGTGGATAAAGTATTCCTATACCATTCATCATGCAACACCTGTCACAGTTCCATCAAAGATGCTGGAGGTGGATAACTGGACCGAACGAACCCTGTATCCTAAAACCAACTACATGGGCATTATTATATTGGGTTTGGCGACTGTGGCGGCCAGAGGTGAGAATCCTCGACTTCATGCTTGTTTTTTTTTTTTATTATTATTATTATTATTATTATTATACAGTAAAACATCGTTAATCCGGACCCCGATAACCCAGGCTTCGCTTAATCCGGAAAGGCAAAAGGAAAAAAAAAGCAGAATGCAAGGTTTTAAATGTGGCTAGAAGTCAACAAGAGAACTTCCCAAAGAAAAGGCAGTCAACCACTGATGAAATTCTGTTTCCCGCAGACTTTGTACTGTACTGTATAGTGTATTTAGGCCTATGCCCTTTAAATACACCATAATAAACGTGTTTTGTTGCTATAAACGTAGTTTTAATGCACTTTCTACTGTTCTTTTAGGTTATTTCAGTTAATCCAGACTTTTGTTAAACCGGTCAACTTTTTCCCCCAATTAGTTCGGATTAACGAGGTTTTACTGTAATTATTATTATCATCATCGCTATTTTGTTATTTAACGTAGCTTTTTTATCTGTTGATTGATCATGCTGATATGGGAATGTATTCATGCCGTACATGATTGGTTTTTTTATGGAGTTCGAAGAAAACCACACAATACATTTGATCATTGTAGCTATGTAAAGGCTTCATGTGGTAAGACACTCTCTTACAATTCTGCCACGCAGGAGGCTAAAGTGGCTCTGAGGCTCATCCAACCTCAAATAAATGGGTATCTTGGGCCAACCGTGGGAGTAAATGCTGCTGGAGCGGGCTGCGTATTACATCACTTTCAAAATGGCCGAGATCGAGAATGTGTGAGGCCACATCCCATAGATGTGCCTTCATTGCACGGTGCTATATGATATTGCAATAGATTTGCAGTAGAACAAAGAATGTCATCCCAAACCGCATTTGCCGACATTTTAGAACAACTAAGACAATATATTTTTCGGTTGTAGGCTAATGTTCTATTTCGGATTCCACGTAAAACTATAGATCCATGATCCATTCCTAATTAGCTTGCTTGCATTAAAAGGATATCAGCAAACTTTCGTTTAGGATGTGGTGGGGTGCGATTTGGTGGGGGGGGGGGCACCGCTTATTCTGGACCCCTGCCCTACACGTGCTATTTCGGCCAATAACATCACAGAATCCTCTATGCCATATCTATCTTGGAACACATGCATTTCCGAACATATGTTCATATGAACTTTGATCCTTGTCCTGTCAGGAATCACCTCCAGAAGCTTGTCCCTATTATTCAGAATCACTGTATATGTACATACACATATACATACACACGACACGATGAACCCCAGTGCCAATGACAAGATCTATATTTGCAGCCAAAATGAATGTAATATATTCTTTAACCAACAATCTAGGACTCCGGTATAATGGCGTGAGTGTGTTTTATGTTATGCTATTGTGAGTTCAAACCTATCTTATTTACATTCTTTCATAAGTTCTAATCAAAACTTAGGAAATTTTATTTGTTTATTGATTGATTGATTTACTTTATTTTTCTTCGCCTTTTGTGCCACTTTTGGCTAATTTGCGAAGATGGGGATGAGTGATGATATGATGAAATTGATGAATAGACACTCACAAATATCCATGCCCAGGCCAGGATGGAGTTCCGACATTTCCAACACCGTCATTTGCGACACTAAGGCAAAAACTGTTTTTTTTTTCCGTCATAAGCGACACTGCTTGGATTTCTAATTTGTTTACCAGAATTAGCGACATTTGCGTACGTGAGCAGCAATAGCGTCTCTGAAGGAAGTAGTATTTCCCGAGGCTCAGATCAGTGGTTGCAATTATCACTTTAACCAATGTTTGTGGCGAAAGGTGCAGGAGTTGGGACTGACAAACTATTACAAAACAGATCCAGACGTGCGGCTGTGTATAAGAATGTGTTCGGTTCTGGCTTACCTTCCTGTGGCTGACGTCGATGATGGATGGCTGTGTGTGATGGAAGATGCGCCAAACCACGACATATTGGGAAAATTTTTGGATTATTTCGTTAAACAGTGGATGAACAACTCTGTTTTCGACATTTCTATGTGGAACTGCTCCCAACAGCGGCACAGGACTAACAAGGCAGTCGAGGGATGGAACCATACTAATGTATTGAGAGAAAACAAGTCCTAATGTGTACCAATTAGTGAAGACTTTAAGATTAGAAGCTGTGTACAACAACTACTTATGTGAATCTTAAAGGGAAACTTAGACGATGTCAGTACATTACATTAGATGAGAGAATACAAATAGCGTTTGCCGACTATGAAATGCATAGAGATCTTAAGCGCTTTTTGTTCAGAAATTATAATGAAAATAGTAAGATGTTGGTTCAACTACAAGAGAAACGACGCATTCTACATTTCTACATTGACAAGGGATTGCAGTCTGCTCCTATACTGACAAGGGATCTAAACAATCATTCATTGACAAAGGATAAATACATCCAGCTTTTAAACACCCAGCTTCGATGATGCCAGTGTGAAGGAAAACTAATAAAGGTTTTCAAAAACACACCAGCTTCCATGATGCTGCCAGTACTAAGCCTGGATAAAATGTGAAGGTAAGCTATTTACACTTTGTGTCGCAGATGACGGTGTCGCAACTGTCATGGAATATATTTTCCATACAGTGTCGCATATGACGGCAGAAATGCCAGTGTCGCATACGACAGTGTCGCAAAAGTCGTGGATTCGCCAGGATTCGAACCCGGGACCCCCTGGCGTCGTAGATGTGCTAACCACTCCGCCCCGGGGCAGGCGAAATTTTATTTGTGAAGTTTATATATTAAACGTTATTAAACACTAAAGTAATTCAGAAGCTTCTAACATAAGTAATGTCTACAGAGTATTAATGTAGTTCTGAGTTTCTAAGTTACGCTGTTTTATCATGTCCGAGAAATTTATTTAATGCGTCTGATACATGTGAGTTTTGTCTCTTTTTGTAATTAAAATTATGAATGATTGAAATATCCAAATTAGTAATGGATTTTTTGTGCTAATTTAAACCTATGTTAATTGAAATTGCAAACTTTACTTTCTTGTATTTGATTTACAGCGATTATTTTTGGATCAATTCATTACATAATAATCTTAAAACATAAAACAAATGAAGTTAGATCTTTGAAGTCAAAGAGTTGGTTTTATTTTCGAATATACACTCCATCCCAGGAAGCAAGGCCGCATATAAGTGCAGAGATGAAGAGAAAGAGAATGGGATGAGATGAAGCAGTACGCGCTGCTGCAAAGGCTGGTATAGCCTGACAAGTTAAGTCCCGATATGCGCAGATCGCTACGGAGCACTTCCTATTACGTCATCCTCCCCACCACTCTTCTACTCACTGGTCTGGCGTTGAGAGTACCAGTGGTGCCAACTCAGCAAAATTAATCTAAAACAAATATGACAAACAATTTTCACTGTTTATCGTGACGGTGCATGCAGGCTCCTATTATATCGGTGGTTCATTTTATTTAATCCGGCCTTTGAAAATGCGTGCGGTGCGCCGATCATAAACTGTAGTATTACGCACGTGCTTTAAGGTTTATAACGAAGAGAAACTACTGGGCGAATGACTTCATTTTCTGAATGCGACATCGAGCATTGGTCTTTTTTTTTCAAGCGAGTGGGGTGGTGGTTCGTTTGTTTATCGTACAACAATCACTACGAGAAAGCAATCTGATAACACGCTTGCCTGTGTTCTTTTCTAAAGCATTGAAATGTTCATGCTCTTTACTCTTGGCTGCAAGATTCTTACTTTGAAAGAGATGGACTTAAGGACGAGCGTGTAGATGAACTGATAATTAGACTTGGTGAAGCCGATTCAGACACGGACACAGATTCATCGGTAGACACAGACTCGGATGAGTGGGAGAGTGAAACTGATGAAGGAGAACTGGAAAACATTTAGAAGGTGAGCTCAGTTCTATCGTTTATATATTTTTCATTTTTCTATCGTTTTATTTCATACATTTCTTATGCTGGTAAAAATATCCCTAATATAACTTAATTCATTTAAGGTTTAAAGGGAAAATATCAAAAGGTATTTAGAATTTAGCGTAATCAATAGGTAGCGCAGGTGACGGGATACTAATTCATGCCTTTCACATTCAAATTTCGTTGAAAATTCTCAGACGATTTCCGCTCCCTCCAGGTTGCAACACTGCGAACGAACGTCGCCGCAGACAATGGAGTGGGGAAATGTGATGTGAGGTGCGCAAACAATGGATTGCAGCGTCTTGTTTTTAAACTTGTCAAGTTATATAGTCCTCACGTTTACTTCGATAACGTCCAAGAACGAAAGGAAGCCGCCGCAACGAACGTGGGTGGGTCGGGTTAAGCAGCGGGCGAGTTGTTTTCGTTCAACCACGCTCAACTTTCAGCCAATGGGCGCAGCTGTCATTCTGCTCGTCTACTCCACTTGGAGTCTCAGTCACATTACTGCGGATACGCTGTTGCCGTAGTGTTAATTTGTTGTTTGCAACTTCACTGCGAAGACCGTGGGAAGGTGCTAGTGCGGGGGAGGGGGCGTTGTTGGCGCTGGAGAGTAGATGTGGCGGCACTGTGCGTTGAATGTGATTGTTGCAGCTGGTGAGCGTGCTTCGTGGATTCCAAAGCCAGTCAGTAGTTGAGGATTATTTGTATTTGTTTTTTTAAAAAAATACCTTCAATCAGGCAGACAGGAATGTCTTGACTTTACAATTTTAACAGTAAATTCCTCCTGTCATTCAGGAATTACTGATATAGAATCGATCGTCCAACCAGTCTGTCAGTGTTAGTGTGTGTGCGGGGGTGGAGGGGATGAAACGAGAGAAGTGATAAATGAATGACGGAAAACATTAATATTCACATACCGATGTAACCCAAAGTTTTGAACATAAATTCTGTGATTTCTTTTCACAGAGGAATAACGTTTGATCTTCCGGTGGGATTTGTTACCAGAAGAAAACATCAAAAGTGGTTGTTATATGCAAGAAGTTTCAGTGACAACACAATAAAGAAAAGTACGTTCCAAACTCGAAATTATACCACACGCATAGTCCTTTCAAGAATTATTTTCTCCTTGCCACACGAACAACAACAAAGTAGCCTATAAAGCTGTGACTCGGTGAAATACTTTTCGTGGCACCCGTTTGGCAGAAAAAGAAAAAAAATAACTTTGACCACACGGGGAATCGAACCTAGGATGTCATCTTAAGAAGCTGGCGTTTTACCGACATGGACACAAGCCACAGTGCGATAATAAAAGCATACTATTAGGGTGATTTCTGCTCAAGATTACACATTTACCTGTTCGGTTCCAAACTTTTAATGTACCTTCTCTCTAATTACATTAATTTGAAAGCAATACGCTTCATGGTATAGTGTCTCTATGATGTGCACACATTGCTCACAGACTATAAGTTAATGTTGTGGGTGTATATTAATGAAGACGATCGAAGTCGTGCTTTTGTGCAAAGTTAGTGTTTCCAACCCCTAATAATCTTCATCCTCTAGCTTTTGTCAACATAGCAGATTCTAATATGTGGCGACGAATCTTATAAGTCAATGACACATACATATTATATTTTTAATGTAACTATTTGACGAAGAAGAGTGATTTTTCAGGCAATTATGAAGACATTCATCCAGCCTGTTCTGATTTTGGGAGCTCTATTATACTAATTTCGTGTTCCAAATTACAAGCTAGAAAAGCAGTTTGCATGCGTAAGAGAAAGTAACGAAAGTGGTCCTGAAGTCACATCATTCGGGCCGTGATAGATATTCTTATTGCCTTGGATTATTTATTTTCTCCCGTCCGCATCTTGAATGTCAATTTGATTTATTTTTTGTTAGCGTCGCTTTTCTTCCACTTTTAGTTAATCGCCACGAAGAAGATAAATGATGATATGGGAAAATCGATGAAGGGACACTCGCAAAGAACACACGTTCAGATCGGAATTCGAACCTCTTGATGAACGTTGATGTTGCTGTTACGTTAATCTAGGGAAAGAGGTACTGGAACCACCATCCACTCCCCTCTGCTTTAAAATGAATATTGGCTTTTCCCCAAGAGCAGGGATTGAGGCAGTTTTTTTTTATTAGTTATGGGATACTGAGTATTTCGAACATATCCTGAATTTTTCCCGCTAATTCTCCTTTAAAATTGGACACTGGATTGCACTAATAATTAAAATGCAAGGTTTTCCTGTAACCGTCATTTCTTTTCACTAGGCAAGTCAGAAAAATCCCTGCATCCGGTGAAAAACTTTAGTGGTAATCAACACTGCAGAGTGCTGTTTTCCCGAACCTTTACTTCGGCTGTACTACCACACTCGCTAGGCTCCGAAGCAGATCTTTAACTCAAACGAGTGTGCTTGTTTCTGTGAACAGAAGTGTACCAAATACAAATGAAATGAGGTACAAAACAGGAGGATGTATATACACAAAAATTACTCCCATCCAGACACTAGGTTATTAGAAAGTTGTTTATCTGGTACATTCCTTGCCAGGTGTTCCATCAGGTGGCCTTCCCTGTCAACTGTTGTTTTACCTGACAGGCGATTTACATAAACACTTCCATTCACCTGGAACCTGGTTGGACTCCTCATCTAACGCTCATTTTCCTGTTGGCAAGTAATGTGAACACATCGGCTAATTTTCATTTAAGAAACCATGGTTAACACCGAACGACGGAGAGGCATCCAGAATGTAATTTTCAAGCGATGGTTACCGCCGGACGACGTAGACGCATCCAGAATGTCATTTTGCAGCGATGGTTATAGCCGGACGACAGAGAGGCATCAAGAATGTCATTTTTAAGCGATGGTTATCGCCGAACGATGGAGGGGCATCCAGAATGTCATTTTGAAGCGATGGTTATAGCCGGACGACAGAGAGGCATCCAGAATGTCATTTTGAAGCGATGGTTATCGCCGAACGATGGAGAGGCATCCATAATGTCAGTTTGAAGCGATGGTTATAGCCGGACGACAGAGAGGCATCCAGAATGTCATTTTGAAGCGATGGTTACCGCCGGACGACGTAGAGGCATAGAGAATGTCATTTTGAAGCTATGGTTATAGCCGGGCGACAGAGAGGCATACAGAATGTCATTTTGAAGCGATGGTTATCGCCGAACGATGGAGAGGCATCCATAATGTCAGTTTGAAGCGATGGTTATAGCCGGACGACAGACAGGCATCCAGAATGTCATTTTGAAGCGATGGTTATCGCCGAACGATGGAGAGGCATACAGAATGTCATTTTGAAACGATGGTTATCGCCGAGCGATGGAGAGGCATCCAGAATGTCATTTTGAAGCGATGGTTACCGCCGGACGACGTAGAGGCATCCAGAATATCATTTTGAAGCAATGGTTATAGCCGGACGACAGAGAGGCATACAGAATGTCATTTTGAAGCGATGGTTATCGCCGAACGATGGAGAGGCATCCATAATGTCAGTTTGAAGCGATGGTTATAGCCGGACGACAGAGAGGCATACAGAATGTCATTTTGAAGCGATGGTTATCGCCGGACAACAGAGAGGCATCCAGAATGTAATTTTGAAGCGATGGTTATCGCCGGGCGATGCAGAGGCATCCAGAATGTAATTTTGAAACGATGGTTATCGCCGGATGACGGAGAGGCATCTAGAATGTAATTTTGAAGCGATGGTTAACGCCGGACGACAGAGAGGCATCCAGAATGTCATTTTGAAGCGATGGTTATCGCCGGACGACAGAGAGGCATCCAGAATGTCATTTTGAAGCGATGGTTATCGCCAAACGATGGAGAGGCATGCAGAATGTCATTTTGAAGCGATGGTTATAGCCGGACGACAGAGAGATATCCAGAATGGCCGGATGACAGAGATGTCTCCAAAATGTAATTTTGAAGCGATGGTTATCGCCGGACGATGGAGAGGAATCCAGAATGTCATTTTGAAGCGATGGTTAACGCCGGGTGATGGAGAAGCATCGGGAATGTAATTTTGAAGCGATGGTTATCGCCGGACGACAGAGAGGCATCCAGAATGTCATTTTGAAGCGATGGTTATCGCCGGGCGATGGAGAAGCATCGGGAATGTAATTTTGAAGCGATGGTTATCGCCGGATGACAGAGAGGCATCCAGAATGGCCAAACGACAGAGAGGTATCCAGAATGTAATTTTGAAGCGATGGTTAACGCCGGGCGATGGAGAAGCATCGGGAATGTAATTTTGAAGCGATGGTTATCGCCGGACGACAGGGAGGCATCCAGACTGGCCGGACGACAGAGAGGTCTCCAAAATGTAATTTTGAAGCGATGGTTATCGCTGGACGACAGAGAGGCATCCGGAATGTACTTTTGAAGCGATGGTTAACGCCGGGCGATGGAGAAGCATCGGGAATGTAATTTTGAAGCGATGGTTATCGCCGGACGACAGAGAGGCATCCAGAATTGCCGGACGACAATGAGGTATCCAGAATGTAATTTTGAAGCGATGGTTATCGCCGGACGACAGAGAGGCATCCAGAATTGCAGGACGACAATGAGGTATCCAGAATGTAATTTTGAAGCGATGGTTATCGCCGGACGACAGAGAGGCATCCAGAATTTAATTTTGAAGCGATGGTTAACACCGGACGACGGAGAGGCATGCAGAACGTTATTTTGAAGTCATGGTTCTTGCTGAACAACAGAGAGTCGTCTAAAAGTAGCTGTGTAAAGACTTCTTAAAGCCGTCGACAGAGATACTCCACAGTACGATTAATTATTTCATTTTCATTTGAATTCATACTAGAGAATACTGTTGTAATTTGTATGTAATAAATCTATATCTTCCTATTTCGAGTGGGTACCAGCATTCTTAATATCTATTATAGTATGTATTGAAATAATTAGAAATCTAAATCGCCCGGTTTAGAGTTGACTTTGAATGTAATTAACGTATGTCTGGGTGTGTATAAAATGTTCCTCATTTTTCATTGTTTTCTTTTCTACAGTTATAGCTTCAATATCTACTCCTTATATAACATGAATGTAATTTTGAAACAATGGTTAAGATATTGAATTTCAGATTGATTCAGCTGTTCGTTATTTGTATTCTTTCCCGGGGCATTTTCTACAAGATATTTAGTTAATGCATCCTTTTTATGTTATTTTTTCAGAAGGTTCTGCTTTGTAATTTGCTATTTTGTCTATGTAATTATACTGATATTTGTAGTTGAAAACATTTCAATTTTCATATTTTATTGCTTGATGAAAATATATTACAGCTACTTCTTGTCTTCATCTTCATCTATGTGTATATTTTTAAATTCTTGAAAAAAAAATTGGGACTAGCTTTGAAATAAACGAGATTCAAAGTTATGGGAGAGGTATTTAAGTATTATTGCATTGTGATTAGTAGATTGGAAACCATGGATATAATCTATTCTTCCGATAAAATACGGAAAGAGTTTCTAAGGATTTTTGAAAGCGTCTAGCATGAAACGTATTTATATTCTTTCTTCTTTCACACATGTGGTAAGAATACGATATGCTCCTAGTGTGTGCGAAATCACATATCTTTAACATTTTCTTAGTCGATTAGTAGGTGTCATAATGTCACACAATGTCTCAGGAATGTTTCTGTTTGGGGAGACAGAATCCAATGCAAAAAATAGTATGAAAGGATAATGCATAAAGGGGCCTCAATCCCCCACCTCACCTCTTCCCCCTCAGATTTCTTTAAAATTTGGAAAATTGTGTATACGGCTGCAGCGGTGAACCTTCTGACAGTGACGGCGATTAGGGGGCGAGAGGAGCTGTTGCCTCCCACTTTTCGCCACTTTTGTCCCCGTACTACGCTAAATCTTATCTAGGAAGGGAAATATACGGTCTATGCCCCCCCCAGTTTTGGCCCCTTGACCCCCCTGGACTTGGAACCCAATCGCCGCCACTTTCTTATATTCATATTGGAGTGAACTGGAAACAAAGAATGGTTTCTCGACTCGTTCGGCTTTCCTATTTCCTTTCTTTCCAAGTAGCTAAGTAATTTTGAGGTTTTTACCTTGCAAAAAAAGTGTAAAGCTGTAAATTGGGGAAAACATTACTCTGTACCTCCTTGAATAACGTACTAAAAGGTCCCAAAATTCCAATATCTCAGTCAACCCAAAATAATGGATTAAAAAATTGTGACCAGCGAACTACACTTGTCGTCCAATTTATCATGATGCATGGCAATTATAATAGTAACTACAATAACCTCTGGCGCAACAGCCGTTGAGAGACAGGACCTACCTTCCCGTTCTCACTTTCACATGCCTCAGAGGCGGGCGGGTTGAACTTACGACTTGTGTCGGAGAGTTATGAAATTTTACCGATTACTTGAAATCTTACACGCATTGTTGTTGTTGTTTTACAAATTATAAATATTTCGTATCGAAAGTATGCAGATTGTGTGTTTTTGGGATATACGAGTAATTCGGACGAAAATATTTTCCATTACTAAGATGTAATTTTTCCGATTTATAGTATTTTGCACTTCGTCACAATTGAGCAGCTACAATCTACGATTGGAATTTTGAGGGGGTGGACTGCACCCACATCTAAAAGTTTGAGAGGGTACCCCCCTATTTTTGCGCTACAGTTCTCACACTATTATTACATTGAAGTTGTAATAATAATACAGACATCAAATAAAGATTTGTAAGTCAAGAGATGACGATAACGTCATTAATTTTTTGGATTGGGATCGTTTCAGCCTTTCCTTATATTGGTCACTCATACTTGTTATCTATGTAAACGTAGATATCTATAAGGGATGTCCAAATGGAAAGGGAACCTTTGCTTTAGCGGCGTTGTATCTAATCGAAGAATCTAAATATGTTTGCCGATAGATAGCGCGGTTTTTGTCCCAGTTTGCAGGTGTAGCGCCTGCTGTTTCCACAGCTGGCGAGAGTTGTTTTGCGCGGACGATGCATTATGGATTCCTCCAGATCGAAGGGGATAGTACTGCTCCAGGACAACGCTAGGTCACATGTGGCCAAGAAGACCCTCGACCTGCTGAGAACATTTCAATGGGAAGTCTTCACACATCCTCCGTACAGCCCCGATATTTCCCCATGTGGCTCCCATACCTTCAGCCCCTTAAAACAATCACTGAAAGGTCAACGGTTACCTGTGACAAGGAAGGCAGAACATCGTGGAAAACTGGATCTAAACTGAAGCCATCCACTCCCTTCCTACGCGCTGGGATCAGTGCATCAATATCAATGGCAACTATGAGTAGGTATCATGTTACATATTAACTGTAATTCACATATTATGTAATGCAAATATTCTGTAATATAATATTCTTTAGATATAACCGTAGTCTCCTTTTCATTTGGGCATACCTTTAATACAGCGTGTCCACAATGAGACTCCAACATTTTGAAAGTCTATAACTTTTTCATTTTAAGTTGTACAGCTGTGATTCCGGAAGCAGCAGAAGCAGAAACTCAAAAAGTTTTATGTGGTAACGTTTTAGTGCGCGCAATAGCCGTAGTGGCGCTGCAGCAATCGATTGTTTGAAAATTGAGATTCCAAACGAGCGTGCACAGGTTGTGTGGTGGTGTGCAGAAACGAAATCACTTATTCAAGTGCAACGAAACTTTCGTCGTGTGTACAATAAGGATCCTCCGACATTCACGACTATAAAGAAGTGGTGTGATCAGTTTTTGGCGACCGGCAATGTTTTGAAAGGACACTGTGGTGGTAAACCCAGAATACAGGAACAGGTTGTAGAAAATGTGCGGAGGTCATTCGAAAGGAGTCCACAGACGTCAGTAAGACAAGCAGCGAGAGAACTTGTTATGAAACGGTCGACAGTTCACACAGTTCTTCACTGCTTGTCTTACTGACATCTGTGGACTCCTTTCGAATGAACCTGTGCACGCTCGTTTAGAATCTCCATTTTCAAACAATCGAGTGCTGCAGCGCCACTACGGCTATTGCGCGCACTAAAACTTTACCACATAAACTTTTTGAGTTTCTGCTTCTGTTGCTTCCGGAATCACAGCTGTACAATTTAAAATGAAAAAGTTATAGACTTTCAAAATGTTGGAGTCTCATTGTGGACACGCTTTATGTAGATTAGATTCAAAACCAGTGGAAACTAGTGAAGATTCTATAAGGCACTAGATTAAATAAAAAGCACTAGAAAAAATTCTTGGATAATACAAATAAGGGCTAATAATACTAGAGTAATGAAATAGAATAGGAAGAACAAACAAAGAAAGGAAAAGTGGCTATATTCGAGAAATATTCTACATGAAATTAAAATATAAAATTAAAAGCAAGTACTCCATTCATGAAGCAATCCAAACCCCATTGTAACCTCAACTTACACCATATGTTACATCGAGCTTTACAAATCTACTACTTGGTGAAAAACAAATATAACTGTGTCTATATATCTATATTGGATTTTGTTTACTTATATTTAAGTGAGAAGTAATTTTCACTTAACTGATAGCTAATCTATATGGGAAGAAATTGTTGAAACTTAAGAAATAGAAGACCAAACTAACAAGCAACCTTCATAAAGCTTGTAGAAAAGGTAATTATCCTTCGTTTTATTTCAATTTATTATCACTGATAACAAACAAAAAAACACAAATATGCTTTTAACTATGTTTTGCATTAAGAAAGGTATTTAATGTTAAATTAGTCACCACAATATACTTAAAAACACGAAGTTTAGGGAAAATACAGTCGTACAAAGTATTTGATGTCTTGCCAATAAAGGGACCAAGGAAGATGTTTTTTAAAAAGGGGGAAGAAGGGAATGTAGGCTGAAAAACTAGTCAATGAAGGGCCCAGAGAGAAAAATGTTTTTAAAAGAAAAAAAAATCTTGTGGGTGTAAGATAATTATCAACACTGTTGTTAATTCCATGATCCGTGTTGAATAATGAAATAGGACTTCCCTTTAAAATCTGGTCTCTAATGATAACATATGTACAGCGTGTCCCGCTTATACATATAATAAAAGAAAAATTCATAACTTCTAAACAAACTGTCAGAATGATGTGATTGTTGTTTCATTTTAAAGAATGACTCAGAATTTTTTTTAGCAACACATTCAGTGATAGTTGCGCATGCGCAGTAGCCAGAATGTCTTGAAAACTGATATTATCAGTTTCTCAGTAGGCATTCGTCATGTTGTCGCCACAAGAAAAGGTGTTTTGTTTTTTAACGTTGTCTGAAGTGTAGTCTGTGACACTTATGCAGAGACGATTTCGTGCACGTTATGGTTTAGGTGCTAAAGAAGTAGTTCCATCGTACATTTCAATAAAGAATTGGGAAAAACAGTTACGCGAAACCGGTTCATTTCTCAAATCTCGTTAGAGACTTCCTGGACGAGCATTTCAATGGAACATTGATAGGAAGAGGTTCGAATTTTATTGAATGGACCCCACGGTCACCAGACCTCACTGTGTGTGATTTTTTGTTGTTAAGGACAAAGTTTACTGTACACCGGTTAGAGATTTGCAAGACTTGCGTGAAAGAATTGTGGTTGCAGTAAGCAACATTACCCCGCACATGCTTCAAAACGTGTGGCTTGAGGCTGACAACCGGTTTGACATTTGCCGTACCACTAACGGTTCACATGTGGAAGTGCGCTAGATTTCTTGATTTGTAAAAAAAAATTCTGAGTTGTTACGTGTTTGTACAAAGTTTGTACAAAAAATATTGGTAAATAAAAAAGTTGTGATTTTTTCTTTTATTATACGAATAAGCGGGACACGCTGTATTATTATATCCAGTGGCGGCGATTGGGTTCCAAACCTGGGGGGCAAGATGCCAAAACTCGGGGGACTTTCCCTTTATACATAAGGTTTAGCATAGTGTTGGGGCAAAACTGGCCCCTCGCCCCCTTCTAATCGCCGCCACTGATTATATCTATGACCAGACTTCTTTTCGTTGCGTGCATAATGATGCCAATTGCATTGACAATCCTAGTGTTCCTTACGGGCTTAACGGAAACAAAGCGATTTACGAGACTTCGAGGGGAGGAGGATTTCTGTTTCTCAGTTACTCTTCAACAGCAAACAAACGTTTATATCGTTTTTCATTTGCTTTAATGAAAACATAGTCTAATTTAATGATCTGCGTTTCAATTTTTTAGTGATACACTACAAGTTACGTCCAAAATCTCCCTCGACGTTTCTGTGAAAAATAATGGGTGGGTAAGGGGGCAGAGTGGATCCAGAATTTTTTCTAGGAGGAGGTACAGCGTGTGATGTAAGAATGCATGAATATGTGTTTGTGTGTGTGTCAACCTTCATGGTGGAGTGGTTAGCATTGCGCGCTACAACGGCAAGGTTTGGAATCTCGCTCTGGCCATGGATGTTCTTAGTGAGTGTACCTTCATCAATTTCATCATATCATCACTCATCCTCATCATCGCGATTAGCCAATAGTAACAGAATGGCAACGCTAAAAAAAACAAAAATCAAATAATTCATAGGTGTGTCTGTGTATGCCCGCGCACACATGGGGACGCTGATACGGATGTCATCCTAGAATAAGATGCATAATTATTACCAAGTAAATTCTTCATCACCATGCTTATTATCTTTGTTTCAGACAACGAGAGCATCGAGAATTGGAACACGACGCCAAACGGGCTGCTGACAACCCTTGCACCAGCATACGTAAAAATCTACTCCATAAATTAATGACAAATGACAATAGTCATGGACAGTTTGCCGAGGAATACTTGTGCATTCCACTGTACATAACCAATAAACTTTTACAGGGTGAAGAGAATATGAGAATTAACACATTTTCTATGTGGCATATTGTTCATTGCGATGCTACGAATCCTTGATAAATGACATTTTCTTTGCAACCATGCGACAAACATTCGCAGTGAGTATTGACATCAGTGCCGGCGATTAGGTGCGAAAACTGGGGCGCAAGGATAGTTAACTTTCTCTTGGCAGACAAGGCTTAGCATTAAGAGGCGATAGTGCGTGGCGGGCAACTCCCCCTCCCCTCACGGCCACCTAATCGCGTATAGACAAGGCTTGCTGCGCAGTGTGGAAGATTTTTCTTTACTAACGATAAGCAACATGGTGTATTTGTCAGTAGCGAAGCGTAGTCTTACGAAGGAGACAAGCAATGTTTCAGTACAACAAAACATGTAGTACAACGACATGCCGAGGGGAAAGATTCAAGGTTTATAGCCTCATTTACCCAGTCGCTGGATTTGTCAAAATATCGTAATAAAGTGACTGTACTAAAAATAAACCATATGATCCGAAAACGTCACATTTACTTTTTTAAAAAAATCCAGGTAACGTTATTCATATGATATTAAACGTTTTGCATATGCGAACTTTCCGCATACGACTAAAGGGAGACGGAATTTCTTACTTACTTATTAGTACCTTTATTTGTTCATTATTATTTAATATGGTCAAACGGTGACCAAACCGATTTAGATAAAAAAAAATGGGAATCATTTGTTTATTTTACGCTGCATGATGTAATTTAGTATTTTTGGGCACCCTAAAAACCGCATTGGAGTAACTTAAACACTAAATAAAAAGTTAAACACAAACAATAAAAAAATCATTTCAAAGCAAAGAAACACATGCATAGACGATGTACTCACCACAATAAATTTCAAACTCTTGGTGTTGGTCGACCCCCTTCCACGATTTTCATTTTAACACTTATCTCTCTCGAGCTAAACGAAGCAATTTTCAATTGCTCAATAATTCACTTCACATCAACCGTTCCTAAATACGCGTTCATTCCGATAAATTCACAGCACAAAACACAAAGCAACAAACACTCACACTATTCCACGCGCTTTCCACAACTGCAAATGCAAGCATCCACACAAGATCACTTTGAAAATCTCTGAAACAACAGAAAGTGATACCAACCTATTTCCTTAATTTTATCCGTCACAAAGGAAAGATATATCAGTTTGGAGATAAAAATTACGCGGAGGAATCATTTCAGCAGAACGAGTATGTACATTAATATTTAAGTAATAAAGTGTCATTCAATGGCGTGCCCGGGGCGAAGGGGGGGGGGATGGTAGACATAACCCACTTTTGGCCCAGTATATCTAAGAAAAAACGTCAAAGGAAGGAAAAGATGACAAAATGGGGACCGTAAAAAGACCCTGGGAACACCATTTGCGTCATAATAATAGAACTTAAAACATATTCGGGCCTCCCCGATGGCGCAGTGGTATTGTCGTCGCCTTGTAATCAAGGGGTTCCGGGTTCGATACCCGGTGGAGGCACAAGTGTTTCAGATCCCATTTTAAACTGTAGGTCCAGTCCCGATTAGCCTTACTGTGCATAAAGTGGACTTAAAACAACAAATCAATCAATCAATCATTAAAACGTATTCTTGTGCTCATAATATGCAGAATGTATACGATTTACTTCTATGCCATGTACAAATATCAGTAGATAGTTCTTTCTCAGATTGCTTTATTTTCACCCCAAGTTTTATTCAAAAGCAGTCAATTTATTGATTGTAAAATTTGTGAAAGAGCTCACTTGAATTACGGCGTAAATAATTTGGCAGTTGCAAACACTGGTAGCGGTCAACACTTCTGGCGTAATTTGAGCTGGACCGACCAGGAAGCAGGGTGCAGGACCAAGGTCCGTCCAATCTTCCCTCCCTCCCTGAGAAAACTCTTCACGGGGGTGCAGAAATTCCACTGCCCCAACTCCCAATGTCAACTTTTTTTACGCGTTTTACATTTCGCGAAATCTAAAATAATTTGTAATATAATATGATATATATGGAATTTAGAACAGTGATAATAACTTCTTTTAGTTATTTTATGACTAACAATTATTATTATATTTGCGATCTTGTTTACGTGTTCATGAAGACAAATATTCGTTACTAGTTTTTGCTGGCAACGTACCCATAGATGAATCCTTCTGCTTTCGGTTGAACTCGGCTATTTTCGGGAATCACGCAAGCTCGGAAAGCACAGCTTTTTGTAGAAGCTTTGTGGACGGGTTCCACCAGAATTTCACGCTTCGCCATGTGACTCCTTCGGAGGCCTTATTTTCCCGCAGAACGGCTGCAAGCATTGAGGCTGGTGCTTGCTACAGAGCTGCTGGGGGAGTTTGCGGCCGCATTTTTTCGCGAAATCGAGTGCGATGGAAACTAAATACGGTTAGAACATTAAGTACATTAAATGATATTCGAATTATGCAAGCAGTGCTTGCATTGCTTGTACTATATCTTCGCCTCTGGTATTTGTGTGTAGCAAAAGCTGAATTATCCGAAGGAAAAGTGCAAGATCTTCACCGTGACAGGGTATATTTCCACACTCTATTGCCAATCTTAAAATCTTTATCCGACCGAAAAAATGAAAGCCTGTGGTTCCATAGGGTTGCATACACAAAGGATAGAAAGTATGCCAGTTTCGACGGATCGTAGCATCGAAACGAAACCTGTACGAGAAAACCGTTCCAGAGAAAAGTTGTTCGCTTTGATGTTCTCTACAAACTGTGAAAGTAGTCTGTGTTGTAGGGCGTCACCCTGTGTACTTACGTTCAAGACACGTATAAAGGCCGAATCACACGGAACTGGATTAAGTTAGTTGGTGCTGTACTGGCTACCTGCCCGGATGTGATGGCCGCCTGGCTGACTGCTTGACTGGTTTGGAGGAATAGGACATGTTCTAATTGTTACTTGCTTTCCACGACTAGATTCTGTGGAACAGCCAATCAGAGCAAAGTTTGGCCATGTGAAGGTTTGCAAAGGGGAGTTTTTTGTCTGTGGTTTCCGAGTGTTGGCTGTTAGTTTCTCGATAAAAAAGAAAGTAAGGAGATGACGTGCAGTGCATTCGTGTTCAGTTTATTAATATTTAGGTATTTATGCAAAGCGATGAGATGTGTACGTGACAAATATGATTAGCCGAAAATGAAAATCCTTATTTGATTTTTCTTAAATTTGTGAATGAATCCGGCGAATCTCATGTATGAATATGCATACCCGAGTTAATTAAAAAGCTTGTTCGATACGCATTGATTGCCATATTTTTTTCGAGCCAATCTCTAGTCCATACTTTTCTTTTTTTAATTTTTAATAAAAGCACAAAGCAGTAATTCTCCTACAACATTCTTCAAATTGGTCGTCCATCTTTACAGATTGTCTGCTCTGCGCAATATCTTATGGGAACAAAAGTCTATCGACAAGTAAGGTAACAAGTATCGTGTGAGGCGAAAACTAGCAAATGGGTAGCCAGTCCAGCGCCAACTAGGACATTCCTAGTGGAATTCCAGTTCCGTGTCATTCAGGCTTAAGCAGCAAAAAAGTTACAGTTCCAATAAATCCCCATGGCAGAATCTCGTATATTATATTCTACAAATTTTCTTATCTTCATATTACACTGTGTATTTTTAAATAATAATAATAAGTTCGTAGTGCTCTCGCTCGTGATGTGGGCGGTCGCTGGTTCGATTCCCGATGGATCATAAAAAAATCGATGTTTATTCAGCATCGTGAGTACAATTAGAGAACTGAGTAGCTGGTTCCGGTCTCGGAATCCAGAAAACAGCGGCGATGGGACTCGATGCGGTGACCATGTTTCACCCAACGAAAAGCAACTTGCCAGGCCTTGGCCCTCAAGGGATGTTGCGCCACCGGGTTTAGTTTTGAAAAAGATACATATTATTTTACAAGTACTTCCGGCAAAACTTTTTACATAATTTTGAAAAAAAAATTCTAGCAACCGTTCTGCTGTGAAGTGGATTCTCCTATTTATTCTCATTAATCCGAGCCTCCCGGATGGTGTAGTGGTTACGTCGTCGTCTTCTACGTCCCTTCCCTGGTTCGATACCCCGTCGAAACACATTGCACAGAACTTCGGATTTCCCTTCAAACTGTAGGCCCAGTCGCGATCAACCTGTCTGTGCATGAAGTGGACATAGAAAACAAACTCAAACTCATTACTCCTAAGCCAACAGAGAATAAATCTTTACCAACTCATTTTGTTCTGACACTGTTTACCCACACTGCATCAGAATATGGATTAGAGCAAAGGGCAAGAATACTATCCTTATATAGCTTTATTTCTGCTTTACAAACAATTAACAGCCAAGGTATCTACAATTGTTGAAATATATAATATTGTAGAAGTTAAGATGCTACACTCTTCACACTTCCAGCGATGTATTTTCCTTGACTTGCCAAACTGTCAGCCTGTAAAATTTAAAAAGAAATATAGATTTCTTTGCATACAAAATAAATAAAAGTTAATAAAAAATGAGATTTCATAATATACACCCCAACCCCCCACATATATATAATTTATATTAAAATTCTAGAGATCAATCAGAGCGATTTATTTTTAGAATTATCATGTTGCTGTAGAGCGCGAGCTAAAAATACTTGTAGTGCTGCTAACCGACCGATCCGGATCATACGCAGTATTTGATGGGTTTGGGAGTAGCGATTCTATAGCGATTCTATAGCTGAAGAAAAAAAAACTGGATTTTTCGAGGCATATAATGTTGGTTTTGCAACACTGAACGGAGCATGCGGAACAGTTTCCGCGACGATCTTCCAAAGCTCTTCCCTCCGCGGCAATGTTGCCAACTTAGCTCTTTTGGAACTCCTTCGTGCAGTCGTTTGGCTGAACTGTGGCGCCCGATTCATGCCCCACTGTCATGCCATCACTGGCTCCGGCTTACACGGACCAACTTTTGCCATGAATATGCATTTTGCCTGTGACGTGATATTGTTATATTGACTGCGTCGCCCCACCCCTTCTTACCTCCCCAGCTACTTTTTTATAGTGCCGTGTGACGTGAATGACATAATGTTGTTATCCAGGAACCCTTAATTTTGGATTTCATACGACCATAGGTGGATTATTGAGATGGGTGATGGATCTAGACGGTGGAAATTAAGAATAAATTGTCATTACATTAAACTTAACACTAATAGCAGCGCGCCCATCCCTTTGAAAACTCAAATTACCTTAGGAGGCACTTTATCCAAACTTCGTAAATCTAGCTTGTTGAAAGTAAGTTTTAATTCCATTTAAGGTGAAATTTAGCTGTTTTATGCGCATCAGGTTTGGCAACACTGCCAGGATGGTCGTAGGAGGCAAGGGGAAATAAATTGCGCTTATGGGAGTATTATTTTATTTGTTCTTTTGTAAATATCAAACTTCCGATGACATAGAAAAAGATATCAACGGAAAGAGAGCAGTTTGAAGATGTGTTTGACAAACGGAAAAGTCGAAACTTCAATTTGATTAGCCGTAACTTATGTTATAGTTGATTCCCCATAAGGAATGCCTACACAAGTATTTTGATCTTGTTTCGCCACCGCATAAAGTTCCAATAAGATCTTATTTGTCTTACCTTGGCTCTTTTGACGAATTCTTCTTGTCCAGCCTTCACATTTTTGTCCTTTCCGCCCCAAACTGTCGTCATGGACGCCTGGAAAGGTGAAAAAAATAATATTGTCAGCCCAGTTCAGGTCAAATTATTTCAGGCAAATATTTATTAAATGTTTTATAAAATTAAAATATATGGAATTAATTTTATGTATGTTTTTAATTGTATTATTTACTAAAATAGCCAGTTAACAATGTACGCCATTCAGTTTTTGGAATCCTTGGTTTTATATCTAGGGTGTTGTGGAAAGAGCACGTAAGTCAAAAAAATGAAATTTTACAGCAGATATTTATTTATGTTTATCAATAGCAAACATTTCAGACATGATATACGAGGGTGTTTTGAAAAGTTTTGCCTCCTATGCAATAACTCTGGCAACACTGCTCAGAGACACGCGAAATTAGTGTGAGAATTATCGCTGATTCACTGACTGTTGTGACATCTATCAGCGTTCGCCTCCAACATCACGCATGCGCACAATAGTGAGTAAAATGGCGACGTACATGGACGTGCGGTGGAAACAACGTACTGTTATTGAATTCCTCACAGCAAAGGGTTCTGTGCCCGTTGACATTCATCGACGAATCAGTGCTGTCTATGGCGACGCCTGTGCGGATGTGAGTACTGTCAGGAAGACTTTGGAGAAACTCTGCGCACGATTACTGCGAGTTAGGCCTGGCAAGGACGCAATTCTTCAACATGACAATGCACGCCCACACACAAGTCGCAGGATTCATTGCAGCGTCTCAAATACCACAAGATTTTACCCCACCCACCGTACATCCCAGATCTCGCACCTTGTGACTTTTATCTTTTTCCAAGGCTGAAAGAGCACCTGAAGGAACACCGTTACACCAGCGATGCGGAGGTGCAAGCAGATGTGCGTCACTGGTGCCAGGAGAAGACGCCTGATTTCTTCGCCGACGGGATGCAATAACTTGTCCGACTTTGGCATTTGTGTGTGGACAATGATGGTGACTACGTGGAAAAGTAGTGACACCCTGGTAGAGGACATTACAAGCTTTAAGGTGACATATAGATCATGTAAGTATCTTGCATACTATTGACGTTATTGTGTAGGAGGCAAAACTTTTCAAAACACCCTCGTTCATGTTAGATCATCACATCACTCACAACTGTAGCGCTTGACAATATATTATAAATAGGTTTGACGGTTAAAAATGGAGCTTGATTCAGAGAAATGAATCTTTCTTGTGCAAGTAAGGCTCTACAATTATTTATCGACT
Source organism: Lepisma saccharinum (assembly GCF_977018435.1). Taxonomy (NCBI): domain Eukaryota; kingdom Metazoa; phylum Arthropoda; class Insecta; order Zygentoma; family Lepismatidae; genus Lepisma; species Lepisma saccharinum. The sequence continues at coordinate 35,996,906 of NC_139246.1, forward strand.
GAGGACCACACTACGGACAAAATTGATGCTCTATGAAGTGAGTGGGACAATTACATTACCTGAAAAAAATAGGTCTATTGGAAATTTTCTTCTATTTGTACATAGAATGTAATGTACAAAGTATCCTAAATTGTACAAGGAAAACAATCTTCAGTTTAATATTTATAACTATACGTTTTTCAGTACGATTTTTTCTTTTTTTGGAAAGAGGGAGGGGGTCTATCTATTGCTGATTCATGTGAAATAGGAAATATATTTGAAAGGAAATCTGCCTCTTTTGAGAGGAGATAAATGAACATTATAATGAATACTAACTAGATTTGGAATACAAAACATAGCTGCACAATAGATTACTCATTTCACACGCATATTAACTGTTTCCAGAACTTCAATGGCTTTACTGTTTTCACGCATATGTTAGTGATTTTTTGTTAAGCAACATATTGTTTTTTGTGCAAATAACATTAAAATAAAATTATCATATTTACATATAAAGTGCCAAAAACCGTAGAGGGATAGAAACACCTTCATAGTAATGAAAATTTACTTTTGTTGCCAGGAAAATTGGCTCTCATTGTGGTAACCCGGAGTATCCATCGTTACCTCGCACACCCTGTTGTGTTACACCCTTTCTCCCTTCACTTTTGTTAACATTTTGTAAAGTTATGTTGCTATGGAACACTGACATGGTTGGAATTAAAATAATCAAGCCCACTTTCATTTGTTTTGTTTTGTCGGAAGCAATGTGGCTCGTTGTGTCGTGTCAGATCACGTGTGGCCGCCCCGCGTGGCGGAGTGGTTAGCACATCGCGCTACGCACATCCCGGGTTCGAATCCCGGCCTGGGCATGGAAGATTTTAAGTGTCCATTCATCAATTTCATGATATCATCCCTCATCCCCATCTTTGCAATTAGCCAAAAGTGGCACAAAAGCGAAGTAAAATAAAGCAAATCAATCAATCAAATCAGGTGTGCTGTCAAGACATACTTGTAGGCAGGTTCATTGCCTTCATGAAACCTGGAAACCGGGTATTTTCTCACGAATTTTTTCACCCACTCAGTTTAAAAGATTCAAATAATATTGGCCTCTTCTAGTTTTACCCTTTTGAAGATAGTTAATAAAACAAATCCCTTTAAAATCCCAAATGACTGATGCGTGATGCCTTAATCTTTCCTGCTGATGAAACCGACTTTGTCTTTTTGGGGGTTGAACAACCGGCTTCTGTCCACTCTTTTGACTGCTGTTTCCATTCTGATGTGTAACGGTGATCCAAGTCTCATCCATAGTTATAAATCGACGCAAAAAATCAATTTTATTCTTGTTAAAACGCTCCAAACACTGTTCATAGATTTTCATGCGAATGCGTTTGTGATCTGTTGTTATCAAGCGCGGCAACCATCTTGTGCAATGCTTCATGAAAAATATATCCTACATCTTGTTTCGAAGAAGCCAATAACTTCAGCAATTTCACACACTTTAACTTGCCGGCCATCTAATACCACATAATATATATTCGTTCAGTGTTTTCTGCTGTTGTTGCACTTCTTGGAAGTCCTTCACGTTGATCATCTTCAAGGCTGTGGTCACAAATCTATTCAGCAAGCCAGTTTTTAATTGTTGTAGAGGAAGGAGAAGAGTTCCCATACACTTTTGAACTTTTATGAATTTGAGTTGGTGTTAAGCCATCTTTTACAAAAAAAAAAAATCACTGGACGAAAATAAATATTGTCTATTTTAAGGACTATACACAACAAATAAACATCACAGGAAAAAAAAACGTGCTTTGTCCATTTTCTTGATCTTACAGGAGAGCACATTATTTCCTTGTTATGAGCACATTCTTTACCTGTATAAGCAACCTAAACCTCTTTGCAATGGTTGGAAAAAGCAAGTCATATTCTTACACAATTCCATGTTAGAGAGACCCTTCACAGTTTAATTTGACAGAATAAGTTTCAATTTTACATGTATGTTTGTGGCAAATGAAAAAAAAAATGTTAGAATCGCCATATATGGTCGAGGGTTATAACTTTTCAGACCACCCTCGTATATTCTATTACAGGGAGGTTGTGGACATTATTGCAATTTTTATGCATGTAAAGTACACTTAGATTTGGCACTCGGTTCCCTAACAACCCACAATCCGCAAAATATTCACAGAAAAAAAATTAGAAGGGCCTTTAAATCCTGTCTTTGTGAAAGATAGTGGGTATATGTTGAGTTGTTGTTTTAAGTCCACAGATAGGCTAATCGGGGCTGGACCTACAGTTTAAAGTGAGATCCGAACCACTATGGGCCTCCACCAGGTATCGAACGCCGGGGACGACGTTACCACTATGTCACCGGGAATATCTCTTGGAGGTTTGGGTTACATGAAAGCATGACGATATTTATTCAAATTCTGTTTTCTTTTTCATACACTTTACTGATTTACATCTTAGAGCTATTCCCTACCTGCAAAGCGCGGCCAAAACAGAAAGTCAATATCCACGGTCTCTTGCCTGGATAACTGTTAATTGCGTTTAGATACACAGAAGCCTCCTCCTCTGAAAGACCTCCAGATAGGAAAAATATTCCTGGAAGGAAAAAATAGAAATCAATATGCAGAATTAGAGAGATGAATTTAACTAACTAGCTACAATATCATATTCAAGTTTGTTTGAAGTCTATATTTATGGACTAAACCTAGAATTTAACTGGATGACATAAAATGATACTTTGAAAATGACGATGGTATGAATATTGGATAATAGCTAGAAAATGTAACAAAAACTTGTAACGTACACACCGTTACATGTGATTTGGTATGGTATGGCATGGTATGGTATAATTATGTATATTTTTTTTAAAAAACTTTCTGCACGCACGCAGTCGATGGCTCACACGTTGGTAACATTTCCAGTTCTGTAAGAAAGACGCTATTGTTGTTACGTTACCTTTTTCTGTGTCAAGTTATTGTTTAAAATCTGTCAAAGAATGCAATCTTACCATTGTTGTTAGATTTGAATTGATAAAAACTTGAGAATTTCGTACATACGGTTTGTATCTCTGCATAAAAGTGGGTTTGCTGCTATGAAATGTATGACGTCACAAGTTTTTGTTTCTCCTTCCTGCTACGATCAGCGCCACTCTCATACGGTATAAAAGAAGCGCAGCAAAGCTGAGAGCTCAGTTGACTGCCGCATGGCAACTGTGGAAGGATCGGAAGATCTGGTCCCCAAGATCATGGTCTAGGGATAATTCCCCGGCCAGATCTTCTCCAACTGATGTACTCCCTAAATGGCCGGTGCCAGGTTCAAACCTCGGAATAGCACCCGACCGGGTCCCTTCTTCAACAGAACCTTGGTTCCCAGATTCAAACCCCGGGAAAGTCCCCGACCAAGGTACTGAAATGGAGGAGTCCCGTACGAGCCGGTTGAATTTAATTGAACTAACTAGCTACAATATCATATTCAAGTTTGTTTTAAGTCCATATTTATGGACTAGACCTAGAATTTAACTGGATGACATAAAATTATACTGAGAAAGTGACGATCGTATGAATATTGGATAATAGCTAGAAAATGTAACAAAAACTACAGTTCAGAACGAGAATGGCTTTCATTCATGACACGGCAAATAGTTTATTCATATTTTAACATATTAGGCGTGCAAAATAATAACTAGTATCTCTGGTCATCATGGGCGTCGCCAGAAATTTTTGCAGGGGGATCGGGCAAATGATAAAAGTTGAATAGTAGATAAATAATAAGTATTATTACCAGGTTATAAATGTTATTATACAATAATAAATATTATAAACTAACAAAAATAAATTTTATTCCAAATAATAATAATAATTATTATTATTATAAATGGGGAGACTCGATCCACCAAACGAGTGAAAAGCAGCACAACTATTTTCTATTATTTATTTTGCATTTTATGCAGTTAGTATCTGAATGCATTTTGTGTATTAACCTTTGCACATCTCTTTCAAGAAAAGGCTTTAAATGTTAGGGGGAATTTTTTTTCATAAAGTGTGCTGTGTGACCTCTTACCTACAACTATAATTGTCAGAATTTTGAAAACTGTGGAACCATTTGTTTTGGATGAAATGGTAGAATGTAACCTTGTTCTTGTATTTTCACTCAATGTTTTCAGTCCAATGCATTTTTACTTTGATTATTCTGTTCGAATACTAACTAAATGAACTTTATTTCTGTTCTTAACAATAAGAGTAACACAAACTTTCGGCTTTCTTGTATGTTCAAATGAACAATGTCAATTCCCAGGGGGGTCCACCGACCCGTTCGACCCCCCCGCCCCCTCCTCCCGACGCCAATGCTGGTCATACTTGAGATACATACTTCAAACTTATCGATTTGCATCAAATGTGTTATTTAAACGATTTTTTTTTGGAAAAAATCATTAAATTTATAATTATGCATTTGAAGTTTGCACGTTTTCCAAGAATTTTTATTTTCGAAGTATTAGTAAAGATCTATATTTTATTTTTTCCATGGAGGTACAAAAATATTCCAACTTCAAGTACACACAATCTCGATATTATATCTACTGTTGATTATGAACTGTCGGGTGTAAAGTTACTCCTTCTTGCAAAACGGAAGAAAAACTACACTACACTTTTTAGTGAAATTTTCATTGTAATAAGAGAAATGAGTGAATTTTCAGATAACTCTTTACTTGAAATTTTCCAATGAGATATATTTGACTTTTTTCGTCCCATGGAGTACAATTTTACAAGTACGCAAACCGAGGGATAAATATTTTTTTTACGTTGATAGTAGTGCAAAATTCTAAAGGTATGTCTCTATTGTCCTAGACACGCGCAACAGCAGTCCCTCGTTGTGAATCTACTGAAGTTCTCCCTCCTCTTAATGTGACAGGGAGAGATGAGTACTCTGAGCAGAGAATAATTCTTAGAAGTGCCGAAAGAATTTGTGGACAATTTCTATAGTAGATATTCGTATGTGCTATAGCTCGGGACGTGAAGTTTTCGTTTCATTTTTTCCTGAATTTCGATGTTATTTTTTACTGCAATTCGGTGTTATTTTTCACGGTTTCGGACAAATTCGGTGTTTTTTAATTTAAAATTCGTTATTTTTACATGCATTTTTACTGTTACTTCTATGCCTAAGATTTTCACATTTTTTAGTTCTGGAAAATTGAGACAAATTTTAGTTTTAATGACAAAAAAATATATGGCTTACCTTTGTGAGAAATGACCAAATTTATTCCATTTGGAAAACTATTTAATCTCATCAGCCACTAAATATGAAATGTTTATTGAATGATAACACCAAAATCTTTGAACACAATCATACACATCACATTTCCCTAACAATGTAAAAAAATCCCTCTGCGACTCCCCCCCAAAAAAAACACAACATGTACTTCTCCCTGAAAATTTTCCCATTCCTACGAAATTTCCCTTCTGGGAAGATCCCCCTTAAGGAATTCCATTTCAGGACTAGGTTAAACACTGTCAGTCATGTCTGCGGCAAACTGCAATAAATGAAGCACCAGCTAGACTACAAATGACAAAATAGCGCTTCAGGTAGTTCTTTTTGAACAGAAGAAGTGTTATCCCCAGTTTACATTGAATATTTCGCGGCGTTTTTCGCTTTAAGGTGTAAAATTCGGTGTTATTCTGAAAAATGGCGTAATTCGCGTTATTTCGCGATTCCGAAACACCGAGAACTTGCCACCTCAACCTACCCAAATACATTTTAAACACTTCATTTTGCTTTCCTCAACTTTTCGGTGTTGTTGTTAAAACGAAGACTTCACGTATAGCTATAGGTATTTTCTACTCTTCCGGCGGGCGGCCCTCGCGCTGGCAAGGGAAGTGGGAAGCGGAGAATATGCTGCAGACCAACCAGACAACAGCCGTGGTGCCGAGAGTGACGACGTCGCGGTAGGAGTTGCTGCGCGCAGCTCGTTCTACAAGCTGCTGTATTTCTCATCGCGCTGCATTGGTCGCTTCCCCGCTCCCCACTTCCCTTTGCCAGTATCTAGACTGCCCGCCGTAAGACTAGACAAGAACTATAGTGTTCTCACATATCCCACGACATCCTGGCTTGATACTAGTCAACGAGCCTAGCAACATTGCTTGCTCCTGTAATGGATAGCCAACTCCCAGTACGCGCATGCGCGTGGCGGACGAAAGGCGATGAGTGAGAGGCAGACTCGCGCCGGAAGAATACATGATCAGAGATGACCCAAAAAAAGCCAAGTCCCGATTTAGTTCTTCTTACCTGGTACTGCGGCCGGAACTGTCCTCAGAAGAGCAGTGACTGTTGCCTTCGCAACATCTTCTGGCGTGTACTTCACCTTGCAGCTGTTGCCAGGTACAACCATGTTTGGTTTGAGCACTGTCCCCTCTAACAGAACATGGTGATCGTTCAGAGATTTATACACAGCTGCCAACACTGTCTCTGTAACTTTCTGCGCTCTGTCCAAGTCGTGGCTACCTTGCATTGAGATCTGTTGATGAAAGTTCAAGGTTACTATTGAAACGTCAGGCAACTGGGAGGAATTTGATTTTAAAACATTGCAATATACTACATTTTGAGCATGATATAATTTGTAGAAAATACATCTGTCGTTGGAGAAGGAGAAACATACAGGGATTTTTTTTAAATATTATTTTGTGTATATTACTCTAGCTACCAATACAGCGCGCTACGACTCCAGAGGTCCCGGGTTCGAATTCCGGCCTCGGCATGGGTGTTCTCTGTGAGTGAGTATCCCTTCATAAATTTCACCATATCATCACTTATCCTCAACCTCGCAACAAGCCAAAAGTGGTAGAAAAGCGAAGTAATATAAACCAAAGCAATCAATCAATCTAGCTACCATAGTTGAGAAACGTTAATAATTTCGTCACGGTTGGTGCTAGAGCAACAATAAGCATACCATTGAACTCGTGAGGAAAATTTATATTCAATTGAGGACACCATGGTGTCCATTCGTAACGAAGCGTGAGCCTGTACATTTTCAAGAAGCTTCAACCTGACCAAGGGTCATTCACTTAGTCTACCAGCCAGTTGCTCCTCATAGGTATGTCAAATATGCAAAGTCAAGTGTAAACAGACTTTCCTGGAGTATTGGTGCAGCCAACAGCTCACAGGCAAACAGGCAGTAATTTTGCTAAGATAGGAAGTCAAAACTTGACGAATCGGCACGGAGGAAGTCTCCACTGCAGAGACACAGAGGAGGACAGTCTTTGGATTGATTTGGGTCAACAGCGCTCTTCGGTTTTGTCTTCGAACAGAGTCAGTCTTGCTGACTTAGCCTGACAAGCGAGCCCTGAGAACAGGCTTACACTTCGTTCTTGGATTCGATCATCAGACTTCACGTTAGACAGGGTAATTAGCCTACCCTCACCATGTATGATTCAGGTTCGAAGGTTTTAAAACACAAGTGTTAGCTGTTTGCCATTTCTAGTTCTTTATTAGTGTATCTTGTTACATTAGTACCTCTTGCACCTTACCACCAAGCTCTCTATGAGCAGCAAGTTGCTCTACCGCCAAGGATGAATGATTAAGGGAGCTACATTCCCAATAAGATCCTTCATACCTAAGGGTATGATACGTGGTGGAGATGAAGTCAAGATGACGGCCGTCATCGTCATATGCCCTGTAACATCCCCTAGCCCCATTGCAAACCTACAGTGTTAGTTTTGAGGAACAGTATGTTATTCAACTTTTATTTGCTTGTCTTTCCTCTGTATTCTGCCAGCACTACATAAAAATAAATTTGAAGGTAACAGAAGTAGTTGAGGAATACGATAACGTCAATCGCTATTTAATATTCGCAATTAATTCGCATGTACTTATAACTAATTTGCACGTACTTAGAACTAATTTGCAAGTACTTAGAATATTTTACATTTATGTATTTGCATGTTTATAATTTTTTATGAATATATAATTATTTCCTCCTCCGTAGTCGAGCGGGTTAAGGCGTTCACTCGTCTTGAGATCGTTCGCTGCGGGACGGCGTAGGTTCGAATCCGGCTCTGGTCGGAATTTATTCGGCCTACGTATAGGGCCGGTGGCAACCCACCATCGTGAGGAAATTGGGAAGCTCCGAGTGAGTGAGCGTAACCCGGTCGAGAAGACCTACAGTAAACGGCTGGGGGTTCGTCAGGCTGATCACCCGTCACCCCTTTACTGGTCTAAGAACTCCACGCTCCAACAAGGTGACGGCGGAACAGTGTGGGAGGGAGACCAGCAGTCGGTAGGTAAGCCAAGGCCCTTCAAGGTGCTGTAGAGCTGTGGGTTATTATATAATTATTTATTTTATGAAAAATATGTATATAGAAGGTAATTAGAGGTACTAAACGCTATGCATATGTTTTTATATTCATTACTGCAAAGTATGAAATGTATCAATCGATAATATTAATGTTTATAGTATTGAAAATAAGAGTTTATGGTTTATGAACCGCTATGAAAGGTGGTATTGGTACGAAAGAAGACGGTCCCGGTACTCGAACCCGCGATATGCAACGTTAATAAATGGTTAGGCCTATAGTGTACAACGTATGTAATAATGTATGTTATTATGTTATGAAAGACGATGGTACGACACGCTAGACAGAATACTGTCTCCGAATCTCAACTCCGCTCTGATGCCAGACAGAGAGAATGAATTAATATTCCGCGCAGGTAGAGGAGAAAGGAATTTGGGGAAGTTACGGTCAAGGTCAAATGACGTCACAACGTCAGAACAAAGAAAGAACGGGAGAACCTGATTCACCAATCAGAGAACGCGTCGGTAGATTTTCAGAACCGGTTTTTCCAAGGTTAACCAGTACGCAAGAACAGGAGAAAGGTATGCAATACTGTAGGGCAGGGGAGGGATTGATCCAGACAACAAAGGATGTCTGGAATGCGCAGCAATGGTCAAATCTCTGAAGCTATGCGTCGCTTGTAGAACCGGTTTCCGCCGCCAATTAATATTCCGCTCAGGGTTGCTCTAAGGCACAGGACGCTTTAGCGAGGTTTTTGGATACCCAATTAGATTGGAGCGAGAATTTTACTTTGAACAAGGAGAACGAAGCGTAAGGGTTTATTATATGTACTACGAAGAAGGGAGACCTATCAGGGACTGGGCCTACAGTTTTCACTATTTGCTTTTATCACGGGGTATCGAACCTAGGACCCTTTAATTATTGATTTAGGTAGTAAATTTATGTTACTGTGTGCTATTTAATATATTATCGAGTTTATTTTTTACCAAACTTTGACTTTATGTCAAATCTTTTACAAGTTTTTATGTATTTTTATTCAAATAACACAATTTCATCTATTCAGGCAACATTTTTTATTATATTTTCAACACACAAACTGCATTCTTCAATTTTTAACTAATTATTTTACAACTTTATGTTAATTTTTAACAAAATAACACTATTTATACTATTCAGGCAACATTTTTTCATTAAATTTTGGATTCACAAATATATTTTTTCAACTTTTAACTTATTATTTTACAACTTTATGTTAATTTTTACCAAAATAACACTATTTATACTATTCAGGCAACATTTTTTCATTAAATTTTGGATTCAAAAAGATATTTTTTCAACTTTTAACTTATTATTTTACAACTTTATGTTAATTTTTACCACAATAACACTATTTATACTATTCAGGCAACATTTTTTCATTAAATTTTGGAAGAATGCATTTTTTGTGTTGAAAATATAATAAAAAATGTTGCCTGAATAGATGAAATTGTGTTATTTGAATAAAAATACATAAAAACTTGTAAAAGATTTGACATAAAGTCAAAGTTTGGTAAAAAATAAACTCGATAATATATTAAATAGCACACAGTAACATAAATTTACTACCTAAATCAATAATTAAAGGGTCCTAGGTTCGATACCCCGTGATAAAAGCAAATAGTGAAAACTGTAGGCCCAGTCCCTGATAGGTCTCCCTTCTTCGTAGTACATATAATAAACCCTTACGCTTCGTTCTCCTTGTTCAAAGTAAAATTCTCGCTCCAATCTAATTGGGTATCCAAAAACCTCGCTAAAGCGTCCTGTGCCTTAGAGCAACCCTGAGCGGAATATTAATTGGCGGCGGAAACCGGTTCTACAAGCGACGCATAGCTTCAGAGATTTGACCATTGCTGCGCATTCCAGACATCCTTTGTTGTCTGGATCAATCCCTCCCCTGCCCTACAGTATTGCATACCTTTCTCCTGTTCTTGCGTACTGGTTAACCTTGGAAAAACCGGTTCTGAAAATCTACCGACGCGTTCTCTGATTGGTGAATCAGGTTCTCCCGTTCTTTCTTTGTTCTGACGTTGTGACGTCATTTGACCTTGACCGTAACTTCCCCAAATTCCTTTCTCCTCTACCTGCGCGGAATATTAATTCATTCTCTCTGTCTGGCATCAGAGCGGAGTTGAGATTCGGAGACAGTATTCTGTCTAGCGTGTCGTACCATCGTCTTTCATAACATAATAACATACATTATTACATACGTTGTACCAGTAGCGGCTCGTGCCTAAAATAACAGGTGAAGAAGTATATTTATAGGCAATGAAAACAAATTGTAAGTGCCAGTGCCCCCCCCCAATTTAAAACGCCTTTTTTGTCTTCATCTGTCCATCTGGAAAATGGTGTCTGCAACAAATTACACACTAAGTCATTTACTGGGTTCATTGTAGAAACCACAGCTCAACACATGAACACAACACACGATAGGAAACGCGAAACACACACGCGGAACAAGATCTCGCGAGAACGCGAAGATTTTGCCACAAGCACTGGATGCGATGTTTTCTCCGACGAGAGAACTGATTCACGTAGAGGGCGACACCATGTTCAAGGCCAACGCTAGGTGACGTCACCTTTGCCATGACAACCGGCTAAGTCTTCCGCAACCTAGCGGTGTTTGCTCTTGGGTTGGGACGAACTCAATACGTGCGTAGCGCCGAGCGGCGTGTTATTTGAGTATTATCGTGTGCGTTCTGCTGGGAAATAGTTTAATTTAATAAGCAAATGAAAAATGTCAATATTAATTTGAAAATTAGGTGAAAACATCTGCACTTGTTGCACTTGGCCAGCCGCCACTGCGTTGTACACTATAGGCCTAACCATTTATTAACGTTGCATATCGCGGGTTCGAGTACCGGGACTGTCTTCTTTCGTACCAATACCACCTTTCATAGCGGTTCATAAACCATAAACTCTTATTTTCAATACTATAAACATTAATATTATCGATTGATACATTTCATACTTTGCAGTAATGAATATAAAAACATATGCATAGCGTTTAGTACCTCTAATTACCTTCTATATAGATATTTTTCATAAAATAAATAATTATATATTCATAAAAAATTATAAACATGCAAATACATAAATGTAAAATATTCTAAGTACTTGCAAATTAGTTCTAAGTACGTGCAAATTAATTAAAACCCGTGCAAATTAGTTATAAGTACATGCGAATTAATTGCGAATATTAAATAGCGATTGACGTTATCGTATTCCTCAACTACTAACAGACTTACACAATTGGCAACCTATGAAACTGGATTTTCTGAATCAAATTTAGTGGAATAGTTCTTGATGAGATATTTTTTTGCAGACAAGTTTTAGAGTTTAGTAATACCTATGGTAATACGTGTACTGTATTGTAAAGAGTGTTCCGTATAGGACGCCGAATTTGAATTGAGTGCTATTGTTTTGTTTTGGAGGTTGGCAGACCTGTTCTTACCAATGTTCGTATCCGTTGTCATGCCGATTAATGTAGCCTCAATTGTTTTGACTCGTTTGTTGTGGTTACGATATGGAACAGTTTACGATTGAGCAACGTGTTCTCACGTGTGATCTTACACCCTGTAATTTCCTCTTATGGGGGTTTGTGAAATCACAGGTGTACGCCAACAAACCACGAACCCTTTTGGAACTGAAGGCGGAAATCATACGGGTGATTGGAGGCATCGGGACAGACATCTGCGAGAGGGTTATCAATAATTTTGTGGAGCGTATAAATGCATGGACATATGTCTGACATTGTCCTTCATATGTAAATGGGAGATGTTACTGCTTACATACGTATATGTTAAATATAACTATTTTCATGATATTTTCCCTACTTTTATTTAATTTTCAAATTCGGCGTCCTATACGGAACACCCTATATATTCGCAATCTAAAAATGTTCTCCTTTAAAACGATGTGCAATACTTTGCTCTTCGCTGATATATAATTTTGACCATCAAGGTTGACATTTTTCTGGAATTGTTCGATTAAGATTTCCATTTGATTCTCGACACCATTGAGAAATCAAGGACAGTCGTAAGATATACTTACATCAGGTTCCACGATAGGCACAATGCCATTCGCCTGGCAAATGGAGGCGTACCGGGCCAGAACAATGGCATTGGTTTCGACGGCCAGGGAAGAAGGGGTGTTCTTGGATATGACGTATGCACACCGAAGCTTGGCGAATCGGCATCCTTCCTTGTTGTATTGTTGACATCTTTGTGCCATATCATCCAAGCCTGAAATCGTAAAAAACAAAGGGGAGGTATGGTCAACAGCCGAATAGTATTTGAAATTAAGTCAACTTTATGTGCAGATGGGCTAATCCGGACTGGGCCTACGGTTCAAAGTGGGATCAGAACCACTATGCGCGTCCGCCAGGTATCAGACCCGGGACACCTTGACTACAAGGCGAGAAAGTTGTAGTTTCGTCAGGCCAACATCATTAAACTAATTTAGTAAGCGTTGATTCTCATGGCCAGGTTGCATTTTGAGTATCGAAAAATTTAAATTAATTATAAATATTTTCACTAAAAATATTTATTAATGAAAATTTTTGCGCAAACTAACATGACAAATTTAAGAACCTATCGCGACCTGGTATAATTCTAGGCTGTTCGGGGAAAAAGCACTTAAGTCAAAAAATGCAGTTTAACAGAACACTATTTGTTTGTTTATTTCTTATAATAGCAAACTGTCGGATCATTAATGTTTAGAATCTTTACACATGCCCAATATAAAATTATACTGACAAAATTTTCTCAAATTGATTCTGTAACAACAACAGATTGATTGATTTGCTTTATTTTGCTTCGCTTCTTGTGCCACTTTTGGCTAATTTGCGAAGATGGGGATGAGTGATGATATGATGAAATTGATGAATGAATACTCACGAACATCAATGCCCCAGTCATGATTCGAACCCAGGACTCCTGGCGTCGTAGCGTGATGTGCTAACCACTCCGCCGCGGGGGCCGGCAACAACAACAGAAAATCCCATTTTGTGACTTAGGTGCCCTTTCCGGAACACCCTTGAATTGATGCCAGGGCCCTTTTAACCCTCCCAGCGGTTAAGAGACGCTTACATAGATGAAGAGAAGAAGATAGAGAGATAAAGAGGTACAGACAAGGAAAGACGAGAAGAGAATAAGAAAATACACAGGAAGGAAGGACCAAGTGTACGTACGCTAAAATATTATTCTATTCAGAAACTGATATAGAGTTTGACCACTTTAAAAATACCAATTTCGTCGATTACGTGTTTAAAATTTAATACGCTTTACTTAAAATTTTCCAATTTTGTTTCGAAAACCCGAGACATTTATCAGTCCAGACTCCTATATTTCAGTCGACAATTCTCATGATTCTATAGCAAATCCCGGTGTTAGTTAAATCTTACCTTGAGTTGTAAATTCTCCCTCGGAACAGAACAGAGGAACCAGATCCTTGTCTACATTGACTCCGGGGATAATCCCTCTGTCTTTCACTGCTTCTATGAACGGTTTCCCATCATCTGTCTTCTGTTGCAGCATCTCCGGATGAAAGATGATGCCAGAAATATAGTTGCTGATGGACTTATCTGTTGTTAGCACCATCTGTAGGTAAGAAATATAAATAAATATATGTAATTCTTTAATTTTATGTATAGATGAAGGGATGACGCGTGTTGAGGATTAAGGGACGTTGGTGCACGAAATAAAATTGCCTTCGATGCATTCCTTCTAGGTAGGTTTCATTTTTTTTTTCCAATTTTGCATCATGAAGGAATATTTCTCTCTTGGCAGTGCTACATGAACTGAAATTTACCTCGAAGCAGTGTATCCACATGAAGAGAATTGTTCTTGACGTAATGTTACCAGATAAAGGAAAATTGCCCTCTTGGTAGTGTTATCCACAAAATATTAATTGATTGATTTGTTGTTTTAAGTCCACTTTATGCACAGTAAGGCTAATCGGGACTGGACCAACAGTTTAAAATGGGATCCGAACCACTATGTGCCTCCACCGGGTATCGAACCCGGGAACCAAGGCGACGACGCTACCACTGCGGCATCGGGGAAGCCCTTATCCACAAAATAAAATTTCCTTTGATAAACTGTTGCTACATGAGAGGAAATTTCTTTTGGTAAAATGTGTATGAAGGAAATGTTCTCTGTAGTGTTTCTGCCAGGAAGTGGTGCCCATCCCCTAATGCTAACTGCGCATCCTCTCCAACATATCATAATACCCATACAATAAAGTGTATCCATCCATAAAGTATTTAATTACGACAGCGTGTCTACTGCTATCCTATGACTTTTTAGTATTACTAGATGAACACTTTACTTGATCCTTCCCCCTTTTTCTAAATTATTTCTTTCCTTCATTTAACCTTCCCAACGATTTATCATCTATGTTGGGAGACGATGACAGTATTTTAGCCAATGTCTTTAAATTTCTGAGAAGAGCAGGCCTCTTCCACTGTTTCTGAGGTTGATTTTAAACTATCCTAACCTTTTTCTTTAATGTGCTGTGTTTGTCCAATGCAGGTCCATTTACAACCTGCATTTTTAACCTTTCTTAAGAGGCTTTTTACGCCCCTTCTTAAATTTTGAGGTAAGAGTTTTAGATAAAGGGATCTTCCCCGCATACACTGAAGGGTGCAAAATGGCCATGCGTGCCGACGCACCCAAAAAATTTAAATCAATCAATCAATCAACTGACTAAATTTGGTGCACCTAGTAGCAAAAGTGACTTGGAACTAACTAAGTTAAATGGATTACCAAGAACAGTCTCATTTTCCCTCTCGCCATCTCACATATTGCAACATGGTACTGTACCAAGGTGTATTTTTGTATATATATTTTAGAAAACATGCACATGTTGAATTTTATATTATTATAAAATATAAATCTGCCCCAAAATTTTGATGACGCTGTTCGCGACATTATCTCTCCCCCCCCCCCCCCTCTTTGGTTGCTGCACGAAGTATAATTTCCATGAAGCAGTGTTTCCACATAAAGGAAAATAAATTTCCATTGGAACAATGTTGCCGCATGAAGGAAAAATGTGAATTTACACTGTTGCTACATCAGTAACAAATTTCCCTCAATGCAGTGTTTCCACATGAAGGGAATTGCTCTTGGCGAAATGATGCTACTAAGCAGTGGCGGTGATTAGGGGGGCAGCTGCCCCCCACTTTTTGCTCCCGCACTATGCTAAACCATATGTATCACAGGAAAGTAAACTGTTCTTGCCCCGCCACCCCTCAGTTTTGACACCTAGCCCTCCAGTTTTGGAACCCAATCACCGCCACTGGCTGTCAAATATGTCTACGAATATAGATACCGAACCTAAATTCCAGATTCTCTTCTTTAACCATTTTAATTTTATGATCTCTAAGAAAGAAAGAAATATAAAATTCCTTCACCCTTTCAAAACAGTTAAGTAATCTCTTCCTTGATCACAACCATAATGGTTGAGTGGAAGAAAGGCTTTGTACGGCCTTAACTCCACCATTTAATACAAGACGTTAATTAATAAATAAATCATAAACAAATTCAATTTTGTAATGTAGACAATCAAATTTTCGTAGAGGGCATGGATTTATGTAACAATTCTTCTCCTTTCATATTCCAACTTGGAGGTGACGTCCACACACTCTTCAAACATAAGTAACACGGCCTTATTATTGGATGATTTCAATACAAAAAGTCTCATAATAATTTTGCCAAAAAGTTTCATAATAATTTTGCAACAAAATGGATTAATTATAAAGATTCATGTAGGGAATGCTTTTATCCTTGGACCATAAGAATACTGCAATATTCAACAATAATTAGGCATTGTTGAAAAACTACAGCTGTAGCTGTGCAACTACAAAAATAATCATAATTTTTTTAATGTGATGTACAGTGGTGGAAAAAGGTTCTTCCCCATAAGACTTTAATGGCAGTAAATAATGCCGGAAAGGGAGGCAACACACATTGCACCTTTAGTTGATCGGGTGATTCTGTCTGTCTCAAGGAGCAACTCGTCTTTCATGCAATAGCCAACAGACACAGGAAATGTAGGAAAGTCACGTGACTTGTCAGGTGGAATGTTGTTCGTCATAAAATCGCCTTTTCTCAAGCCAGGTTGCAGAACCGACAAGAGTTATAGTCTATGTCCGAAAATGGTTCCCCTAAAACCGTTGAACGAAACGCTAAAATAATTCTTGCCCTTAATTATAAAGGCTACTATACTATATGTGCCGCGGTAGCTCGGTCGTTAGGGAGTTTGATTACCATGCGAGAGATCTGAGTTCGATCCCCGACTGGGGAGAATTGGAATTTTGTCCACCTGTTCAAGTGGCTCCGGCGCCCACCCAGCGTCGTATAAAGTGGGTACCTGTAGGAAACTTTGGGGGGGGGGGGGGTTAAGGCGGCCAGGGGCGTGGGCTGATCACATTATCCCCACCTTCGGCTGTAACAAGAAAGTGTGGGACCCTAACTCCGCACCCCCTACACGCCTTCATGGCTTGGTGCAAAGCACAAGGTAGCACTTTGCTGGCCGATATCCTGTGTGTGGGGGGGGGGGGGGGCTATAATTCAAACATGTGACGTGATACTTTTCTCACTACTCAATTCTCCGATTCTTCGTATCAGAAATAAATCTTAATTCCACACACTGAAAATGTAGCACTTCCTACATCTTAGCATGCAAATATCTAGCAGCAAAGTAATGTGAAGGCACATAGTGGTTCGGATATCACTTTAAACTGTAGGTGCATTCTCGATTAGTCTTACTGTGCATAAAGTGGACTTAAGACACCAAATCAACCAACCAACACAATCCCGTTATTGTCCAGGTTATCGAAACCAGAAGCTTCGTCGCGAATAACATAAGCAGGAAGACAATGTGAAATTACCGAACAGAAACAGAACCTAAAACCTAGAACGGCTAGATTGGATTAAATCGACGATACATCACGCGTTCTGAAATGAAGAAGAATACGAAAGTTGAAGGACCTCGATACACACACACTTTTCCTCCCCTCAATGGTAAGATATCTTTCTTGCAGAGAAGCCTTTACGTAGGCCTTCAAGGCCACGACGAGAAAGTGTTCTACATGCAATGACGGGACCAAAACACACGTCTAGTTTGATATGAAAGCTGCGTTCCTCCTTATTTCGTACGTCATTGATAACAGGAACACGGGCCTCGTCTGCTAACCCTAGTTTCGTAGAGCAGACGCCTGTTTGCCACCCTTTGGTTCAGTGACCTTCGCTCGTAGTTAGCAAGAGTGAATGACTCACCAGATACCTGTTGCCTGTGAGCTT
This sequence comes from Lepisma saccharinum, assembly GCF_977018435.1. Classification (NCBI taxonomy): domain Eukaryota; kingdom Metazoa; phylum Arthropoda; class Insecta; order Zygentoma; family Lepismatidae; genus Lepisma; species Lepisma saccharinum. The sequence continues at coordinate 36,014,511 of NC_139246.1, forward strand.
ATACAAGAATAGATATTTCGTTAGCGTCTGTAAGTATTGTTTCATCTGCAGTTATATCAGTTAACGTTCGAATTTTTTTCTAATGGTTGCGTTATTTATAAATTAGTTCTCGAGAGTGAGCTTTCTATCTATTTGCACGGGGGGGGGGGGTATACAGCCTGCATGTATTATTTTTTCTTGAAACAAGAAGAAATTCCAAGACAAAAAAAGAGTCGTAGAAGAGTAATTAACAAAAAAGAAAGAAGAAAAAGAAAATGTAAATGATTAAATAAATTATTGTATAGATCGAGTGAATAATATTTTCTCACGGGGCCTCCTCGATGGCGTAATTATAACGTCGTCACCTTATAATCAAGGGATCCCGGGTTCGATGCACGGTGGATGCACGTAGTAGTTCGTATGCCATTTTAAACTGAAGGTCCAGTCCAGATTAGCTTATCTGTGCAGACAAACTAAAAAAGAAATTGTCACAGTGTAAGAAAATTTCATGTTCAACCACATACAAAAGGGAATAATTTATTCCATGTTGGAGTTCACATTTATAGCATCTAACCAACACAATTATGGATCGCAACTTATTTTCTCAAATCCATTTTAATTATACGTGCATGATGAAATAACAGAAGTTGAGGAAAGAGAAAGCCAAGCGAAACACAGATGCCTTGTCCAGAATTTCAAATCTCGTTATGTAAGGTTCTGGGTTGAAGTCCCGGACAGGCATGACTTTCTTGTTCTTGCCCTTTTATCTGCTTTATTTCATCATAAATCGTCGTTATGGTTTACCTACAGGGGAAGAATAATGACAATAATTGCCAATACAAAGCCAATAACGAACAGAACAACAACTCAATTAGGGAGATGTCATGAAAGAAACAAGACTTGACAGTGTCTCCGTCTCTCGGTTTCTCGAATTGAAAATTGCTCTCCCGTTCTCGGTCTCGGCTAGTTAACTATAGAAATCGAAAAAGTATGTGAAAATACATATATTTCATATATCCCGGTTTTGTAGGAGATTTCGTGAGAGATGAAATAAGTACTCTTCGATCATGTTTATTTTTATTAGTTTTGTTACGTAACATCACTTTTCTTCCTAGTCGCGGACGAGTGACCATTACATGAAATTAATGACGAAATACTCAAACACCTGTGACAAGGATGGTACTCAAATCCGCGAACTTTGGTGACGAGATCGAATGTCGACCACTTAATGAGCTTGCCCACCGAGTCTGCTTAAAGTTGCTTGTGTCAGGTAATTCGAAATAACTGTCAATATCCCACATTCATTATCATTTGTTTCATAATTTATCTTATTGATGTGATTAACCTGAAGTGGAAGAATTAGTTGAAAGGCAATAATGCAAGATTGAATGTCTCTGATGTTACTTCGTGCCGAATAATATGACGTGATATTATAATATGAATATATTAATAATATAATATGCCTAGTCATTCCATTGATTGATCCCAATTGCGCACACAAAATATGGTATAATGTCCACTCCTAACCAACCTCCGTGGCGGAGTGGTTAGCACAGCGCGCTACGACAGCATGGGCCCCTGGTTCGAATCTCGGCTTGGCGTGGGTGTTCTTGGTGAGTGTCCGTTAATCAATGTCATCATATCATCACTCATTACTCATCTTCATCGTCGCTATTTGCCAAAAGTGAAAGAATAGCTACACTAAATAACAAAAATCCAATCAAATGGAACATCACCGATTTAATTCTATACCGTACCAAATTCCCAGTTTATTACTGCTTCTTGCTTCATTTTACAGCATCTCAATTGTTTTCCGATTCAAAAAAAATTGAAATGTTGAGCAGTTGATTGTGCATTGTTTTGTTGTTTGGATTGTTTAATTAACGTCGCATTAATTAGTTTTAGACCAATCGTGACAGAGGGAATCGAGAGCACAAAGGAAGGGGAAACGACAAGTTAGAGACCACGGCTCTCTTTAAAGGTAGGATTCCTTGAACACGACTGAAGTGACTGCAGAATATTATGGATAAAATTTGTTTCGCTTTTTCCTTTTGTTTCTGTTTCAGTTATTTTACTTCGCTTATCTTCTACCACTCGTATTAATCGTGTTGCTGAGGAAGAATTATAAACTCGTGAAATGGACGATGGCACAAAAATCTATGCCTCTCCCACGGTTCGAACCTGTGACCACAAAATATTGTCTTATTTTTAAAATTTACGCCAAATATGGTTTCACTCGTCTCTTTCTCAAGGCGTTCCATTGCCTCTCCGATGGCGTAGTGGTAACGTCTTCGACATGTAATCAAAGGTTTCCGAATTCAATACCAGATAGAGGAAATTTTTTTCGGATCCCACTTTAATCTATAGGTCCAGTGCATAAAATGGACTTAAACAATTAGCGTGGGGGATGTGGCCTGTGATGAGAACCATCATTTCAGTGAAACTTCTTGACAATGACTAGTATCACTCGAAAAATATTTCCTTGAGAGTAGATCTTGTTAAGAAACCAGTTGCTGAAATGTTGTTTTTGAGGCCACGTAGCACCCAGCTGTTGTTTGTTGTTTCTGGGGCATGAGTCATGTGACTCATGCTGTCAATGCTCAATCCTTCCCGAGAATTCAGATCCACCAGACAAACTTAAGCGAATAATTTGTTATTTGGGTTGCATAAACAACAGGCTTTAAGACGTTACGAAATTCTAGGTCCCGTGGCCCAGGTAATTCTTTCTCCGACTGTACATGATATGGCAAGATAAGTATTAGGCTTAAAGTATTGATGATAGTACCGTAATACTTTAATGATTACTTGGTAAAGCAATATGCATGTTTAGCTATCATGAGGGCATATTACAAGTATTGTACACTTTCATAACCTGCATTTGCTCATGTTGTTGGGCTTTTATCATTTGTACATATCGTTTTGCATTTTCTTTGTTTCTGTTTATTCCGAAAACATTTGAAACATATCAGTACGCGTTTGTCTCCCCGATGGAGTAGTGTAAATGTAGGCTTGTAATCAAGGGGTCCGGGTTCGATACAGGTGGAGGCAAATAGTGGTGATCCCACTTTCAACTGTAGGTCCAGTCACGATTAGCCTTTCTGTGCGTAATGTGGAATTAAAAACACACTCAAAGAAACAAATACGTGTTTCGTGGTTCACTGCATTGCAAGTTAGGAGCAGAAGATTTCAACAATTATTGAAAGGCGAAGACAACTTGTTAAATAGGTATATTTTCTTCCTTATTATTTTAACATGAGGCGTGCCTGACTACAAACACAACTACGACAAAAATACATGAATTTTAATTCTGAAGGTATTAAAACATTACGGCACATCCTTAAACATCCTTAAATGCTAAAGTACAATAACTACTACCGAAGCCTGTGAGTTTATAATAACATCTTCCATTTAACTGACATAACGAGAAATATTTCGAATTTCGTTATATCTGCCATATATCTTTCTAACTGTTTTCTCGAAATTTATATTTCCTCCCCTTTATATGCACATATAATTGATTTCAAATTATAAAATCTAACTGGTCCCCACATCTATCTTAAAAATAAAGTATTACTGGTATTACCACAGATTAATGTATTACTTCTTTCTTTTATAGGTAAGGCGTAAAGAAATGGCATCAAAACAAGATGGGTAGATAAAGGAGAACCAATCAAGGATATTAAATATTTACTGGCTGATAAGAAACGTTGCTATCTGAAGGTTGGCACACGTAGTCACACAGTTAATCTTTTGGAAATTGTGTAGAATAACCTCACGAAATTCTTACAGTTACAAACTTAGTTCTAAGTTAAGAAGAAAATATATGAATCACTTGAAAGATATAAAACTGACGCAAAGTGAAATAAAGTAAGTAGTGGGATTTGTGGTATTATAAACTCAAGAAAGTATGAACCCCCCTGAAGCAGATTTGGCTACACTTAAAACAAGCTCAACATGCCCATATGAGCTTTTTGCTCAAGTGTGGAACCCTGTCTAATCCAAGATTTTTATAAAAAAGCCCTCATGGATTCCATGAGAAAGTATGACCCCCCCTCAGATTATGTTGCTCTGGGGGCCATGCAGAGTCAGCCCCATAAATATTATTATCCTAGGATCAAAATTAGTGACAGAATATAGAAACAAAAATTATTATAATAAGGCTTGGATACAGCTACCAGCCACTATATTTTTATTTTGAACACAGCACTTAAAACTAAGCCAAGATGCACCCCCACCCCCACCCACCCCCACCCCCACCCCCACCCCCACCCACCCCCACACACCCACCCCTACCCACCCACACCTACCCACATCCATACATATTTACTTCCCAGTCCAGTTCTATTGCATCATGTTGTGCAATATTAATTGATTAAATGCTTATGACATAATGTGATGATGTGGTGTTTCCTGATTGGTTTAAATAAGCAGAGTTCCTATTGGCTCTGTAAATCTATATAAGCCAGGGCACAGTGCAGATTCTTCACCATTGCTGGATCGGCAGTGGAACCCACAAGTGGGGGGCAGAACCTGAACAGGCTCCACCAAAGTATAGGAGAATTGAAGCATATAATTTGGCGGAATAACCCAAGTAAGGTCATAGAAACAATATACACTATTACAATAAAAACCAATTTTTGGCAAAAAGAGGGAAAGGGGGAAAAAGGGCCTGCGGTGCGAATAGAACTGCCCGGATCAATACTCGGGGCAGTTCCTCAAATTCTCGCCCCGAGGAGCTGCGGTACGGCCAGTTCCACTGCCCGGATCAATACTCGGGGCAGTTCCTTAAATTTCCGCACCGAGGAGCTGCGGTACGGCCAGTTCCACTGCCCGGATCAATACTCGGGGCAGTTTCTCGGATTCCTGCGCCGCGGCACTGTGGGATCAATATTCCCCGCCCGGGCAGTTCTATTCGCGCCGCAGAGTTGTGGGATCAATATTCGGGGCGGTTTCTCAGATTCCTGCCCCGCGGCGCTGTGGGATTAATATTCCCCGCCCGGGCAGTTTTATTCCCGGGTTCCTAAATACAATATCTCAAGAACTAATTGACATAGAGCTATGCAGTTTTTTGTCTGCACTGAACCCAACTGATCCAGCATAAAGTTTTGATTTAAAACCCAGGAAATTTTATATAAATACCAAAGCCAAAAATATTAACACACACATATATACACACACACACACACACACACAAAGCACAGTACTGAACCCAACTGATCCAGTATAGAATTTTGATTTGAATCCCAGGAAATTGTATATAATAAACAACAACAAAAATGCCAAGTCAAAAATATTGTAATCAATGCAATAAGAATATATCCAGCCCCAATTGGGCCAAGCACCAAAAGATTTGTGACCCAGACAAATACAGAACTCCCACAAAAATATGCCCCAAATGCAATAGAAAATATAACATGCAATACTTCACATATACACATAAAAATACTTGCTCTGCACAGTCATCAGCATTGCCCTCACAACCATCCACATCTGGTCTGAAAAGGAAGCATGAAGCACCTGTTAATGCCAGAGCAGCAAAGCAGCCATGCTATGCACCCATCCATAGCAGTTTTAATGCCCAACTTAGGGATTATCAGTTTGTATCAGAGCCAAGATGTGGTATTCAGAATTTTTTGAACAGTATAAATCCTAATGTGCAGGCAATTCTCAATGCACAAAATGGCTCTTATAAGCTGTCCCTCAAATTGTATACTCAATATAAGAAACCAAACGGCACAAAATTTACACAGCCCCACATAACAGCAACTGTACCGGTATATTCAAATGCAAATTCAGACACAATAATAAGCAGGTTGATAGATCAATTGAACATTAAACACTCTGAATTTGCAGCAAAAGAGTCTGGATGGAGCCTATGCGGCTCTCCACACAAGTTATATGTTAATATTTCTGAATTCAGCCCATTGCAAGGATCTACATATCTGCCATTACCTGATAATATTAAAAACAGAAGAGCCGTGGTTAATATAGAAAATACCGACCAGAAATGCTTTTTGTGGTGTATATTAGCTGCTTTGTTTCCAGTTTCAAGGAATCCTCAGAGAATAAGTTATTACAAACAACATGAACATCTTTTTGACGATGCAATGGAGGGTTTAGAATATCCAATGTTAGTTCAGAATATTGATAAATTTGAAAAAAGGGCCAGGCATATCAATGGCAAACAATTATCTATTAATGTATTTATTTGCTCCACTGGCAATTGCCCGATAGAACCTCTCAGAATCAGTACATTTGATGATGAATCTGCTATTCCGATTGATCTGCTCTTAATTGAAAGGGATGTTACATATCATTACACTCTGATACATAATCTTCAAGCTTTAGTGAGAACACAACTTGACAAATCCAATACAATATTCAAGTTGTGCAGAAGATGTTTAACTGTATTTGATGGTAGAAAAACAGTGAAGAGGGTTCCTGAAGAGAATGCAGAAATTGCTAAGAACAGGTTAATTGAGCATCTGAAATACTGTGGCAATCATAAACCTGTTCATATGGTGATGCCCAATCCAAGTGAGAATTGCAAATTCAAAAAGTTTGAAGCCTTGTTGGAACACCCAGCATATATTGTCTGTGATTTTGAATCAATCCTCAAATTTCTTGCATTCTGCAATCCAGATCCTGAAGAATCTTCAATTACACCATACCAGCTACATGAACCTTCCAGCTTTTATTATGTGGTTGTACAGGATGGTGTTGTTAGTAAAGAATATTCATACATGGGGCCAGATGCAATCAAAATATTTGCAGATAGAATAGAAAATGAGTGCCGTGACATAGCATCTAATATTTTATTAAAATCAAAACCCATGTTGCCTTTAACAGAGAAACAGATTGAAGATTTCAACAATGCAGAAAAATGCCCGGTATGTGATTGTGAATTTTCAGATACAAATATCAAGGTACATCACCATTCTCATACAGATGGTAAATTCAAAATGGCACTGTGTAATAGCTGTAATATTAAGATCAAGAGACCAAAATTTATCCCCATATTTTGCCATGGAGCATCCAATTATGATTTCCATCATCTGATCAGATATGAGGGGTTTGAGAAGCAGAATTTAAATATTTTAGCTGAAAATGATGAGAAATATATATCTATTAGCAAAATAATTAAAGTTAATGGTGTTCCTATTCACATGAGATTTCTTGATTCTTACAGATTTTTATCTGCTAGCCTGGATACACTGGCCACTCAATTATCTGATGAGCAATTCAAAATCACACGTGCCTTGTTTCCAAATCAGGATCTGAAATTAATTAGGCGGAAGGGTGTATATCCATATGATTATGTCACAGATTTTTCTAAATTTGATGAATGTTCTTTGCCACCACAAGAAGAGTTTTACAGCAAAATCAGAGGTTCTGGAATCACTGATGAGAATTATCACCATGCCCAATTGATGTTTAACAATTTAAAATGCAAGACATTTGGTGATTATCACATGGCATATTTGAAACTTGATGTGACCCTCTCAGCAGATATAATACAGACATTCAGAAAATCTTGCATGCAAAATTATGGACTGGATCCAGTGTATTTTTTCAGTGCCCCGGGCCTAGCATGGGATGCAATGTTTTTAAACACCAAAAAGCAATTGGATCTGATCCAGGATCAAGATATGTATCTGTTTATGGAGGAAGGTATAAGAGGAGGCATGGTGCAATGTTCTCAGAGATATGCCAGAGCAAATAACAAATATATGCCTGATTATAATCCAGAATTGCCATCAAATTATATATTGTATGTGGATGCAAATAGCCTCTATGGTCATGCCATGATGCAAAAACTGCCATATGCAGGGCTTGAGTGGGTTGAAGATTTCAATATTGAAGATCTTCAGGACTTTGATGACAGTAATTATGGCCTCTTCTTAGAGGTTGATCTGACAATTCCTGATGATTTACACAACAAATTTTCTGATCTGCCCCCAATTCCTGAGGTTCAGTGCTCACCTGGCTCTAAACAGAGGAAATTGATGATGACACTGGAGCCAAAACAGAGTTATGTCATATATTACAAAAACCTCCAGTTCCTGATGCATCATGGTGTTCAAGTGACCAAAATTGGCAAAGTTTTGAGGTTCAAACACTCAGAATGGTTGAAACCATACATTGATACAAACACGGAGCTTCGAACATCTGCAAAGAGCCAATTTGATAAGGCCTTGTTTAAATTGATGGTTAATTCTGTATATGGCAAAACAATTGAAAATGTCAGAAAACATACTGATGTTAAAATAATTACTGACCCCAGCCGGAGCAAAAAATTGGTTGCAAAGCCTAATTTCAATTATAGAAGAATTTATGATGAAAATATGGCACTTTTCAACATGAAAAAAACAAAGATTAAGTTTGATAAACCTATTTATGTAGGGGCTGCAATATTGGAATTGGCCAAATTACATATGTTAAAGCTCTATTATGATGTGTTGAAACCTTTTTATGGTGATAATATAAAATTGATGTACATGGACACGGATAGTTTTGTTCTTGATATTAAAACAGAAGATGTTTATCAAGATATGTCACAGCCTGCATTGCTTGAATATTTTGATACCAGTGAACATACAAGGATTCAACCCCACAACAAAAAGGTGCCCGGCAAGTTAAAAGATGAGACACTTGGTGATGTTATTGTGGAATTTGCTGGGTTAAGTGCCAAGATGTACAGTTTTAAAACATGTAATGCTGTTGTCAAAAAAGCCAAGGGCATTGGCAGAGTGACTGTGGAAAAAGAGCTTAAATTTGAAGATTATAAAAATTGTCTCAAATCCCAGAATTTAATCAAAACATCAGAATCCAGAATTCAGTGTGGATCACTTATTGACTTCAAATGTTGTAAGAAAAGTGGCTCTGGACCCACATGATGATAAGAGATGCATTTTATCATGTGGCATTCATACTTTACCATGGGGTCATTCATTGTGATTTGAAAAGTGGGAATCAATGCCCAAGCACAGAGCATGATTTGAAATAAATAAACATGCCTATGAACTTATTTGGGTTCAAAAAACAAGGTATTATGGAGCTGCCAACATCACAAGCCTCTTCTGATATGCTGTCTAAACTGAGTGGCTTGTTAATTATTCATCTGAACAGCATACTTACAGATATTGATGATAAAACAGGCAAAACATTGTACATATTTAACAATAATTTAAATCATTACCAATTACCTGTAGGTGGGCAATTGCAATTTATTACAACCCCTGAGGGTGATGTCAAGATTTCAGTAGGGAGAAATATTTACAGAATTAAGCACTCAAACATGATTTCTGGCACTGTATATACTGTTTCTGCTGGTGACTGCTTATATATTGAGGTCCCTGGATCTTATGACAAGCTTATACCCTTTTTTATAGAATTAAGAATCAGATACTCTATAATAAATAACTACTAAACAAAATGCCTAATGATATTTTTGGCCATACAAGACATGAAGATCACAGTGATGAGATTCTTATGCTTGATGTCAGAGTCAAGAAATTAAGAAGTGATTTACAAGCTTTACAAACTACACTCAATGCCAGTCTTCAATTAGAAATTACAAATTTGCAATCACAATGCATGGATCCTCTTCTTAAAATTGATTCTGAACTCAAATTGTTGCTTCAGAAATATACTGACCTGGCCACATTAGATAATTTTCAAAGTTTAGAAGAAGCTGTTGCAGCTCTTCAAGCCAAATTTAAGACCCAGGCTAACAATTCTGAGCAATTGAAACATCAATTAGAAGAGCAGATAAATAATGTCCAGACACAACTCCAAACAATTGTCAAAAGCATAAAATCACAAGAAGATTTTGATCTAGTGATTTCCACTCTAAAAGAACAGATTCAGTCACTCCAAATACCTAATCTGGACCCTCTGAACAATGCCATAGCCGAGGTTAAAGAAAAAATTGAGACACTTGAAAATTTTATGAACAATTTGCCATCTTCTGATGCTTTGAATGCAATAACTCGGAGTGTAGCAAATATTAAGCTGCAACTTGAAACATATGAAGATTTTGGAAAAATTCAAAGTTCCATAACCCATCTTGAAGGTACAATAGCAGCAGTGCAAAGTGATTTGGCAAATGTACTAGAATCCAGATTGCCCGGGATTGTAGATACCCTTGTCAGTGTCCAGCAACAAATCACAAAGCTTGAAAACCTCAACACTGAATCTGAACTGTCTCATTTTCATCACTTGATAGATGATATCCAAACAAAACTTGAAATTTTACAACAATCAACACCCTCTCAGGCTGATATAGCTCTGCTCCAAAATGCTATGCAAAATGTGGCTGATGCTTCTGAATTACACAATGTAAAATTGGCACTTGAATCTTTGCAAAATACAGTGTCAAATTTGCCTACATCACAGGAACTTAAAAATATTAAGAGAGCAGTGAATCGCATATTGAAATCAGAAGATATCAAGAATATCCAGGCAGAGATCAAACATCTCACTCAGGCAGTGGCCACTCTACCAACCAATCAACATATTAATGAATTGCATGCCCTATTTGAGGATATCAGAAGACAGGTCCATGATCTTACTGCTCAAAATTCAAAATTGGCGGTTGTTGAAAATTTGCAACAAATTGTAGCTAATATCAAGCAACAGCTAGGGACCATGGAATCCAATCAAGCAAATGCCCTGTCTGTTTTTGCCACCCAGCTACAAGAAATTGTGCAACAATATAAGAAACTTGCTGTGGACATAAAAATAAAGCCGGGCCATGATGATGTTGTTAGGACCATCAATGAGCACCTTGAATCTGTAACAAGCAGATTGCTCACAGCAGAAAAGGAAATAACAGGCATAATTGAGAATCCTAAACATACAGTAATTCTTGAATTGTACAGCATCCCCAACAAAGAATATGATTCTCCATTTACACCAGGAGGCAAAATATATATGCTGTCCCCTGCACAATTTTATTACCAATTTTTTGTTGGGGGCACATTGAGACCAATCAAGATCAAATATTGGCTACAGCCACAGGCACATCACTACCCCACCTTATCAATAACAAATGCTGATAACAAAGTGAAAATCACCAGTGTAGAATTGGAGGATTTTACAGATCCCAATACATTAGAAACAGCCTATGTTGAAGATGATGGCTCTCTGGAATTTAAAATACAAATAGGGGACAAATTATATTTAGAAAATCCTGCAGTATCAGCTGCTGAACACCCCATAGTTGCAATATTCTTGTTTACATATTATGTCTAGAAAAATTATTGTTGATGAATTACACAGACAAGCCCGACATAATTTTAAGAGACTCCCAGTAGTCACAAAAGGCATAGATGATTTATGGCAGAGCGACTTGATTGAAATGGCAAGTGGGCAGTTGAAAAACTTAGACAAAATCAACAAGGGCTACAAGTATCTACTCACTGCAATAGACACATTTTCAAAATTTGCCTGGGCTGTGCCACTCAAATCCAAGACTGGAAAATGTGTTACAGAAGCCATCAGGACAATCATCAATCAGAGTGGAAGATCCCCGCGCTATTTGCAAACAGATAATGGCAAAGAATTTTATAATTCAGTGTTTCAACAATTTATTAAAAGCCAGGCAATAAAACATTATTCAAGTTACAGTGATCTCAAAGCCTCAATTGTAGAGAGATTCAACAGAACCTTAAAAAATCTTATGTATAAACAATTTACACTTCAAGGTAATTATAAATGGATTAATATTCTTCCAGAACTTCTGCATAAATATAACAATTCTGTCCATTCCACAATCAACATGAAACCCTCTGAAGTAACTTCATCTGATGAGCAAAAATTGATCAGCACTGTTTATTATCCTAGATATCAGCCAACAACAAGAAAGGCCAAATACAGGGTGGGGGATCAAGTAAGAATAAGCAAATATAAGCACTTATTCAAGAGAGGCTTTACAAGAAACTGGAGCACTGAATTATTTACAGTGGTTCAGGTTAAACCTGGGACCCTTAACACATATATAATAAAGGATCACCGAGGAGAAATTCTCAAAGGCAGGTTCTATGAACAGGAGCTCAGCAAAACTAAACAGCCTGACACATATCTCATAGAAAAAATCATCCGCAGAAAAGGCAACAAATTATTTGTCAAATGGCTAGGACTCCCAGAACACAGCTGGATCGATGCAAACAAAATAGTAATATGAGCACCTGGGATGTTATAAAAAGGCTCCCAGAACCTGAACAGCAGAATAAGAGAAATGGAAAATTGCTACCTGATAATATTAGGTGTCTTATTGTTGGGCCATCTGCTTGTGGTAAAACTACACTAATGGTTGATAATTTTTTATTGGCACCCAACTGGTTAGACTGGAAAAACAGGCACTTGTATATCTTCTCTAAGAGCTTGGAACAATTAAAATATCAGCAGCTGATGAAGCTATATGATGGATTGGATATTGCTACTTTTGAACCAGATGTTAAGCCACTTCATGAATGTCTCGATAATTCTGTTGTTGTGTTTGATGATATTATACTGGATAATCAAAACAAGGTTAGAAACTTCTTTACACAGGGCCGGCACAAAAACATTGATTGCTTCTACCTGGCACAGACTTTTTCAAAAATACCCAAGCAACTGATCCGGGACAACAGCAATTTTATATGTGTATTTCATCAAGACCATACCAACCTCAAACACATACATGATGAATATGTAGCTGAGCTACAATGATTTTTCCAAGATTTGCAGCAAGTGCTGGAACCAGGACAGTTATGGGTTTGTCACAATTGATATGACAAGAACACCCAATAGTGGCAAATACAGAAATAAAATCAACAATTTTCTAGACATTGAAACATAAATAAATAACCATGAAAAGGCCAATAATTGATGATCTTAAGTTAAGAGATTATCTTGTAAAAAGATTTAAGGGATGGAAATCAGAGAACCGAGGAATTTATGAAAAACACAAACAAACAGAACAGCCTGTAATTGATGCTATTAATAATTTAGGTAAAAATATCAAAACTGTTACAGAGCAGAATCAAAATTTGCTCACAGAGCTTGTACCTGTAGCTGCAAGGAACATATTAGATTATCCATTCACCCCACTTTCCAGTATTCATACACCTAGTCCTATTGCTCCTAGAAGAATTGAAGCTAGTCAGGATCCTATTGAATTGGGTCTTCTTGCTCAAAAATATTTAACCACACCTAAAGACAACAAAGATGAGGTGTTTGGCTTATATGCTGACACAGAGCTTGATGGAAGCATCATACATAGAATTGGCAATTTCAGAGTAACATTTATGGGAGATGATATAATTGTATATTCAGAATCTCGACTTGGAGAAAAAGGTGCTTTTGTTAAGTACTCCGGAACACCTGGATTGTGGGAATTGATGACTAGGAAAAGGCCTGGCAGCTATACAGATCAAGATTATGAGGATTACAAAGAAATATTAATAAAATCAGATGCTCTATACCAGAACAATGATCCCACACAAAAAAGAGTCAAGTCGAGCAGTGGGGCAAAATACAATAATTTAATCAAGCCTATATGGTCACAAATTAAGACTGGCAGTGGAATCAAACAATACAACACCCTGCCCAAAGAATTTGTGTGGGTTGATGATGTCAGGAAACTTGTAGATAGGTTATTGGTGATAGATGGGGAGGAAAATGCTGGCAACAACAATTTTTACAATGAAAAGGTTGGAATTATGGACATGATAAGCACAAAATTGTCTAATTTTATAGTGAATGACACTAAGGGGATTGGATATCTTATAAAAATTATTAATACTCTACCACCTAAATTTTGGAATATTTCTGAGGGTCGGGGCCTTGTTAATGACATTATAAACAAGTTGCCATTTGAACTGCATATTACAGGCTATCAGTATTGTGGTCCCGGTACAAAATTGGACCATAGATTAAACAGAGGTGATCCTGGTGTTAATCCCTTAGATGCTGCTTGTAGAGACCATGATATTGCATACAACACACATTCTGATCTTGACAAGAGACATGTTGCAGATAAGAAATTAGAAGAGGCTGCATTTGGCAGATTTGTAAGCAAAGATGCATCTTTGAGTGAAAAAATAGCAGCATTGGGAACCACCATAGCTATGAGTACCAAACAAAAATTGGGGTGGGGGTTGTGAATATGTATATAATAAACCTACAATGAAGGCCAAGGGTGTTATGTATCAAATACCTTATGCAGGTCTCAAATCTCTTAAAACTATTGACAGTCTTTTGACCAAAAAGCAGCGCAAGAAAAAAAATTCTTCTCTTGCAAAGGGACATGGTATGAAATTGTTGCTTAGTACCCCCCAATTAAAAAAATTACAGCAATCAAGAAAAAAAATAACATGTGGGGGGATTTATATTTACCATCCCTGCCATCTTAGCTGCTCTCGGGGCTGTTGGGAGCTTGGCGGGGGGATCAGCTGCAATAGCAAAAACAGTAATAGATGCCAAGAAAAATAGGGCAGAATTAGATGAGCAGAGGCGCCATAACCTGGCAATGGAGAAACAGGGCAAAGGTGTTAAGAGAGCCATGAATAAGTTTAAAAAAAACAAGAGCCGCTTACAAACCAAGATATTGAAGCTTTAATCAAGCCATTGGGCATCAAACATTTTAGAGGTGTGTACATGTCTGATTCTTTACCAGAACAACCACTCAACAAAGAGTGTGGCATTGTTAATTTGGATAAGTTCAAAAATCAGGGCACTCACTGGATTTGTTATCTTAAATATTTAAAAAATGAGGCATTTGTGTTTGATTCATTTGGAGGTGTTCCACCTGAAAATTTAATAAAATATCTAAAATCAGCTAATCTTTATTACAATAATGCCCGTGTTCAAAACTTCAGAGATGTTAATTGCGGACATTTGTGTTTATCTGTTCTTAGATATATGTCTCAAATAAATAAACCAACAATTGAAGATTTTCAAAAAACCTTGTGGTATCTGAAACATCATGGGGGTATTCCATCTCACCAGCCAAAATTCAATATTGAAACTCAAATTACATGATGACATAGTGTATCCCAAAACAATAGCTCTCAGGGCATTTTATGGCATGTACCTGATCCCAAATATTACACACCACAACAACAGAATTGCAGTAGGGGATGAAAAAATTGTCATCACTCCAGGGCAATATAATCTCTCCACTCTAAATGCTCAATTACCCAGAGGTATAGTGTTAAGTCAAAATTCTGTCACTCACAGAGTAGAAATTGTATCTGCTACAGAAACAGTGGATCTGGGTACTATAGGAGAGCTGTTGGGCTTTGAGAACAACACAAAACTTGAAGCAGGCATCAAACACACTGCTATGAATATACCTAAATTCTTAGCCATAGAGACTCTGAATATTCACTGTAATGTGGCTGAGGGTATGATCACCAAATCAAATGGCATAGGCACTCACAAACAAACAGGCATCATTGCAACATTCAAACCTAATTCTGAATTCATGGAGCCCATCATCTACAATCCATCCCCAACATTATATTTTCCTGTGTGCCATAATAGAATAGATTACATTGAATTGATGGTCACTAATGAAAAAGAAGAATTAGTTGATTTTGCTGGAGCCACAACAACTGCTATCATAGAAATTAACATTTAAATAAAAATACATACAAGAAGAAAATGGAAAATATTGAGAGTTATGAGCTACAATCATTCCCCCCAAACAGGAGGACATTTGCAAATTTAAATCAACCCAACACAGAAATTGAGGTTGATCTTGATGTAGGGGATGGATTTATACACCCTCACAGAGCAGATTTATACATCAAATTTGATGTTGTAAAGCTCGATGGTACAGATTACCCGGCAAATTCTAATATAAGATTGGTAGATAATTTTGTGCCGCATCTATTCTCTGAAATTGAGATCAGAAAGCATGGCGTTGTTATAAACAGAGTGGATTATCCCGGCATTACCTCCACAGCTTTGGCCACATTAAAATTATCCAAAACCGAGGCTTCATACTACAAAATCGGTGGATTTGAGGCTGGTGATAAGATATTATCTAAAAACCACACAGTGCTGTTCCCGATGCGCCTATTGCCAGGATTCTTCTCAGATTACAAAGAAATTATGTGGAAGGGTGGGTTAAGAATCACATTTAGAAGAGCTGCAAATGATAACAATGCCTTGATGAGGTACAGTGCAATAAACCCCACAGGAGAAGCTCTGCCCAATACCCTACCAGATGCAGGCAAATGCATTATTCAGACTATGGAGTTAAGAATCCCTGTTGTTGAATACGAGGCCAGTTATGCTCTTAAATACAAAGCAGATATAATAAAAAATCCACAGATTCCTCTGCAATTTTATACATATCAATGTGTACAGAATCCCGCAACTGGTACATATTATGAGTTTGATGCCACAAATTCATTCTCCAGTATTCAATATGACATGCCTGATTTTGTAGTGGTACTGTTTCAGACTGGAAGACACAACAATCAGGAAAAAAATTCAAGCAAATTTGATAGCTGCAACATCAAGAACATATATCTTAAAAATGGCAGAAATGAGGTATTTCCTAGAGAGAATTACAATTTAGACATGTCCAAGGATGATTTTCTTAAATTATATGAGGCATTTACAGCATTCAAGAGGGTCACTACTGGCAATACTGACATGTATTACACACCAGATGAATTCAAAGCACAGAGACCCATGTTTGTAATCAATGCTTCAAAAAGAAAACAAGTTGTGGTGAATGACAGGACAAATATTAAAATTATCTGTGAATTCCATGAGGCTTTACCTGATGACACCATATGTAGTGTTATTCTCATAGGAGAAAAATCATATGTTTATGATGTAAGAAATGAGAGAGTCACAGAGCAATTCTAGAAGAATTACATTATTTTAATACTAGATATACAAGTTGAGCCTGGTGCCCAATTGAACTTAAACCGGAAGTAAATATGTGTGTGTGTGGGTGTGTCCTGGCCTAGTTTTAAGTGTGGTCAAAAAAAAATATCAAGAGGGCCATATTTTTAACAAGTTTATGGACAACAATCTCACAGAAGTACCTTTTGTAAGTATAGGCACATCAATCTGAGGGGGGGTCATACTTTCTCATGGAATCCATGAGGGCTTTTTTACAAAAATCTTGGATTAGACAGGGTTCCACACTTGAGCAAAAAGCTCATATGGGCATGTTGAGCTTGTTTTAAGTGTAGCCAAATCTGCTTCAGGGGGGTTCATACTTTCTTGAGTTTATAATACCACAAATCCCACTACTAAAGTATGCCGATGCATCAAAACATGCGTCCGTCTTCTGCTGCAATATGCAGGAATATTCGCAATATTCGATATTTTTACAAAATAATACTACTTAAATTCGTAGTGCACATGCAAAATAAGATATCGTTAAGTGAAAATATATAATATTCATGAAATATCTTCTGTTATTTAATCACTATCAGTAACGTTTTTCCTAATAAACGCGAAGATGCGTGCTCATTCCAAATGTAGCCTTCATTTGTTTCACTATGAAACTTTCTGGATTTCACCGAATTTGACGTCATTATTGATGCACCAGTCTGATGCACGTTGCTGAATTCTGGAAATTCCGGCTTGTGTTTGGAAACTCACATCCCGCGGAATGCCTCCCGTGACGTCACGTTCGCAGTGAGTTGAAATTTAGCAGCGCCATCTCTTGTTTGATCCAGAAGTGAAAGAAGGCTACTCCAAGCGGACGATACGAGAACTTCTTGCAGATGCTAATTAAAAAGCGAAGAAGGTCTGCTACCTGAGTTCAACATCTGCCTATAATACGTTTATCTGTGGTAGTACACACTACATTACTCACCTGTTTGAACTTTCTTCGATTCTCTTCCGTGTTCTGAAGGCCTAGGGGGGCGAATCGTTTCTCCATTATCTCAGCATTCTCATCCGAAGCGACAAGCCCTTTTCCTGGGGTGGCCATTGCTTGGGCAGTCGCCTTTAACTCTTCCTCTAAGTCCACAGGGGGGTAACTGAAGTGGCCGGCCATCTTTCTAGTACGTAACCTGTAATTACAAGATATCACAATAACGTACTGTAAAAATCAAGCCAATTGAATTTTTAGTGATTATAGGACAAATGACAAATAAGTTAAATCATATTGTGGCGTTAGATTAACTAAGGGGATGTGGGGGCAAGTCAATTTCCACCCTGAAAACATAGGTGTGTGTACAGGAGGACAGTTGCCCCTAATATTTTCATTATATAAATCCCTCTATAGAGGGATTTTTATTAACGTTAAACCCCAAATACTTTGGTGCATTCCATGTAAAACTGCAACTGAATCTCAATTTTAAAAATTAGATGCAATGCTGTAACTTTATCATATCGTGTGAGTTGATTTGTTGATTGAATTGGTGCTTTAAGTCCACTTTATGCACAGTAAGGCTAATCGGGACTGGACCTACAGTTTAAAGTGGAATCTGAACAATTATGTGCCTCGACCGGGTACCGAACCCGAGACCCCTTGATTACAAGGCGACGACGCTACCACTACGCCATCGGGAGAATATCTATCTTGTGAGTGAACAATTTCGACTTGCCATAAAAATTCAAATATTATACATAATTATGTAAGAAAGTCGAAGGTATTTTGCATATTATTAATTTATCTTAACTTTTTGATTCACTTTTGTTTTCTATTGTGTCCCACCCGTGACACCAAAATATAAATAATTTTTCCTTAAACTGTTAACTACATTTCCCCCTCAACCAGTGATGTGCCGTACACTATAAGTTTACGTCTACATCGTTGTCTACACGTAATTTACGCGTAGATTACATTGGGTTGTAGTTTACATAGACTACGTAACGTAGACAATCTAAAATACATTAAAAATTTCTCTTCTCTTCTCTTATAAACTATGGAAGAAGCTAAATCGTATGCAAGATAAACAACAGATGGCAGTCGTGTGGCAAAAGTAGTCTTTTTCCCGTAAAACAGTAGAATATTTCCTATGTTAAGTTTTTCCTAGGTGAGAAATTGTTCAAAATTAGTTACTTTAATATCTAAAATGCAATCCCCGTGTCCCACAATAGAATGCCCCTCTTCTTTAAAAGATGAAACATTCTCAAGCAAAGAGGGCTGGGGGTGGGGGATTTATTATGTAATTGGAGGGGTTAGTGACAAAAGTGGAGGTGTTGAAAACGCTTGAAAGAACTGAACAAAGACTATCATTGCAGGATAGGATAATTTCGTAAGACTACAGGAGTTCTTTCTAATGTTGGAACAATAGTCTTTCCTATGCTACCCAATATTGTTAAATATGTGTGCGTTCAATTTACAAGGGTGTGTGTAGCGAAAGTTTTAGTTTAAGAAGAACCGAGAATTTTGTATAAATGTAGATATGGCTTTCCTTTACTTGGTAAGTAAACATAATTTCCGTCGACCTGCGTGGCGGAGTGGTTAGCATAGAGCACTACGACTTCTTGATCCAGAAAGTGGCAGAAAAGCGAAGTAAAATAAACCAAATCAATCAATCAATCAAATATGAGTTCCATTTCTCATAAGAGGTATGGCATGTAGTACATAATCATACAACTAAAATTACACTAAATGTACACAGGTATAGGATTTTCGGTGTATCCGGATCCACATACCTGTTTTGTACGCATCAATACAAAGCTTGTAAATCAGTGAGATGGAATGTGGATTTTCTTTCCCGGGCTGATTTTTCATCAAGGCTTTTGTCCACGGCTCAAATCAGTAATTCAGTTTCCATCACATAAAAATAACGTCCAAGGCTATTTTGCTAAATAACTGCTGCATTTACAAAATCATAAAAATTACATTACAATTTCCCCTTGGTCCTTCTCTCTGAGGTAGCTGGGGAGCACTGTTGCCAACTTAGCTCTTTTGGAACCAGATCTGGCTCTTTCGTGCACTCGTTTGGATGTGAACTTTGGCACCCGCCCCCTGCCCCACTATGATGCCATCATTGGCCCTGGCCCACATAGACCAACTTTTGCCATGAGTATAAATTTTGCAAGTGACGTGATATTATTATATTGGCTGCGTTGCCCCACCCCCTCTTACCTCCCCAGCTACTTTTATATAGCGCCATGGCTGAAGTGAAGATAACAATATTGTTATCCGGGAATCATTTATTTTTCATACGACCATCAGTGGATTATAGAGATGGGTGGTACCGTCAGATCTACACGGTGAAAAGAATAGATTGTCATTACTTTAAAGTAGCCGGTAATAGGAGCGCTTCCCACCCCCTTGACAACTAAAGTTACCATGGGAGGCACATTATCCAGCCTTCCTAAATCTAGCTCCTTGAAAGTCAACTTCAGCTCAATTTAACGTCAAATTTAGCTCTTTTATGAGCATCAGGTTTGGCAACACTGCCAGAATGGCCGTATGGGGCAAGAAGAAATGCATTACGCTTATGGGGGAATTATTTTATTAGTTTTCTTGAGAACATCAAATGTTTTTTTCCGATGGCGAAAAAAACATGATCGAGTAGAAGATCGATTGAAGATGATATTTGCGCTAGAAAGAGTCGAAACTCCCATTTGTTTAGCCGTAACCTGAATTTTAAGTTGTCTCTCCATAAGGAATACATGGGATTTGTCACTGACCCAAAGATGTTCATTTATTTCATTTATTATGTTTTGTTTAATTTTGTGCTTAATACTCACGATGATATATCTATGTTATCAATTTCTGTTTTGTTATATTTTGGAAAATGTTGTTGCATTAATATGATGTATAATTAATTATTATCACGTTCTTGATAATGTAAAATTACGATGTATACATTTATATATACATTTTTGACCATAGCAACGATAAAGAAACAAAACACAGTAGATCAATAAGTGATAAAATATATGGACATTTTAAAATAGTGACGTCCGAGTTTCATTGAATTTATCAAAATCCTAATTGCTATTTTCTTAAAGTGAATACTATGATCCTTCGTTGAAGTTCAAGTGAAAGGCTTGCTTCAGATTCTGTAAATACTTATTCATCATAATTTTCAAACACGGTATCTAGCTTAATGATCACCTTTAAAAACAGCTTCCACTTGCAACATAAGGAGAAATTCATACTCTCAAATTATGCATCGATTTTCTTTAGTAGCAGTGCCCATTCTGACTATATTTAAATAAATGCATGCCTGGTGCGAAATTGTCACACCTCAACTTTAATCAAGTGTATCTAATTTGTAATATTTCCATGGTAACACCGATATTGAACAGAACTTGTAAACAACAGCTGTAGCCACAAGAACCTCTCAGAGTCCATGACCCATGAGTTTAAAATAATAACTTCTACCCTGAAGATGAGATGGACTGTAGCTCTCGAAAGATTGGAAACCTTTCCAAAATTTACGTGGTCAATAGCCCGAGAGAATCTGTTCATCATAAATACCATTGTTGCAAATTTTAAACCTGAAATTTAGGGGGTGAGTGCCCCCTAAGTCTCTCTTGCAATTATCAGCCCTTTATAAGAATTAACACAATGTACTGAGGGGGTTAAGGGGTGACCTTTTCCAAAGACGACCAAAAGTCAACCTCATTTCCACGTAGTACACCCCGGTAACTGCTTCTTGCATGCCAACGATGCTCTGGCGTCTGAATCTACTGCCAGGATAATCCTTTGTTGGGTTGTCAGTAGTGTACCAAACCTGGGAAGGCAAGGACAGTTTACTTTCTCTTGGTATACAAGGGGGAAAGTGGTAAAAAAATGGAGGAGAAGCAACTGCCCTCCACGTCCCGCCTAATCGCCGTCACTGTGGGCTGTGTTTGTTCATCTGTGTGCTGAGTGCCCCTTTACAGCCTCACCTATTAAGTTACAGCCCCACCGTCTTTACAGCCGGCGCGGGGACTGCCTTTATGGCGGTGACTCTATGTTGCCGCGTTTACCTACGAAGGAACTTGCAGTCAAACAGCCCATTAGACCTACCGCTACCCCCCTCTTTGGGCAACAAGTGGCAACCTTCCAAACCCTCCTTCCTGAGGCAGCCAGCAGGGAAACAGAATTTTGCCAAAATAGCCGTTCTGAGCTGTGATTGGGGACCGGTTCGTTCGTCGGCACTACTATAGGTAAGGAGTTTTTAATCCTCAGAGAGGGACAGTACAGTTATGGTTTGTTTTAAGTAATGAATAGAGGCACATACCGTGCGTTCATTTCGATCTGCAGCCGAGAGATCGGGAGAAGCGTGGCGAGCGGCGCTGACGGAGATGCCGACATTTGCGGCCTGTAATGCCCGCTTATTTTTATGGACATCTGCAGACATTCCAAGTTCTGCCCTTATATACACAAATAAATACGCTTTAGAAATGATGTTAAGAGCTACATAATAAAACATTTTAATCATAGTTTTGAACATTAACGTCCTGCTTAAGTTTATATCCTTGAAAGAGTTTTGTGTCGATGGGGATCGTTTGGAGGTTTCGAATGTGCAACACTGTATCAAGATTTCGCTGCAGACGAAACCGTTAAAAGTCAGTGGTGTTCGTGAGCTTCCTTGCAATCCGAAATCTCAGAGCTCGAGTTTTTTGTTCCTTCGCGACTATCGTGGCGAGCAGATGTAAACAAAGAGCATGTTAATTTCGTACTGTGCCCAAGAGTGTTATTCTTGGTTACTTGCCGTTACTTGTTTGTGTTATTGCAGTGTGTATGTGTGTTGTGTCAGTGAGACGATTGGAATGACAGCCGCAAGGTTCACGTTAGAACAAATAATTTTTATGTATGACACTTACGTGAAAACAGACTCGTGTCGAGACGTGTGTAGGCAATTTCTACAGAAATTCCCAGGTGTTTCACCTCCACATAGAGATACGGTTAGACATCTTGTCCTTAAATTACGAGAAACTTGATCGTTAAATTTTAAAATACCTGTTAGAAATAGAAAAACAGTAATCTGTGTATTTGCTTGATATGATGATTCTGTGCATGTTTTTTGAGGTGAATATTCTGTGTATTATTTTGCGGGATTATTATTCTGTGACTAGCAAGAAAAATGTTATGTACTGGTTGACTGTGTGTGAGATTAAACCTTAATTTACTTATATTGGTGTTTCGTTTTTAACATTTGGCGACCGTGACAGGACAGGGAGACTTTGTGTAAGGCAAAGATTGAGACGCCATGGAAAAGATAAGTAAATTAAGAACAGTAACGAGATCGTCGTTTACGCGCTTAGCGAATAACATTGAAGCGGCGTGCAATGGTGATTGCCCGGATTTGGTGGAAGTGCAGAGTAATTTCCGTTTGTTGCAAGATAAATTCGGCAAATTGCAGGATCTGGACACACAGTACAGTGATTTGTTGATGGACGACGATGTCAAAGAAGAGGATTTGATCGTCGAAGCAGAAAATGCAGATAAGTATGCATGTAACTTTTATCGAATCAAGACTATGGTGGAACAGTTATTAAGTAAGCAGGTGTTGAACAATGGTAGTGACGCAGTTAGTGACACATCGGTAAACTGCAAACGAAAAATCAAATTACCGGTAGTGGAACTTAAAAAATTTGATGGTAACGTGAAGAACTGGTTACCCTTCTGGAGCCAATTCAAACGAATTGACAAGGACGAGGGCATTGATGATTGTGATAAATTCCAATACCTTGTACAGGCTACCGTACCGGGTTCAAAAGCGCGTCAATTTGTAGAAAGTTTTCCCCTCAGTGACGAAAACTATCCCAAGGTCATTGAAGGACTTAAGTCACGTTTCGGCCGTGATGATGTGTTAGTGGAAGTTTATGTTCGTGAACTTTTGAAGTTGGTGTTACACAACTTAAATGGTGACAGTAAGTTGGAACTAGCTGTTCTTTATGACAAAATGGAATCACAGTTACGAGCATTAAGTACATTAGGAGTAACGTCAGACAAGTGTGCTGCAATGTTATACCCTCTTGTTGAGTCATGTTTACCAGAAGAATTTTTGCGAGTGTGGCAGAGAAGTTCTGCAAATTCCACTGATTCTAAATTGGAGAGTCGTCTGGAAGAAATAATGTCTTTCCTGAAGAAAGAAGTGGAAAATGAAGAAAAGATAGCACTTGCTGTAGCTGGGTTTGATCTGAAGAGAAAGAAGGAACGTAGTAGTCGTACTGAATCTATACCCACGGCAGCTGAATTGATTAATTGCAAAGAGGATTCTTCAAAGTGTCTATTTTGTGGTGATTCGCATGTTAGTGAGGAGTGTGTGAAGGCACGCAGTTGGTCCTTTGCGGAAAAAGCTAAGATGCTTAGGGAAAAGGGGTTGTGTTACAGATGTTTGAAAAAAGGCCACCTTAGTCGAAACTGTAGGGTAAAATTAAAATGCAGGATTTGCAAGGGGCAGCATGTTGAAGTGATGTGCTCTGGTCAAAGGACTAAGCAGGGAACAGTCTTTCCAGGGAAGCAGACTAAGTCACAGACGGTTGTTGAAAATTCTTTGACGAATAATGAACATGTTGAAACGTTTCTGCAAACATTAGTTGTGAAAATAAGAGGACAAAGTGCTGAAAAATATGTAAGAGCAATCATTGATACTGGTTCGCAACGATCCTACATTTGTACATCTACAGCAAAGGAAATGAATTATGAGGTTGTGAAAAGGGAAAATGTCACACATGCACTTTTTGGTGGCATTCTTTCTGCACCATATGAACATAATTGCTATCGTGTCAGATTGACTAGCATCAGAGGTGATTATGCTTGCAATTTTGAAGCCATGGATCAGCCTAATATTTGTGACAGTGTAACATCTGTTACTGAAGGTCCTTGGTTAGCAGAGTTGAAACGGATAGGTGTAAAAATTTCCGATAGAGAAAATGGTCCAGTAGAAGTTTTAATTGGTGCTGATATAGCTGGTAAAATTTTCACTGGCAAGAAGTTTGCTCTAAAATGTGGATTGGTAGCAATGGAAACACTGCTTGGTTGGATACTAATGGGCAAAGTTACTGCACATGAAAGTCATAGAGTTTCATCCATGATTGCAGCTTCAATGTTTTGTAAGGAAGCCTCGGTTGCAGACTTGTGGAAATTAGATGTTCTTGGTATTACTGATCCTGGAGAAAAGAAGTCCAAAATTGAAGCTCAAGAGGCAGTGATGGATTATTTTGAACGAACTCTGACGATTGACGAAGAAGGAAGGTATGAGGTAAAAATGCCATGGGTGGAGGGACACCCACATCTTCCTAGTAATTTAGAAATGTGTAAAAGAAGACTGGATACACTTGTTGAAAAACTGAAGAGAGATGACTGTTATGAAGAATATTGTCAGGTTTTCAATGAGTGGCTAGAAGAAGGCATCGTCGAGGAGGTTTCATCTGAAGAGATAGACACCAAGGGACACTATTTACCTCATAGACATGTTGTAAAATTGAACAGCGAGACTACCAGGATACGCCCTGTGTTTGATGCTTCTGCAAGAGAAAAGGGGCATCACTCGTTGAACCAGTGTTTAGAGAAAGGCATTAATTTGATTGAAATAATTCCTTCAATTCTGACACGTTTTCGGTTACGCAAATTGGGAGTCGTCTCAGATATAAGGAAGGCTTTTCTGCAGATTAGTTTATGTAAAAGCGACCGTGATTTTTTGAGATTTCTTTGGATAGATGAGAAAGGTGACATAAAGGTTTATCGTCACAAGCGAGTTGTTTTTGGTGTAAGTTGTAGCCCATTTTTATTGTGTGCAGTAATTGAACACCATCTGAAGCAAGCTCTGAAAAAATGTAATGAAGAGAGCTGCAGCTATTCCAAGGATATCATTGCACAGCTGTTGCAGAGTTTTTACGTAGATAATTGTGTTACTAGTGTGAACAATGAAGAGGAACTCCACCAGTTTATTGAAGAAGCTAATCATTTGATGGCAGATGCGAAATTTGAATTGCGAGGGTGGGAGTATACCTCACTAGGAAACTTGTCGGAAGATAACAGAATATCTGTATTAGGCTTGGTATGGGAAACAAGAACAGATAATTTGGAATTGAGACCGGAATGTTTCCAAGGAATGAAGTTTCAAGTTGTCTCCAAAAGAATTATTTTGTCAACTGCCAACAGAATATTTGACCCTATTGGAATTACCTCTCCAGTGACATTGTATCCAAAGATCCTTCTTCAAGAAACATGGTTGTTAAAATTGAGTTGGGATGAAGAAGTGCCCGAAGAAATGGGAAGAAAATTCAGACTGTGGGTTGAAGAATTACATTATTTGAAAGGGCTTGTATTTCCTAGGTGGATTGCTGAAGGTTTGGAAGATTGGAGTTTGCATGTGTTCTGTGATGCTAGTGAAAAGGCATATGCAGCTGTAGTATTCTTGAGAACCATTGATAAGGGACAAGTCAAGGTGCAATTAGTACAAGCTAAATCAAGGGTAGCTCCGATAAAGAAGTTAACCATACCCCGCTTGGAATTGATGGCAGCTCTTATTGGAGTGAGATTAGCAGCTTCAGTAACCGAATCATTGGACATTGGGGACATACCAATTAATTTTTGGACAGATTCGACTACAGTTCTTGCATGGATTAGACGCAATGATCCGTGGAACACCTTTGTAGGAAATCGTGTGCGTGAAATAAGAACGATGAGTAAGAGAGAATCTTGGAATTATGTACCAGGTATTATGAACTGTGCTGATCTTCCTTCGAGGGGGTGTTCACCCAAACGGTTAATGGAATCAAAATGGTGGGAAGGTCCATTGTGGTTAAAAGAAGCTAAGAGCGAATGGCCTGAACAAAGGTATACATGTCAAGAAGAAATTATTGCCAAAGAGAAGAAGAAGACAATTGTATCTAGTTTAGCTAATATTGAAGAAAGGGATGACTGGTACTATCACAGATTTTCCAGATATGAACAGATTGTTCGACTGATAGGGTGGATCAGAAGATTCATTTTCAATTGTCGTCATCCAAAGAACCATAGGACAGCAGAATTGTCAATAGAAGAAGTAAATGCTGCTGAAAAGGTAGTTATTCGCCTTGTACAAAGAGATTCTTATGTCGGAGTGGAAGACAAGAAGCTGAAATCTTTGTGTCCATTTCAAGACAAGGAACAAATCATAAGACTGAAAACTAAAATCCTAGAGCTTACAGATAAAGAAACATTTCGGTGTCCGGCTGTCTTGCCAAGCTCACATCCAATTGTGAAGAGGCTTATTTATTATAAACATATTGAAGCTTGTCATGCAGGTGTACAAGGTCTGATGAGTATTCTTAGAGAACAGTTTTGGATATTGAAAGGCAGGAAAACTATTCGTTCTGTAGTGAAGGGTTGTGTGATTTGTCGGAGACATAATGCTAAAAGAATGGAAGTAATGCCGGTGTCTTTACCTGAACATCGAGTCAGAGATGCAGCAGTATTCGAAATAACAGGAGTGGATCTAGCTGGACCTGTTATACTTCAAAGTGGAGAAAAGGCTTGGATTTGTATATTTACTTGTGCTGTTTATAGAGCTGTACATTTAGAGTTAACTTCTGGCTTATCATCTGGAGATTTTATTCAGTCATTTCGAAGATTCATTGCTCGACGAGGTAGACCACTAGTTGTTTACAGTGACAATGGGACGAACTTTGTAGGCACTGAAAATTTGTTGAGTAAGCTAGAATGGGAAGATGTAGTTGCTTTTGCAACAATCAAACGCATTGAGTGGAGATTCAATCCACCCACAGCTGCCTGGTGGGGTGGATGGTGGGAGCGTTTGATCAGACTCATGAAGCAACTATTGAGAAAAATTTTAGGGAAAGCTTCACTGACCTATGAGGAATTTATCACGGTGCTATGTGATTGTGAAGCTGTCATGAATGCTCGACCACTAACCTACATATCAGAAGATAATTCAGACCTTGAGTCCTTGACGCCCTCCATGTTTCTACAACAGGTCAGAGAAGTAGGCGTGCCTGACCTCGATGAGATACAGAAGGTAAATCTACATAAACGGTGGAAGT
Organism: Lepisma saccharinum; assembly: GCF_977018435.1. Taxonomy (NCBI): domain Eukaryota; kingdom Metazoa; phylum Arthropoda; class Insecta; order Zygentoma; family Lepismatidae; genus Lepisma; species Lepisma saccharinum. Next base: position 36,042,405 of record NC_139246.1, read on the forward strand.
ATTGTCAAAGAATTCGTGAGACACTAAGAAGTAGATTTCGCAGTGAATACTTGGGTCAGTTAGTGCAGCATTGGAATGCTAAAAGTTCTTGCAGAGAAGTGAAGGTTGGCGAAGTGGTTCTTGTTGGTAATGACAATTCTAAACGTCTGGACTGGCCTTTAGCACGCATTGTGGAGCTGATACCTGGACGTGATGGTGAAGTACGTCTCGTAAGGCTGAGGACTGCAACGGGAATTATGATGAGACCACTACAGCGTGTTTTTCCCTTGGAAATTCAGTCAAGTGAGTTGCCCAAAGTACCCAAAATGAAGAAAACTGAGGAAAAGACAGTACCTGAAAAGGAATGTGCTCCGAGAGTCACCACCACTCGACTGGGAAGAAGAGTGAAGCCTCCACAGAAGCTGAGTTTGTTGGTACAACTCATGTTATGAACACTATTGATTGTGTAGAGTCACTAATTGTCTTTGCGTGACTCTAGGTGGGAGAATGTTAGAAATAGAAAAACAGTAATCTGTGTATTTGCTTGATATGATGATTCTGTGCATGTTTTTTGAGGTGAATATTCTGTGTATTATTTTGCGGGATTATTATTCTGTGACTAGCAAGAAAAATGTTATGTACTGGTTGACTGTGTGTGAGATTAAACCTTAATTTACTTATATTGGTGTTTCGTTTTTAACAATACCTAAGCAAAAACGACGTATTCTAACCGAAGGAAAAAACTCGAAGAAATTGGTGCAGCGTTAGAACGTTCTCCAAACAACACCCCTACGCAGTGTTTCACAGGAGATGGGAGTGTCAAAATCATGAGCACATACAGCCACAAAGCTACTAAAATTAAAACTGTACCCTTATAACACAGGTTAGTGCCCGTTTTGCAATATTTATATAAATGTCTGCATATGTCCATAAAAATAAGCAGGCATTACAGGCCGCAAATGTCGGCATCTCCGCCAGCGCCGCCCGCCACGCTTCGCCCGATCTCTCGGCTGAAGATCGAAATGAACGCACGGTATTTTTGGTAAATAAAAAAAACAAAATTTCGGTACAAATAGGAGTCAATTTCGGGTTCAAAAGCGGTAAATTAAATTAAATTTCGGTGTTATAGCGGTGAAAAATCGGATGAAAAGCAGTATATAAAATGACATTCTGGTTTTAAGATTTGTGAATATAATCCTAAATTTGATTTAAAAACTGCACAAAATAAACATATCCTTTCTAATAACACACTTATGCAGTTACCAGAGTATTAAGTTTATTTGTGTATAAAGGGGTCCATTTTTGTTTCTCAAATATATTTACAGCACAATTAATCAATTTTCCGTTTGCATAACTCACAGGATAATTCAAACTTCATAAAATGTCGCGTCGGTAAATAAACTCTAAATTTCGTGTTTTCGAGTATATTTCGCTTTTTGGAGTTCATTTCGCATTATTTCGTGACAAAACAGGGTAAAAAAAAGTGCACCTCACACCTTTCAGAAACATGAAAAATTAACATTGCAATGTGATTTTTCCCATTTCGTGTTTTTGTCAAAAACGAAATATGCATGCCTCTAGTAATGAATGAATAAATTAGTCTTAAAAATATTATTAAGGAAGTCTTTAAAAGACATATTTAATTTACTTGTTAGGGCCCTGCCCTCAACTTTCTTTTAGTTAAGGGACTTATTCCCCATATTGCGCGACGGGTAAAAATAACCTATGTTCTGATGTGCCAACACTATAAAAATCAATGAATCAATCAAAGTATTGTGATTGAAATGAACGTGTTTCAAATATCCATTTTTAAGCTGACATTAATTTCCCAAGTAGGGCAACGCCCTCCCTTTCCCCTTATCGCACTCTGAACACTCATGCTTTTTAACAACAAAAATTCGACTCGCTAAACTTACCTACAACTCTAGGAACGGTGGGAGTGTAGCAGGCTGCAACTTGTTTGATGTAATCAGCGTTCCTAGAGACACGCTAAACTTTAAGTATTCAAGGATTGCGTAAATTCTCAGATATCACTAGTATGCTGTGATACCTAAGGTCAAGGCCGATATCAACACAGATTTCTTGTACCGTCGCCTCATATTCACAATGTATGCACAAGTTTTAACTATCAGCAGTATCACGTGTTGACTAGTGTTGTAATTTTCCTAATTTCATTTCGAGGTTGCTTCGAACAGCATTTAGGTACATGACTTCAAAATTCAGTCGATGAACAGCAACAAGCATGTGTATTGCTTCAAGCCTGGTTATGGTAGTTTTAGGATTATCAACATTTAAGATGCCAGTGGAATCTGGACATAAATCAAGTGTGAACTGGACACAAATCAGCTGTGATGCCAGAATATATTTTCATTGGGAGTGGGGGAAACAAAATTCTCTTATGAGAAATAATTCAAAAATATTTATTGAGCTTCCCCGATTTCGGAGTTGCCTTGTAATCGAGGGGCCCCGGATTCGATGCCCGTAGGAGGTACATAGTGGTTCGGATCCCACTTTAAACTGTAGGTTCAGAAATAAGAGTTATTGACTTTCTACTTTATATACACAGGGTGTCCAAAAGATTAGCGGCATAACTTCAAGAATGTGTTCCTCGTATGTAAACAATGAATTCGTCACGTATTCAATGTGGAATATTGATGCAGACGTCATAATGTACGTATTATCAACCTCCACCATTTAGAATCTAATTTGCAAGCTTAACGCATCATTATATATAATATAATCGGAATGTAAGTTGAAGCAATATGTGTGTTTCACCTACATCACAACTGTTGCATTGTGGTTTCGAGCAGCCATGATTGAGGCCAGTTCTTGTAAGCATACGGAATTCAAGCGGTCGGGCGGGAGATTCTAACAAGGACATTCGTGATTTAAAACAAACGTGCGGTTGGTGCAGATGTAACGAACGCTATCTGGCGAATATTTGCTTGCAAACGACAAATAAAATTGCCCGCAAACATGGTGGCTCTGAGCATCCTAACGTCACATGAAACCCACCTATAGAAATTCCATCTCTTCTCAGTTATAAATGCTCACATACCATATTGTTGATGAACACGATGCCACAAAATGAATCTGTAGCTGTAGGAAGTGAATTGACATGCAAATGGGATACATTAACACATTGGTTGGTCATCATTTACAATACGAAGCCGTTTGAATTGAAAAAGTCGCATTTTGAACATTTTAAAAAAACTTGAGTCTTTTCTTTTATCAAATCTGAGAGATTTATTTGAAAGAACAATGTAATAACCAAACACATAAGACTGAATACATGATAACTTTTTTTATTTTGGTGCATGGTTTTGTTACATAGGCCAAAGTATTTTCGGGAGTCGCTAGTGTAAAAATCACAAGAATTGTGATTGCATAAGAATCACAAAGCCTATTACAAGTAGTAAGAAATGAGAATTGATGTATTGAGTATTTTTTTTTATTGTTGTTTGTTGCTTCGAAATGAACATATTCGTTCCGTTGTATATTTGAGTTCAAATTTCACAAACAGTTTTGGCACACATTACAAAAAGCGTTACATTATGGCCATGTATGTAATAGTTTTATATTCTCTTTCAGGTAGGGGATTTCAATGCGCTGGGCATAAGTATCTGAGAGTGAATTGTACGAGGGTCGAACAAAAAGTAAATTAAGTGATAGTCAGGGGTAATATAAAATTTGTGGTATTTCATTGTTGTAAGGTATTGGGATTGAATAATATCATTTTTTGTAATTGTTTGGATAGTCAAGTCTGTTGAACTGTAACCCTCCAACCAGCGTATCTACACATTACTAGACGGGTGTTGCAAGAAATCAATAGGAGGTGAGAAATTGAAGGATTTTAGTAACTTGGGAAGTTAGGGGTAAAGTGTTTTTTTCTTCTTTTCTTTCTTTTATTCAATGTAACAGGTTTAGGGGCAACAAGGCAAATAGTGGACCGTCGAAATGTGTTGTGCTGTTGTATTGCGCCAAACGTTTGACCATGTGATAGTGCGGAGCAGGTATCTGATTCTTGGCATCACATGCCTCCTTTGGCACTGCAGTCGATATACAAATTGTCCAGTAACTGTTTGACTTTGTAATTGTTGGGCTTCCTATGAACAAATACATAAATTCCATCATAGTTGTTTGAAGATAGCTGAGTGAACTGGGTAATTTGGTCATTAAGACGGACTGTATGGTCCACATCTCGTAAGAAAGCATATAATAATATAATATGTGACCTGTCAGATTCTAAGTTGTACTCAATAGCAGTTTCGTGTTTCTGTGTATTAGAAGTGTCTGTATACTTTAACTTCGATGTTTATCAAGTTGCGACCTCCAGTCCGCTCTGGTATATAGGCCATGTCCGAAAGGTGCAAGACCGTACTTGAAGCGAGCAGTGATGTGCGTCTACGCGTAAACAACGATAGTCTACATTCTACACGTAGACTATTTTATACACGTAGATTACGTAATCTATGTAAACAACATGGCGAAAGGTGATAACTTAGAAAAGGGCGCCGTGGAATTAAAAGAAAATTATACTGCGTATCAGTTGCTGATGTGTGAAGAGAACTTTTCATACTCTTTCTTCCAAATTCGAACAATTTCTCACCTAAGAAGAAACCTAATATAAAAAAATATTCTAGTGTTTTATGGGGAAAAGACCACTTTTGCCTCACGTCTGCCATCTGTTGTTGGTTTTTGCAGACTATTTATCTTCTTACATAGTTGATGATAGAAGAGAAGAGAAATTTTGTTGTAAAAAGGATTCTTTTCATTTCGTTAGGAACCAATATAGTTGAAAATGTCACATTTTTCTCATGAAACCCTTGAAAATTAATTTTAATGCACTTTAGATTGTCTACGTAGTCTATGTAAACTACAACCCAATGTAATCTACGCGTAGATTACGTGTAGACAACGCATGTAGACGTAAACTTATAGTCTACGGCACATCACTGGAAGCGAGCATCCTCTGAGTATGGTCTTGGAGTGCGGTCTTCAAGTCGTGGACGGGAAGTGAAAGTCTTTCGAATTGCACTTCGACTGCAGCGCCAAATACGATCAGTAGATAAAACTGAGTACTCGTTGTTTTCCCCGCGTTATCCACCATAGAAATCACATAGCATTTTCAAATGTTCGTACATATACATTTCCACACAAAGAACTTTAACCAACAACTTGCTGGCTTTCTACCTCCGTGATTTTAAACAAATGAACAACGAGTGCGAAAATCACGTGACCTAGTCAGCAACCATCTGTACTGCGAGCTGTGCACTTGCGTACTTGCCTTCTTGGCGCTTTCGAACTATACTAGGTGACGTCACTTCCGTCAAGACTATACTTCAAGTCTGTACTTTGTACCTTTCGGACAGAGCCATATAATCACTCAGCCACAGAGGTCGGCTCATAGCGTCGAAATGTGACCTCAGTGAAGAATTTATTTTCAAGAAAAGTTGTTCACATTGATGTCCTCTATACCCTGTGAAAATGTGTCGGTGGTTCACAGCGACACCCTGTGTATGTATGTGTATATCTATATAGAAATATGTTTGTGTGTGTCACTTAAATATTTAACACTTGTATTATGAAAGCTTCAGTGGCGTATGCTGGATTCAAATCCTGGGCTACATCTTCATATCATAATGTTCGAATGATAGGCTCTTTTTCGTTCAATTTCTTGGATTTTGAAGTGATGTGACATTTTGATTAAAAAATACGCACATACCACACAATTTACAAATAATTATAAAAATGTCACTGTTTCATTAATATAGAAGGCAGGGAGGTAGAGGCAGAAATCTTCCCTTTCCCTTCCGAAGGCTGTTTCTACCTGGAACTGGTGAGGCTGAGGAAAATACAGTTAGAGTAGCTCTTTCCAGCCTTGCCCGCTGAAAGCACCGAGAGGCGAGAAGTGCGTGAAAAAAAAGTATTGCATATGAACTGTGGCTTCAACAAGACAATACCCATTTGGAATTTTCTATTGGTTCCAATTGAAATTTCAATTGGATTGTATTGGTTTCAATTGGAATGAATCGGATTCTATCAGATGTCTAATGTAAGTATCGGAATCTCAACTGAAACCAATTGGAAAATCAAAACAATTTCCAATGGACATTTCCACTTTGACATGAAAAATGTTTTAAATCCATTCATTTTACAGATAATGACACAAACATGAGTTGTGCAAAATATCTCGGCGATATTTGTTTTGGTTCTCGAAAAACAAGCCTTCAAACACCGCTGAAATTCACCTCCTACGTCACGGATTTGAAAACGTCCTCTCCACAGACACGAGGTCCTCTGACGTCATCACTTAGAAATGCGTGCAGGCAGGGCTTCTGTTCGACCCGTCAACTTCGCATGAGCCGCGGAAGCGACAGCGAAGCCACTTGTTACTGTGTAAAACAAGTATCTTGTAACAGTCAATGGCTGAACACGTGAACAGCCTTGTTCATTGCGAATACATAGGTTGGTTCTGACTGGCAAGAACTTAATGTTATAGGAATGGCTTTTCTGGAATTACAATTATATTTTCGTCATAATATTTTCTTCGAAAATTTTAAGATAATACGTTTAGAACACACTGGTTTACACGCCAATTTCTGCAATATAAGAGGTGATACGGTATAAAAAGGTACGGGGAGTTTTAAAATTTCCTGCAGTAAATGGCAGTTTTCTTCAGTTAATATATATATTGCAAATTTTTGTATTTAGCCTACTTTTACGTCGCTTTTCCGTCACTTTGTTTAACCGCAACGATGAGAACGCATGGTTAATTTAGGATGTATCTTCACTAACATCACATTTCTTCCCACTTTTGGCTAATCGCTACAATGAAGATTAATGATTACAAGCAGTATTCGAAGTCGGTGTGCAGGAGGACACCCCCCCCACACACACACAGACTACCACCACCACCAACAAACACAATCTAAGTATCACCCAACCTGCCACGATACGAGACGAACTTTTTCTTCTGTCCCATCTCATTTCGAAAACATTCATTTGTCTCATCTCCTTTTATCAGACGATACGGAAAATGTCTCGTCTCGTGAGCAACAGTAACATTAACAATAGAAGCATCCCCCTAGCTATCCCTAAAGTCTCGAGCAAACATCCCCCCATGTAACAATTTCCAGTTCAATGAAATGTCAGTCACAAGGAAACAGTCATGCCCAGGTCGAGAGTCAAACCTGGAACATGCGACTTCCTCAGATAAATCACGAATTTTGAGTAGAATAGTTAAAACGCCAGTTCATTCCTGGTAATTCTGAATCTGCGATTTGGTTTGCATATATAAGCAGGATAATATTCAGTTTTCGAGGGCTCGTACCGTCGAAACGAAGAGAAAAAAAAATAAAAAAAAAATTAAGAAAGGTTTTCTTTTTGTATTTATAATGATAAGCCTTTGCATACGTTGTTAATTCTATATTTTTTTCGAGACCTGGGACAAGAACGAGAATTGTCCTCCCAAACCGAGACGGATGTTTATAAATCGAGACGAGACTGTCAATGAGACATTTACAAATAAACACGAGACAGACATTTACAACTCTCAACGAGAACGAGACCAAGGCTGCCATGTCTCGTCTCGATAGGATCCTTAGTGGTGAAGTTGTGAACCAACCAATTAATGCGTTCGGGGTAACGAGATGAGGCGGCTTTTTTCGCAGTACAAAATTCAAAATATATCGTACCGTTTCAGTGTGGGATATTGTTATACACATGGGTGTGTATGTAGTTCACGTGTGTGGGAGGAGGGATGGATCAACTTTTGGTATGATTAGGGTTGCTTTATTTCGTAAGTGAAAATCCAGGTTACTGCTGGTCGGAAACTTGTTGGGGAGCAGGGGGTGCTGGACCCGATAAAGTTGTGTGTATGTAGTCACGAAGTCACGCTAGTATTGATACTTTTCGGTTCATCTTGTGCCACTGCGTTTTTAAAAACCAAATATCTTTAAGATGACTCGAGGGGGAAAAATTGACAGTCTCAATGCAGTTTCTTATCGCAGAAATTCCGAAACTATCAGGAAATTGCAGACATTTGGTCTGCAGTCCCATCTGGTGTGTGGAATTACGTAATTTCCTACCCATCCGTATCCCGTCCTACGTCTCTAATTTAAGAGAATAAAACAAGTGCGAAGAATTTTTTATGAACAAGCGGATGGACAGCTAACTCTGGTAATTTTACTGAACCAAAGGGGGGCGGACCCGTTGAACCCGCCCCCTTAAATACGCCATTGGTTATACACATTATTTCCTTGTAATAATTATACATAAACCAAGTATTAATATATACCGTGCAACTGATGTAATCTTCTCAGTGTATTTTCTCTTAATTGCCCAAAATTATTTGATCATAACTTGCGCATCAGAAGTGAAACACAAACTGAAATTGCTTTATGGAAAATAAAGTAAACTAGGCATTATAAATAAAGTGAAGAATGTGAAAATTCTTATTTTGCACTACATAGGTTACGGTAAATTTTGATAAATATGAGTTTAAAATATATATATTTTTGAAAGTTTGGTCAGCAACCAATTTTACAAACACAATTTTTCGCATGACCCGAGAACACGCACGCAGCAGAACCCTTTCATTCAGCGGCGGCTCTAAGGGTAGAGCCGCCGTGCCATGTCTCTACCCTCAGAAAAAGAAATAGCACTTGCTTTGCCAAAATATAGTTAAATTAACGAACGAGGAGATTCGAATCTCGTAAGCGTTCCAGCTTACGGCCGCCTCAATTCCTTCGCCGCATTCCCAGCTGTTCTCTCACTTACTCTGGGCCAGCATAGTCTGGCCTGTGCGCAGAGGCATGCGCGGAGGCATGAAAAAGTCTCCACAGTTAATGAGCGAGGAGGTGGGGTTGTAGCCCAGTGGCAGCCATAAGACAATCGGCCGTGCCAGGTCGTGTCGTGGCACGACGCGAGAGCTTTCGCATCGTGTGGACATAGCTGCAAACTTCACAGAGAAATGACTAATCCTGATCGATTTGTAATACTCGTTGGAGAAGTAATTCGCGAGAAAAATACTTTCCTGCATACTTGGCAAGAACGAACGTAATATCTTCCCCAAATGTATATAACATTTAGATAGATGCGTCTAAAGAGCCATCCAGACTTTTTTGTTATCGATAAAGATATATCCCTTGCTCTCACGCACACAGACACTCATGTCTTGTAACTGACGTTGACAACATTGAAGACATTTACTGTAAGTATAAAATAATTGCCTAAATATCAAAGGGAATTCGCATCACCAGGGGATTTTTTACTTTAATATTCGTAAAAAATCACACGGAAAATTTATCAGTATAAGAATTTCACTTGGAGATGTAATTCAATTTCTTGCATTGGATCCTAAAAATTGTAGATATACAGTTCAATTAGCAGATAATCATATTTCAGTTGTTATAGTAACACCGATCGTTGATGTACCGTCTGCCGTGCTGGGGTTGCAAATTATAAACAAAGCAAAGCGAGAATACCAATCGACTCGGTGTCTCTAATTGTTCAGTGTTTTTCAATTTAGTGAAGTGAAAGTGTCCGATGTTGTGTGAAAGGAAGGGTAGTTAGTAAAGATGAGTCAGATTAGAGCACTATTACATACACGTTTTCCAAGGAACTGACAAGGTCTGCCAGGGTCAATATTTCTTAATCGAACGGGTATGGTACGCAATTCTATTTAAAAATATCAGAAAAATGGTAAAGGTGACAGGCGTCGAAATTTAAATAGTCGCATTTATTTCTTAGAAACTCTGGCCGACCTCCGCACAGCATGCTTCGACGCCAGGGATTGCGGGTTCGAATCTCGACCTGGGCATCGGTGTTCTTTGTGAGTGTTCACTCATCCTTATCTTCGTGATTAGCCAAAAGTAGTACAAATGCGAAGTAAGAAAAAAACAATCTTAGGAACTGAATTTTTGTCTACAATTTTAGTAAACAAAGTTCCATTAAAATTGCCTCTTTCATTAGATTTCTATGACATATGCTAGCGAAAATTTTTCGATTTCTTGATCACGTTGACACTACCATCATACTAGCTGCCAGCCGCCACTTCTTTTATTTATCTTGAACGTGAGCAGCAGGGATATTTCATGGAAGAATGATCATTACAAAGCATAGCTTTCCTTTCCACTATCGCTCCTTCTTCTATTATTTAAATCTGTACAGATTTGTAAAACTGCTGCATGTGTTCGCTCACCGTGGGCTACCCTCAGTAAACTGGACGCTCGAAGCAGACGACAAACGAGCTCTCTCTGAGTAGTGACGTATTAACATGGCGGCGGCGTGTTTTCAGCGCAACGCTAGCCTCGCAACTTTGGAAGTCTCGTTTCTGCCTTAAACTGAACGCAGAGAAAAGCGAGAACTTGCAGGGGTCATTTTTTCAGGGTGTAGTTTTTAAAATTGTTGTAAAAAAAATTGAGTGGAAATGTCCATTCGTGAATTGTAGGGGTGTGCGGGACAGAATTTTTTGGGTCGGGACGGGAAATTCTTTAATTCCCGACGAGAAAAAATCGCAAATTCCCGACGAGGTCGGGAAATGTTCAAAATTTCCCCAACTTCTGGAAATCTTGAAATCTACATGTGATTTTCACTTTGTGATTGTTTTTGCATTTCTGGTACAAAACCTAACGATTTCCGATAAATTCCAGGCGTTTACAATGCAGAAAACGTCGAGAATTAACAACTTTTTAAAATGACAATTCGGTATTTCCCCGACTACTCGGGATCCATAAAAGTCGGGAATTCATTTCCCGAAGTCGGGCTGGACGGGAATTTTTTTCCCGAACCTGGTCCAGACTTTTCGGGATCCCGCACACACCTAGTGAATTGTATACAATTGTAAGTTTGTATATATTGTATTAGAATCAATATGTTATAAATTCATTTATTGAATCAAAGCCTAGGTAGTTTAATTCTTGACACCACATTTCCTGTGATTTAGATCATTGGAAAAACAGCACATTTGAACTGAATTTCTTCTGAATTCTAATGCATACTACTGAAGTCAGATTTATCTTAATGAATAAGTAAAAATATTTTTCCTTAAGAACTATTGAAAACAATAAAATACTTTCCAATAGAAACCAATTCATTACAATTGACGAATCGGTTCTGATAGAGTGTCTAAAACTCATATTGGATATCGGAACCAATTGGGAAAATTTCCAGCTGGGTAAATATTGAGATTTGAAAATAATTAGAAATGTGAGATTGATTGATCTATCTCTGCTAGACTAGCTACTCCTCAGTGCATGTCACTGATAGGGAATAGTCATAATTTTATTTTCTCGAAATGATTCTCTACATGAGCTTCTAATTGGTATTCGAAACATACACCATATTGCTCTTTTCTGTAGAATAAGCAATCTTTGAGTGTATTCCTGTTCAGCTCTTCCCCATGCTATTCTAAGTACGAATATAGAAGTCCATAGTAGACATTTTTGTTTATTTCAGACACATCATATTGTGCTACTTTTTTTTTTGCATATATGGTCAATATGATATGTCCATCTTAATTTATTATCCTGTAACTAAACCTAAAAATTGTACTTGATTTTCATAATTGATTGCATTGTCATCTAATTGTATATTTATATTATGAAAATTATGCTTGTTTCCAGGGTTGAAAACAGTGTTTCTTTCAGGCACCTTTCCGTGGGGTGGTATCTAACCCCACACGGACAAAATCGAATATGCAGTAGAAATGAAACGGAGTTAAGTATAATGTTCAGAGTTTTTGAGGTTAAGGTCCCCGTGGAAAAGTTTTTGTCAATAGTTGAGGCTAAGGTCCCCGTGGAAAAGTTTTTATCAATAGTCAAAATTTCTAATGGAAGGGCAGAAATCATTGCAAATACTATTGACGAAGAGCTCGCTGCTCTTGATTTAACATACGATGATATTGTTGCTTTCGGCTTTGATGGTGCCTCAAATATGGCTGGGAATGTTGGAGGTGTGAGAAAGAATCTTTCGGAAATGGTTCACAAAGATATTCTGTATATGCACTATAGAGTGCACATTGCAGCGGTTTCCGGCAGGAATAAAAACCAAAAGGTAAAAAGATTTTCTTCATGTTTTGGAACACATTTACAAGCTGTTTAGCAAGTCACCTAGAAAGGAAAATAGTGCCTCTCCGATGGCAGTTACAGTCTTCGCCTTGTAATCAAGGGGTCCCGGGTTCGACACTCAGTGGAGGTACAAGTGGTTCGGATCCCACTCTAAACTGTAGGTCCAGTCCCGATTAGCCTTACTGTGCATAAAGTGGACTAAACAACAAATCAAAATCAAATCAGAAAGGAAAATATTTTGCACGATATTCAGGCAATAATCAGTGACCCAGTTATCAAGATTCCAGTAATGTATTGAAGTCAGACACCCTCCAGGTTCTCTGGAATGCCCCCGGAGCACATTTTCTGAAAGAAACACTGGTTGAAAACCTACCTGCTATTTTTTTATAGTTTATATTCAAGCTACATGAATTTAAGTACCGAGTTATTATAAGTATTTACTGATGTGTAAGTTTGTATTTCTTATTGTTCTTGAGTTTTGGCACTGCAAGTTATGGTTGTGTCATCCGTGTGTTATACGTTTTGTGTTGTCTGGGGTGGGTATATCATTGATATATAATATGAACAGTAGTGGGCCTAGTATGGAGTTTTGAGGGACTCCTGTTTTTGCATATTCAGTGTCATATATAATTTTATGAACCACCGACTTTTCAGTGTGTAGTATCTGAGTACAGTGGTGGAAAAAAGTTCTTCCCCATAAGACTTTAATGGCAGTAAATAATGCCGGAAGGGTAGGCAACACACATTGCACCATTAGGTGATCGGGTGATTCTGTCTGTCTCAAGAGCAACTCGTCTTTCATGCAAAAGCCAACAGGCACAGGAAATGTAGGAAAGTCACGTGACTTGTCAGGTGGAATGTTGTTCGTCAGAAAATCGCCTTTTCTCAAGCCAGGTCGCAGAACAGACAAGAGTTACACGTTATATCTCCGAAAATGATTCCCCTAAAAAAGTTGAACGAAACGCTAAAACAATTCTTGCCTTAATTACTGTATGTGCCGCAGTAGCACAGTCGTTAGGGCGTTTTATTACCATGCGAGAGTTCTGGGTTCGATCCCCGACGGGGGGTAATCGGGATTTTGTCCACCTGTTCAAGCTGCTTCGGCGCCCACCCAGCGTCGTATAAAGTGGGTACCTGGAGGAAACTCTGCGGAAGGAGGGGGGGTAAGGCAGCCAGGGGCGTGGTGCTGATCACATCATTCCCACCTTCGGCCTGATGAAGAAAGCGTGGGGCCCTAACTCCACTAACTCCACACCCCCTATACGCCTTCATGGCTTGGTGCAAAGCACAAGGTAGGACTTTGCATTTTAATTTACTATACATCCCGATTTTGTCGGAACAAAACTTCCCAATCTCTACGTGGGCTTTCTTCCAAGTTCCGTAGGGATGTGAATAAGCTCCAATATTTCTTGACACAATTCATACATGTTATATTTCCTCATAAGAACAACAGACGATATATTTTGTGTGCGTGTGTGTAAGGGGGGGGGGGTATAATCCAAACATGAGGTGATCCTTTTCCCACTACTCACTCCATTCTCAGAAATAAATCGCAATTCCACACACTGAAAATACAGCGCGTTCTACATCTTAGCATGCAAATATCTACATAGTAGCAAAGTAATGTGTGAAAAGAGAAAAAATAACGATTTGTAACGGCACTCTGGAAATTTTTTAGTTTATTTTTTTTCAATTTGAACTGACATTCATAACATTCATTAACAATGTCAATATTGACAAAAAAATAGCTTAGGCGTTCTGCTACTTTCAATTCTTCATTATCGTAGTCACCGTAACTCTCTCTCTCTCTCTCTCTCTCTCTCTCATCCTTCCCGATGGCGCTGTAGTAGAGGAGTCGCCTTGTAATCAAGGAGTCCCCGGTTCGATACCCGGTGGAGAGACAGTGGTTAGGATCCCACTTTAAACTGTAGATGCAGTCTCGATTAGCCTTTGTGTGCATAAAGTGGACTTAAAATACCAAATGAAAATAAAAATCAAAATCACCGTAACTCTCTACAAAGCCAGAGGATCCATTTTTGAAACCTGTTGAGGCTTAGATGTAGGATTGCATTCGTATCATTACCCATCATCTTCATCGTCGCGATTATCGCAAGAGGTAAAAATGCGACACAAAATAACCCAAACAGAAGCTTGGAATCAATCTGAATATTGGTTACGTTGGATACGTGGTAGAATTGTTTTAAATGTCACTTCCTGTGATGTAATAGGGTTTTTGATTAGAGACCATTTATATAATACATATCGTTGTTGCGAGCAATTAGTAGTTTCACGTTCACCACACTCTTCGGTTGTTTAGAAATCGTAAGGAAGAAGGATCTCTAAATTTCCGCTTTCACATGTCAATGAAACTTTAAAATAAGTTTAGTGTAGGTCACAAAAGAGATTTACATATTGTTATGATATCTTTTAAACACCACGAAATCTAATTCCAATAGAATGCGATACTACTCCTTACGTTCCTGTAAATGTTCACCATTAGTCTGGCGAAAGAAAGTAACTAAGATTTCCGTGTTTCCTTGAGGAAAGATAAGGCGCCTGCTTGTAGTAAGCAAGCACCAACTGCTTCGATCAGTGACCTTCACTGCCAGAGTGACTCACAGCAGGCCTGCGCTCGTTCCAGTGTGCGTATGAAACAGGTATTTTATTTCGTTCGTTCCAATCCACAGTTATATCAAGCTAACATCCTAATATTTTCTTAAAATATGTAGTAAACAAGTTGTATACATTGTAGTTTTCTAGAGTGTTGTTGCCTGCTATTTACAAGCGGGAGATGGGGGTGTTGTAAACATTTCTGAACCCAAAGGTCGAGCACGAAGGAAAAGTTGTGTAAGCATTGGAGGTAAGAACAAGGTAACAGAAGTTGAAGGAAATGCTGGAATAAATTATATCAGAAAATGAGTAAAAAACAGTTCGCATCACACATAGGGCTATCAGATCACTCTTCAGCGGAAAGTAGGACAAATTGTCTCAAAATGTTGGACACGAACGCATTTGCAGTAAATATAATAGGTTACTAGGACATCTTAGCATATAACGAGAATATGACACATCTTCAGCTGAAAAATTAATGTTTAAGTGAACGGTTGAGTTCAAAATTCCTCAACTGCTAATTAATAGCACGGCTGTATGTGATTTCAACTTGTGTATGTAAGACAGAACGTTTTTCGTCGATGTGGGGCCAAGAAGAGAAAACAATCCATGAACTCGGGAAGGAAAAAAAACACAATTTCGTAAACAAAGTCTAGAAGTTCTTGTTTATTAATATGTAAAAAAACTACTATACACTGGGAAAAAAACAGAATTGTGTGCCTCATTTCTCCAATAAGGAGAAAAATTACTTGTTACTTCGAACAAATAACCGACACTTATATCGATAAAACTTCACAAAGTAAGCATTTTTATACATATATCCGGACTTTTTCGGATCTAGAAAATCGTGAAGTAATTTCTGAGCTGGGATTGTAATTGTTTTTCCGAACGTCCAGTAGCAACCATGCACACTCTTTGATTTAAGCATACTTGTCCAAGGAACCACGTTATCTTAAGACTTCCCTCAGTTTTTCTGTTTCTCCATCTAATTTGAATTTACGTGATGCTCAAAATACGTGTAAGACATTTGAGATTTATTTCAAATTCCTTCCGGAGGCCAGACACAACTATAAAATGTAGGACACGTCCGCAAATAAGAATGATTCTTATAAGTCTTTTTTATTTTCTTATTTAGCGTCGTTTTTCTTTCACCTCTTGCTAATCGCGACGACGAGGATGAGTGATATGATGAAATTGATTAAGGGGCACTCACAAAGAACACCCATACGCACGACGGGATTCGAACCCAGGACATCAGACACTGTGCTAACCACTCTGTCGCGGACGGAATTCTTATAGCCCTAATCGTTCCTCAAGCATATTTCGTATCTTTAACTACACACGAAACATAAAGAACAATCTAAATAAACAGGTGCCAGTTCACACTCTAACCGTCAAAAAACATATGCATGTGAAAATGCAAAATAATATTTATTTTTAGGTAGTTGTGACTAATTATTGTATATTAAAGAAATATATTAGTGATAAAATGACGGAAGTAGAGGAACATCTCCAATGAAACACTCATGCCTTATGGATATTTTTATTTCTTGTCGAACAAGGTTCCGAGTTCGAGTTCCGACCAAAATGGATTCATTGTGTATGTTCATTCATGTCTTTAATGTAATCATAAATCGTCGTCATGAATAATTTAACTTCAGAGGAAGAAACCTGAGGTAATCACTAATAAAAACAATAACAAAACAAATTTGATCTTAAAGCCCTGGCTTTGCGCTACATATTCCATCACGGGGATCATAGGCGTGCGCCCATGGGGGCAGGGGGAGGACAAATGCACCCCTAATTATGGACGTCTGCAGATTTTTTCCACGAAGAGACAAGCAAGGTATTTTTCCATGGGGCATATTACCCCGATAATAGTGTTGCATTATCGCATTCCTGCATCCTCATTATAATAATTAATATAAATTATTATGACTGAAATCAAATCATACATGTGAAAACGCACTTTTTGGTTGACATTCGTTTTCTAAGGGGAAGATGTGGCAATCCTTGCCCCCCTTCTAGACATCTATGCCCCTATATTATTATATTTTCACCTAGAAATTTAGGATAGATGAATCCTATCGCCGTTATTAAACTATATTATACTCTTAAAGAAAATTAAGTATTTTCAAGCCGATGAAAGTTCAAGGCAACTACGGGGGAAGGGGGTGCAGTGGCGAAACCACAGCCCCCCACAACCTTGAACGGAAATCAATTTTAGGGGGCAAACATGGAAGTAAAGGAAAGCAAGAGTAGCAGAATCTAAGAGTAGCAGAACAAAAGGATACTCAAGATGGATTATGTTTTCACGTCTTGCTTGCATTATTTCTTCCAGACTGGCAAGAGCACCTGCAAAGGGGGGGGGGGAGGGACAGAGCTGCAATTGCCCCCTTGATTTCAAATTTTATACAATTATAAATACCTTTTGTAAAATGTTCTTGCTCACTTCGCTCGCAATATCTGCTTTTCTTGCAGTCTAGTCAAGTTCAGAGCCGTAGCTAGGGGTCGATGGGAGTTAACCCTGGACGCCAAACGATCTAAATGAAAAAAATTGTAAAAGAGAATAATATGGCGCTCCATGAATTTTTCCCCCATATTAAATCGACATTGTTTTCATTTTGCAAAAATTGGATCTGAAAATTTATTGGTCGCTTCGCTCGCAATTTGTTTTCTGTAATGCATTTTAAATTACCGAGGAGAGAAGTACTGCTGCTAAAAGGTTTTCTCTTAAGTGCATGAACAATTGTTTGGATGAAAAGGAACGCGCAGATTTGAGAGACAATTTATATGATTTTTACTGTTGGTATATATGTATATGTGTGTGTGTGTGTGTTTTGTATATATATATATGTATGTATGTATTTATATATGTGTGTGGGGCGGGGGGAGGGGTGTATATATAAACACACCCATCAATGCAATAAAATTTAAACAAGTGAGATGAAATTACGTTATTCTTTTCCAGCCTGAACTATCATCAAGGCTATCCCCCCCCCCCCACCTAATCAGAGGGTCTGCGCACGCCTATGACGGGGACTGACACTTTACGTAGGTGTAGACACGCTTCGTACAATTTGAGGATATCGCGATTACGTAATGGATGTGCAGCCACTTAACTGAACCCCCCCAAAATTCACATTTTTTTACTAAATTCTAAATTAGCATATCATCACATAGTTTACCTATTCATAATATGCGCCGCTTTGGTGCACTTTGTGGATTGTGCATTAATCAACATCAGGTTAATCGCGGCAGGCAAAGTGGAGGGAAAATGACAATGAAGCACAACGAGGGGGCCCTTGGTCCATGTTTAACGAAACTTTGTCTACATGCAACTGAGTCAGTCGCTGCGTGAAATCGCTGAAAATGTAATTTATTAATTTCTTAATTTTGCTTATTTTATATTGCTTTTCTAGCACTTGGCGTCAACAAAGGTGATGAGGATGATTAATGAAGTTATGAAATGGATGATAGGACATGATGATCCATGTCTTACACAAAATTCTAAGTTGGGATTAATGAATTTCGATTCGTCTTATCATTTGTCAAGTAGTTGTTTTTAACTCAATCTTTTTCAAGGACTTCTGGGTTGACAGCATGTGTGTTGCGCGATGATGATTCGACGAAAACCACCATTTCAGTGAACTTTCTTGACAATGACTCTAATATCAGTAAAGAGAACATTTTCTTACGAATAGCTGTTGTTAAGAAACCAATTCCTGAAACTTTTTCTGGTGGTCTCAGGGCACCAAGCTGTTGTTTGTTATGGCTGGGCCTGGGGGTATGACTCACGCTGCTGTCAATACTCAATCATTCCCGAGAATCCAGGTCCGCCAGGCAAACCCAAGCGACAATTTTGATATTTGGGTTGCATAGACAACAGACTTTAAGATGTTACGATATCGTAGGTCTCGTGGCCCAAGAACTACTTTCCATGACTGTACACTGTGATCTACACACGAGAATTTTTTTTTTTAGGAAGTGTTGGAATATAATTGATCTACTTGCCTTACATTATTGGAATATATGGATGTAGCTGACATTCCATTTGCTGTAGTGATCTGATTTTTTTGTGGGTTCTATTTTATTTGTGTGTGGACTTTTTTGGATTGACTCATCCCTTATTTTAATCCCATTTACAATAAAAAAGACCCCTTAGTTTATTTGGTTTTCTTATATTTCTTTTGAATGGCCTATCAGTGGGACGGACAGTAATTAATTACTTGTTACTTCACTACTTTTGCACTACTCTTGCATACAAAAAATAAACAACAATACGGATATTCAAAATAAGCCCTTAGCAGTTGTACTGTCTAAATAATAAGGCTGCTGCCAAATTAATGTTTACGACTATACATAAATATGATTTGGTAAGAGTATTTATGTTTGCATATCAACATATTTTTGTTGAGAATAATTATTTCATTTTGAATAGACAAATATGAAGGCAGTATTTTGAACGAAAAAATTATCAATGGCAATTTGTTTTTCACTGACTCTTTCAAGTATGATGGATATCCAGAAGTTCTGAATATCCAGAAAAATATAACTGATATCCCAATTGTTTAGATATCTGCCATTAAGATAAAATGATGCTTTGAAATAATATTTCCACTAAAAATTTATGTACACAAAATTTTACAAAATACACACTTTCCTGTGTTCAATTTAAGGCTCAGTTGGACTTTTGGCTGACGTGAAGGCAGCTTTTTTTTTTTTTAAAAAAAAAAAAATCTCCTCTACTTTCTAAAAACTGCTATGATATCCAAAATACGAAAAATTACATCTTGCTGGAAATTTCTACTGTTTTCAAATGTCTTCTACTGTGTACTGTGAAATGTACTGAAATCTTATTGTAGATCTACTGTACTCTACAGTAAGACTTCTGTACTGTGCAGTAGGGTTACTTTACTAAAAAAAATGTTAATAATAATGCATAATACTTGTTACAATAAAGTAAAGGTAAAGTGTTCCCCTGTGCATAGCACCACGCCGTGAAGGCGTATAGGGGGTGTGGGGGTAACGCCCCACACTTTCTTGATCCGGTCGTGAGTGGGGGTGATGTGATCAGCATCACGCCCCTGACCGCCTTTACCCCCCAGGGTTTCCCCCAGGTACCCATGTTATTCGACGCTGGGTGGGCGCCGGGGCCGCTTTCACCGTTAGAAAAGTTCCCGGATTTGAACCGGCCGGGGATCGAACCCGGGACCTTGAGCATGGTAGTCAGACGCGTTACCGACTGAGCCACCGCGGCAATATGTTATAAAATCATTTATTGATTCCAAGAATTGGCAAATTAATTCTTGACACCATATTTTCAGTGATTTTGAAGTGAATTGAAAAAACAGTACATGAACTGAATTTCTACTCTTTTTCTAATGAATACTACTGAAGTCAGATATATCTTTGAATAAGTTACTACAATTCTTTCTTAAGAAATAACTCAACCTTAAAGCAGCTAGCAGTTTGAATACATGATCATATCAGTTGATTTCTTTTTCAGCATGGAATTTCCATGGTTATTATTATATCTGTGTAATGCAATTGCAGAAAGGATCCAGAGTCGACAGAGTTTGCTTGTTTTGATTTTTCAAGCATTGAGGGTCAGGTCATTTAAACTAATTTTTTGCTGTTTTTGTGTGAATATAGGAAGAACAATATGTCAACTTATGCATAAAAGAGTGTTTTTCAATTTTCTACAAGTGCGTTATCCACAATGAAGCTGAACACATTCCTAAGTAGCAAGTTCCACATGCTTTACCATACAATTATTTTAGTTGTTTTTATGATAAGAAAATTTTCATTACTTACAAGAGTACTGTTTTCAGACAGCAATATACTAAACACAATAAAATATGTTAGTTGTAGAATTATATTACTGAAAACAACTGAAGATAGAGGAAACAGTTGGACTACCAAAAATAGTAGAAAACATCATCAGTACAGTTCATTTACTGAAAACAGTAGCCTCCTAAAAACAGTAGAAGACAGTAGCATTACTGTTTATCTACTGAAAACAGCAATGTTTCAAAACACCCATTGATCTACTGAAAACAGTAGACAGAATTTTCAGTAGGGCTTATAATTCCTTCTGGAGAATTCACATAAATCTTCATGTGGTTTGCTTTCTGTTGCCTAGCTATTATCAATAGTTTCGTGATTACAAACTTGCGCATGACTGCTGGCACTTTTGTTCTGTCAATTTAATGGAAAATTCTTGATTAAGTGGCCGAGTTATAGTAAAATGCTGCGGCTTTGAAGATGTAATGGATCTAAAAGAAATGGATTACTCTTTTTGCACTGCAAGTTTGAAGATACTCATTTTACACAGAAATTAATGACTTTTTGCTGTCATTTACATCAAGCAAGGCATTTTTCTTGTGCTGTTTCTCTCCATACTAGCATTGCTCGATAAAAAAACATTTGAAGATACCATGTTCCTGCAACACACTTATAATAATTAAAATAAATTGCTGTGACTGTATCAGATTATTTGTGTGAAAGAAATGTGACACTCAATTTCCATAGGGACAGTATCTCCTTGCATCCCCATAGGATCTCTATGGCTTACACTGCTCATGCTAAATTTACGGGGCGAGCAGAAAGAATTGCTTACCTTCATCTCTGATAATGTCAGGCCACTCATAAGAAGTTTCTATTTAAGTGATGTAAGATGTGAATTTCAGTTTCTCAGGAACCAAAAGAAATATTTAACTATTGCCGAAATACGATGCACATCTCATTTCTCTATCATTATCATAAAATGATTGGATTTGAAATACATCGCCTATTTGTTTCGTAGTGGAAATGTCCACTGGAAGATTGGAAATTTGTATACTGGATATCTTAAATTTCAATATCTAGATATCTTAGTGTATTTTGATCTGAATATCCGACATTTGGATTATCAATATACTGCCATTGGATATCGGAATTATTAAGATACTAATAATCTGGGATATCAGAATATCTATCACCTGGATTATCTGCATTGAAATTATCTTATAATAGCCTTGCTCATTATGAACATCCTGCGCAAGTAAGCATACTCTTTCATAAGCATCATTATTGAGAATCTTTTGACACTGTTGTCCCATACAAAATTTATGTCAAAATGCCAAGAAAAAATTTAGCTGTAGCAAAATTTTCGCTACACACTAAATGAATTTTGTAGCTTTGCTACAGCTACAAATTTTGTAGCTAGCTACAGTAGCGATGCTACAAGCAGCACACTACTTCCAACCACTGCACTAGGGTGCAGATGTAAATTTGATATCAAAATCATTATATATCAACTACAGTTAGAAGAAATTATGTGTGTTTACATCATACATAAAATTATAAGAATGCTCTTTGACATTGAAGTGTTTGTCCAGTTTTCGTGTTCTTATGCAATGCACAATTTTTACTAAATGAATGGGAAGGACTTCGACCCGTTGAACCTTCTACTTAAATACAGTCATGAGGTTCTGTTATTAATCATATACAGAAACACACAACAATTATTTTGGTATGTAATTTAATTCATGTAATAAGTTTACTAACATGAGAACTATTTACATTGTTGGACAGGTACATCTTGAATATGGCAACAATAATGATAGCCAATTACAGGTATCTTGACATTATTTAATAGAAATATTAGAAACACATGAATAGTTTTCTTATAAGAACACTCAACTAATAACAGCTATCAACATATTATCTTTACCTATATGCTGCTGGTATTTGATATTGCTCAACAATATCCTTGTTCTTAAATTGTAAACACCAAACTCTTAGTGCATTATTTGCTATTGTTTTCTTTACAAACATTTCTGGCTATATAACAGGTCTACAGTACAATATCCAAAATTCTTGAGGTGGAGAGATTCAGAAAGATACTGTATTGTAATTAAGCAGGGTCTACCAAAATAATAACGAAATAATTCAACATTCTTGACAATATTTTTTTCATTTTTCTTAACTTTTATTTAACTGACCCCGGTAAATTTCTCGTATCGGACAAACGGCTGAAATTTGCTAGTTCATCTAATTTGAATATTCGTACTTACGTATTCTGCATGGAGAAACATTGCTGAAGGTGGCATTTCACTTATTTCACGGAAATAAGCTCTATTTGCGCCATATCGAGTAAGTTTTCTTCGCTTCTTTTTGCCTTCGGTAACACGCAAAATGGCGGTCACAGTTTCACTACCGTACTCGGCATGCAGTGTTTCCACCCCACTGCACCCAAAAATACCTACGTAGCCCCACAAACCATTGATGCATAACCCCACGAACCATTTCCGGTAAGGTTAGGTTAGGTAGGGTCACTTATAGGTTACAATAGTTAAAAATTGGTTTAGAAAAAAAAATATGCGTAGCCCCACACACCATTCTCGCATAGCCCCACGAACCATTGACACATAGCCCCACAAACCATTTGCGGAAACGTACCTTCTTCAGTTACAAAAACACGTGTTTGGAAACACTGACCAGGATTACGTCATCACATACAGGCTACATCCACCTGGAAGTAAATGGATGCAAGAGCTTTCGTGCATCGGTCACACATTCATATCGAAAAATAGATGATTTACCGGTAAAATTCAATGAACGATGCGAGAAAACACTTCCCCGAACATCCACAAGTATAAAGAAACTGATTCAGTAAGTAATTTCTCCTGTAAATTTGAAGAAATCAGTTTGTCCGATACGAGAAATTACCAATTAAGAAAATACCAATTTTTTACTTAATGAAAAAAAAAAACTGCCAAAAGTTCAGTTAAGATGAAAACTGAAGCTATACCTTGACAAGAGAATTTGACTTGCTTTATCTTGCAACGCTTGGTAATCTTTGCGATTAGCCAAGAGTGGCAGAAAAACAAAGTAAAATAAACAAAATCAATCATTGTGATGGCAAAAATTCTTAACCACAAGTATTATTTCTTGACTTTTCCTTGACCTACTTCTTAATTTCTTTACTTTCTTGACTGGTAGACATCCTGTTATGGTACACAATAGTACTGTATGCTTGATTCACATCCTCAATTAGTGTATAAAGATAGCATTTATAAACAGAATTCCCCCTAAAAAGATTTAAAATGAGTATAGTACCATTTCACATTTTTACTAGGGCTGAACTGATTGATATCAATGCCAATATTCTCTCAGATTTTTACTTATACTTGAAAATTGTTACAATTAAAGCTGTTCAAAATATTGATCACTATTTAAGCATTCCACTGCAATGGACATTTGGCTTGTTCGACTTCTGTAACACTCTGTATCTGTATGAACATGGTGACAGACAATTTGCATATCATTAACATTTGCTGCTGACTGTACCTCATCTCAGATTCAAACTTAGGAGCCTTGACTTTACACCAAGATCTGTATGTACAAACACATCTCCACATCTATACCACATACCTGATTTCATACCCCATCTATAATTAAAATTTGCTTTGTGTGTAAACATGGAAGAAACAATGATAAAAATTACATGTATATTATTTGCATAACAACTTTTTTTTTAGAAATACTCATTCACACTCTCCCTCACACACACACACACACACTGTCCAATAAAAAATCAGCATTCATGTACAACTTTCCACAATAACATGGAAACAACAATGGTTTTTATACAACAGAGTAGTAATGCAAGACGACTTGCAATAGAAATGTGGGATACTAAATTATAAATTACTAAGAAGTTGCTTTTGCAATATTGCAAGTTTTTCAGACTGTTGGTGGGGGAAAAGGGGTAAACAAGAGACAACTCTCTCCCTGATATTTTCTGTCTTTCTCCACACACTATAGCTTCTTATTTTTGCAATTTTGCCTTGAGCTGCGCTTGAAAGAATGCACCGTCTCCTTGAGTTGCATTTTTGTTGATTTCCTTATGCCTGTCTCGACTCACTATCTCCTCCAAGACCTCGCCGTCTCCTTTGATTAACCTATAAATATATAAGAATGGAAAATTATTTTTTTTATTGCTGGGGAAAGCCAAAACTTGGTTGACGCTAGGTATAGAACAAAGATCTCTGTATTTCAGTCAAGAGAGTATTGTATTTCACCACATAATAATCACATATTTTATGTAATTTTAATTTTGTTTTGCAAAAAAAGTGGTTTGCTACCATTGTGTATTTTTATTTTTTTTTACAAAAATTGTGCTGGCATTCCTGGCTAATAAAAGTTATTTATTACTAGCAAGATTAGAATGCACGGAATACTCGTGAATATACATTAAAACTGAATCAAGGTACATCATTCCTTTGTGAAAGTTTAGCGAACATTTTCCTGTTTAAAAAAAAGTTATGTGCACTTGAGAAAATTTACTAGTGCTGCGAAGTTATTTATTTATTTATTCCAAGTTTCAGATACAGCACTTTTACGGCCATTTTACACTGAAAACTCTAACAAATAACAAGAACAAGTCAAGATGGTTTTAGGTATAAACAAGAAAGGTTAAATATAAACATAAGACATAAACAAGGAAACAAACAAAGATTTTAATATTCATTTTTAGGGAAGATCGGAAAATACTTTCAGGGGCAAAAATGTCTATCTTTGTGGGTAGTTTATTATAGAACTGGGGCAGCCTGTGGAATAGAGCACGCTGTATAAGGGAAAGCCTAGCGGTAGAGTTGTGGAACAATTCAGTGTTTCGGGTCAATCGAGAGGGAACTCTGAAGTTGAATTCTGTAAGCAGAAATTCAGATCTTAATTTTCCATTGATGATTTTATAGAAACAACTTTTTGCAGATGGTTCGTGAAAATCTTATTTAGTGATGCCGTTGTTGTTATAATTAATACAAACAATTTAAAAAGCGTGGATGAATAGATGTGTATTAACTTCTTTTATATTTATTTTTGCTTATAAATTTCACTTAAATCTGATAAGTAAACAAAAAAAAATCACTCATGAACTGTCTTCAAGTTTTTCTGATTGTGCATTTGGAATTGAATTATTGCTGACCATCTCCTCCAACGATATTGATATAATAATGTACAGCACAGTCATGTTACAAATAACAAAAGAGGCAATGCTAAAAAATAACAATGCTTAAAAAACAATAAATATGCTGCGAGTGAAATATAACTCATGTGGCATGCAGCATAATACAGTAAAAACCTCGTTAATCCGTACTTTGCTTAATCCAAACAAGCTAAAAAAAGAAGAAGAAGAAGCAGAATGCAAGGTTTTACATGTGGCTAGAAGTCAAGAAGATAACTTTCCAAAGAAAAGGCAGTCAACCACTGATGAAATTCTGTATCCCACAAACTTTGTACTGTACTGTATAGTGTATTTAGGCCTATGCCCTTTGAATACACCATAATAAACGTGTTTTGTTGCTATAAACGGAATTTTAATGCACCTTCTACTGTTCTTTTAGGTTATTTCAGTCAATCCGGACTTTTGTTAAACCGGTCAACTTATCCCTCCCATTAGTCCGGATTAACGAGTAACACGTGAGTTGCATATGACTCACATATGCAAAATAATTTAAAATAACAATTTTTCATCTAATCATCGAGAAAGATATTACTTTCAATGTTTTTATTACATTCTTGTAATAAAACACTGTGGCCCCAGGGAATTTGTTTTTCTTCTATTGTGGCAGTCGACGTGTTAAACAACACACAAAGCAGATAATGTCATTGGTTATTTGGAGAGGAAATGGATTCTTTAAACCCTTTCTTGAATAATCTTAGAACCATTGTTTCACAATAATAATAATAATAACAAAAAAGTACTTGCAAAAACACATTTTGGCCCCATGTTCACAACCTTCGTCAGGTTTTCTAAAACTGCTAGCAACATGTCATGCACGGACTTTTTCCCAGCCTTTATTTCCAATTTATTTTAAATGAGAGATATACTCTTCAAAAAAGTTATCATGCTCAAAACAACATAAGAATAAAAACAGCCAATACAATAAACCTCTAGGAATTGTAGCTTTCCTGGCGATTGGAGTTGGCTTCCAACGTTTAGAGGGCATAGATTCAAGACTCTCTTTCAAAGTGATGTCAAAAGTTTGTTTTCCACTTGACACTCAGATAGGCTAACTGGGACCTGACTTATGGTTTAAAGTAGGGCCTAGCAAATATTTTTCTGGCATACAAAAAAATCCCACATGCATTTTTTCCATCTAACTATCCTGGAAATTATGCTGAATTCCTAGTTTCTATTAATTTTGCACCAATATTGTGGGGAAAATCAGTATTTTGTGAGTATGTAAGAGGTTTTTAATATTCTTATGTAATTCTTGCATATTTTGAAGTAAAACTCTCATAAATTGATACTTATATATTGGAAATAGTTACTTATACACTAATATCAATCAATACAGGGTGTCTACAAATGATTGAAGCAGTTTCATGATGTTACTGTACATGTATTATTGAACATATCGTGAAGTAACTTTGCAGTTTTGTAGAGAAACTCAACAAGTTTTGTAACACATTACAAGTTATGGGGGTTTTCTGTTCCTTGTGGTGCTGTTGATCATATGCACGACTTTCCGAAACTCAATGCTTTTTGTGCAATCTAAAAATTTAGAGTTAACCCATCCACTTACCATTTAAATGCCCATGCTGTGTCTGTGAATTATGATTTAAATCTGAAGACCGGAATTTTAGTTTGCAGTATGGATTTCAAAATCGAATATCTTGGTAACTGGAAGTCAGATCTGCATGAAACTTTCACAAATTACAGATAATGGTGTCTACATAACAATAATATATGAACTATATCAATATGAAAACAAGAAACTTACCTAATATGTATGCTTCGTATGGTACACCTTGAAGCACTCTGGCATATGGAGTGCCACCTTGCACTTTTCGCATTCCCACCTGCTGCTGGATTTCTTATTGTGAGCAGAACACACCTTGCACTGTCTTGAAGGGTTGGTTTTTACTGGATTTGGGTGGATCTGCCTTGGAAAATGTCCCCAGTTGGCACATTGAAGTCTCAAGGGCATATCCGTGGAAGGGCATCCTCTTCTCGCATACTCTGGTAACACAAGTTCAGCAAGCAATTGCTCCACAACCAACAATCTAAACTCCTTGAATTTGAGTCGCTTTATTGTAGGCTTTACCTTTTTGTACATTACATATGAATTGAAGAAAGCTAGATCCAGCAAATAAAAAAAAAATCTTTTTATATGCTTTGAGATACCGACACATGATGGGAAATGAAGCTAACTGTTGGTTCATTTTGTTAACCCCACCCATTCCCTTGTTGTATTCTATTACTGTTCTGGGCTTTAAAATAGGTTGACTTGACTTCCTGTTTAATTTCCTGGTAGATTTCCTGATGCATAGTAGATAACATGCAAACAGGTTTTCAGCTATCCATTTGAGAGCTAGAACGTGATGACTGTACACAGCTGATGCCTCACCTTTCTTCAATTTCACTTCTTTCAGTTCGACAGGCATTTGTTTTCTGGACATTCTGACTGTACCTAAAACATTGATGTTGGCATTTAGAAGTTTATTGCACAGTGTTGGGGATGTATACCAATTGTCTATATATAATGTATATCCTTTGTGGAGAAGAGAATCCACCAGTTCAAGCACAACACGCTCATGTTCAGGTACTTCTTCTGCAGTAACCTTTGCCCCTGTATAAATTCTGAATCGGTAACAATATCCACTAGAAGATTCGCATAATTTATAATACTTGATTCCAAGCCTTGCTCTTTTAGTTAGGTTGAACTGCACAAATGAAAGTCTCCCTCTGCATTTTACAAGGCTCTCATCAATGGCAATATCTTGCTCTGGAGTGTACATGTTGTGAAATTTTTTGTTTATGTAATCTAAAGGTTGCCTAATTTATCTTGGGGGTCAATGTCCTCATTGTTTACAAAATGCAGATATCGCATAATGAGAAGAAATCTCATGTAGGGCATAACAGTTGCAAAGAAAGGAGTTTCTGTTATTTTCCTTGTGCTCCAATAACTCTGCAAACTTTCTTTTTTTACTTGTGACTGGAGGACACACACAAATAAAAGCTTTAATTTCATCGGGAGTTGTGTCAAACTATTTGTTTCATTACTGTTCCCTGACTGAGTTTCTGTGTCTACTTGAGTTTCTATTTTGCTTTTTGCATAAGAATTTGTCTCATTCGAAATATTTTCCCAGAAATCTTGTTTTAGAAATTTGGAGAAAACCTCACAAGCTGTAGGACTAACCCCTAAAGATCGCAAAACAATATTATCAAACCCAGGAGTACCTTGAAATGCTATTTTCCTAGGTAAATCATTCGGGGAACATGAAGAACTCCACTTCCACGATTCTTCCTTGCTCTTCTTAGCAACAGGTGGTCAACACGTTCACAACTTTCATCGCCACTTTCACTGCCTGAACTTTCACTCTCAATAGCAATAGAAGATCCACCATCATCACTTTCACTAACTAATTCCAAATTATCTTCATCATCGCTCTCCAAAAGCAGGTTTTCGATGACTTTATCATCCACAAGCCTCTTGCGCGACATGTTTCCAACAAAGGACAATCAACCTTTTGTTTATATGAGAAATAAAGCAAACGAAGCACCTCAGTAGTATGAAAAAGTTAGCAATACATTCAACAAGAAGTCTAGTGTAACATAACTGTCACCTTCTGTTATCTGTTCGCAAAAAGAAAAACTACAAGGACAAATATAGCAAGCCGCCGATTCGACAACTAGATAAGTTAAGCGTATGTCTTGCAAGACCGTCGATCCGACACTAGGTAAGGCGATGGGTTAACGGCCCCTTCTTCTTCAGTGAACAACCATTACAGAATACGGATATTGAATTGAATTTAAGTCTTTTTATTTAGTACAGAGTGAGATTCAGCCTTGGGCTGCTCTACCACCTAACTCTGGTGATTGAAAGTTACAATACATATATTTATAATATGAAATCAAATATATAACATAACATGAATAAATTTGACATAAATGAAAAATAATAAAATTTTAAGAGAATACAATGACAGATACATTAACACTCACACACACACACACAAGTACATAAGCCATTTCCAAATCGAGACTAAAATACGTAGCATGCACATAGGTTGAAATATTCGTTGTGTCAGATAAGTGTTTGCAAAATACATGGTTTTACTTTACTTGATTCTTGTTGCTTAGCCGTACGGGCTAATGCTCAATTGTTGTCTTTGCAATAAAAACAATACGACTTGTTCTTTGAAGTTTTTGGGTGTTGTAGCAAAAGAAACTATAATCGGGAAGAGCATTCCAAACCTTTGCAGACCACAGGGAGAAGGAGGATATCTTGACATGTTAGGAAATTGGCTTATGCCACAGTTGGAAACAGGCAGTGAGAACTTTATCCACCAGTTGGATGGTGCTCTGCTCCAGGTTCCATCACGATGTCCACGGATTCTTAACCACCAGATTGTCAAACCCATGGATCAGTCGTTGTGGAAATGATGATCAACAACGGCTGTCATTGGCTCATGCAAAGGATTTAGTGTTTGTGCCTCCATTACCGAGTGATCTAGCAGAATTGCAGGCTTGTATAATCAGTGCTTTTGATCAAATTGATAGGGATATGCTGCATTGCATTTGGGAAGAACATGAGCATAAAGTTTATGTTTGCAAAGTCACGAAGGGGAAACATATCAAACACTTGTAACGTGTCACAAAACTTGTTTAGTTTCTCTAAAAAACTGTAAAGTTACTTCACAATAAGTTCAATACCTAGTCATATCATAAATTCTCTTACAAAGTTAATAATGAACTACAGGCACAGTGAGCAAGCTAATGTATTAGCTTGCTCACTGTGAAACTGAGTGTTATAAAGGTACAGGTCATGCCAATGCAGAGCACCAATCACTGTTTAAAATGGCCACATCTGGCCTTCACACAAGCCCGAAGTCTCTGAGGTCAGTCATCAAACGCAGCATGCACGATCTCGAGGGGAAAGTCTGCCACTGCCTTCACAAGAGAACGCTTGAGACTAGCAAGGTTTGGATGCCTTTCCTACAGACCATGCCCTCCAAAACGGACCTCAACCAATGGGCTGAGGTCGGGGCTGCTGGAGCAATGAAATCAGGCACATTCCTGAAGTCACTCCTGTGTGGTCTTTTCCTTGTGCACCTGTGCTGAGTTCTACTGGAAGCTCCATGGCTCGTTGTTGAACACGGTGTGGGTCAACGATTTTGCTTGGTACACTTTTGCAGATATCTTCACAGCATGTCCACAGAAGTGGAGGTCAGTTGTGCCATCATACGAAACCCCCCACCAAACCATCACTGAGGCGGGATGACGGCCTCTGAGGATCCGTGTCGTGTTTTCATGAGCTTCCTGGGATGTCGAGGCATAAATACGGTCGTTTTAACGATTGTAAGACTCTTCAGTCGTGGAGATTTTTTCGTCTGTGAAAAGGATCCTCCTGTGGCCACCACTTGTGTAACGCTGAAGGAGTCTTTTAGTTTTCTGCTCCCTCTGGACCTGAAACTGTGGAGTGAGGAAGTGACCAGTACTTCACCGATACGCACGGAGTCCTAGGTCACTTCGGAGCACACGCGACATTGACATTTTTGAAACGCTCAGCTCTCAAGCCATCACTGCTTGTTTCCTGACAGGATTTCGTTGAATCCGCGCCGCCACTGCTTTACGAGATTCTGGCTCCTCATGCTGTGAGGTCTACCTTTCCTGGAGCGGGTCTCAATTGTCCCTGTGTCACAGTATCTGTTGATGGTCCGATGCACGAACATCCTGCTGATATTCAGCTTTTTCAGGGTGTTGAAAATGTCCGATGGTGATTTGTCAACTTTGTGCAGTGTGATTACTGCCACATGGTTCTCGTATACACCCCACTCCATTTGACTCGCAGTGAAATTCACCTTTTCGCTACCATAGCTAAAAACACAATGATACTGGTTGTTGTTTGATCCAACATTGCGGGGTTACCTTGCCAACCAGTGTTGCCATCCCTGTCTCAACTTTGTAACAGAATTTATGATATACCTAGTACAGTAACATCGTGAAACCACTTCAAACATTTGTAGACATCCTGTACTTGGAACATTTTCTTTATCATTACAATTTGAAGCATTGGTATGAGTTAGAATCGGTACGAGGATCAGATCAGTACTAGTTTTAAGTGAGATCCAAGGCAAGAACCCTTCATTCAAGGCATTACTACAAAGCCTTTCCTGGTGGTGTTAAAAATACTGACAACATGAGTCATTAATTGTTTCCTATTGTTAAGGAAGTACAAATGCTTTAAAAACAAACTCCAAGTTTTTTTTTTGTTGTTGGGGTTTGGTTTTAAGTCATTTTATGCACAGAAAGACTAATCGATACTGGACCTACAGTTTAAAGCCGAACCACTATGTGCCTCAGGCAAACACCCATTGGCAACAGTCCTTTGGGGACAACCTTCCTACTCCTGAATTATATAAATAAATGCACCTTTAAGCAAAATATGCATTTTTGGTATGGTATTTAGAGATAACTTAAAGGTAAATAAACCACTACATATTCCTCTATGCTTAACTTTTTCGTATTTGTATTTTTGTTATTTAGCTTCACATTTCTACCACTTTGAAGATGAATGATGGTTAGATGAAGGAACACTCAAAAAGAACACCAATGACTCGAACCTGAGAAAATTCAGTGCAAGATCGAAAGATGACCACTCATGCTCAGCCACAACGGCTTACTTTGTTTGATGTCCTCAACAAACTGCAGTTAGCAACTTTATGTGTAGTTTATTATGTTTATTACATACATACTGTAGATATTTATATATTTCATTATAATACAGTTGTAGTAATAGGTTCTAAATAGGCTTGGAATAATGAGAAAAAACAGAAGCATGCAATGAAGGACAAATGCTAAGAAAAGCTCTCACCTGTGTCGACCAGTTTCATCGTCGTAAACTCTACGCACAACACTCTGCCTCTTCTCCCACTCCTCTTTCGTCATGGGGGCCATCGCCTTTGCCCTCTCCAAAACTTCAGGAGGAACTTGCGTGTTCTCAAGCATCATCTTCTTCTTGTTCACCAGTTCCAATTCTTTTTTCAATCTCTTCTTCTCCTTCCTTAATTTTTTCTTCAGCTTCTTCTCCTTCTTCTTCCTCTTACGCTCATCTTTCTTGGCTTTCTTCTTTTTCTTCCTTGACTCTGCTTCACTGTCGCCCGAGCTAGAGTCGCTCGCCTTGCTTCCCGAGTTATTTCTGTTTTTCTTATGTCGCTTCTTCTGTTTTTTCCTTGGAGGTGATGAATCGTGTTCACTTGACGAACTGCTGCTTCTAGTGGAAGAGCGTTTCTTTTTCTCACTCTTTCTTATTCTTCTTAAACCCTGTTCAGAATTCAAACTTTCTCCTCTTTTGTCTTGTCTACTTCCAGATGAGTTTCTTTTTCTTGATGAAGAGGAATCCAAGTGACTAGTGTGTGCTTGGGACTTTTCCATGTTAATTACGAAGAGATATAGCCTGTAAATGCAAAAAAGGCACACTGTAAGTATGAGCATCACCAAAATTGTTGGTAGGGGAAGGGGAGGGGGGAATCAGGCCATTGATAAAACTTGAATAATAGTAATAACAATCATAATAACTATTATCATGGTTATGATTATTATTATACAACAATCAATAACTATTACATGTAAAATAATACAGTAATATACATGGTGATTCTTTATGTAGTTTACAACTTCAATAATTTATAATTATTTATTGGAACCACATACAGACTTGGTTTATATGTCATTATGCAGCAAAACACTTCAAGTTTCTTATTAGAAATCTGTTATGGTTTATCCTGGACACATCCCAACGAAAGTCAATTTTCTGCCAAACATTAACCAGCATTTCAGGGGTAACATTAGCGATGGCTGTTGTGATGCGATCTTGAAGTTCATGAAGATTATGAGGTAGGAGAGGGGTGTACACCCTATCTTTTACAAACCACCACAAAAAAAAAAAAAGTCGAGTGGAGTGTAATCTGGAGACCGTGGCGGCCAGGCAATTGGTCCGCCACGACCTATCCACTTGTCTGGGAAACGATGATCAAGGAATTCCCTTACCTCTGTCAGGTAGTGCGGCGGGGTGCCATCTTGTTGCCACCATATGTGCCCATCATGGTCATCTTCATCCAACTGTGGAAGAAGGAAGTTCTGGAGCATATCCAGATAGACTTTGCCGGTGATGGTGCTCTCAGCAAAGAAGAATGGTCCGTACACCTTTTCTCTGGAAACAGCGCAAAACATGTTCACTTTGGGACTGTCACGAACCAGCTGCACGTGCTCATGTGGTTTTTCCGTGCCCCAAATGCGACAATTGTGTTTGTTGACTCGGCCGGAAAGGTGGAAAGTTGATTCGTCGTTGAATACCACATTGTGCAAGAATGACTCATCATCACTGATACGATTCAACATGTTAACACAGAATTTATGTCAGGTTTGTTTATCCGCTTCACTTAGTGTTGAACCAAGGTCACTCGGTATGGCTTCATGACCAAACATCTACGCAACACACGCCAAACAGTAGTCTGAGGGATATCAGTTTCGCGTGATGCACGCAGTGTAGATTTTCGAGGACTGCGGACAAAACTCTCCCTAACAGCTTCCACCACATCGTCAGCCACGGGTCAACGCCCTGGAGCCTTTGTGTGTCGCACAGAACAACCTGTTTCGATAAATGTCTGGTGCCATTTGTACACTGTTGGTCTGCTTGGCGGGTCCTTGCCGTATTCTGTGTGGAACGTTCGCTGTACACTCATTCCTGACTTGGTTTCTTCAAACCAGAACACGCACTTAGCTCTTTCCGCCATTTTCAACGATAGACCGGTGGCGCCGCATGTGATCAACTCCGCAACTAGACACTACGTGAGTCAAAACTTGAAGTGTTTTGCTGCATACTGACATATAAACCAAGTCTGTATGTGGTTCCAATAAATAATTATAATTTATTGAAGTTGTAAACTACATATAGAATCATCCTGTATAGAATAGGTTAACGTACATATCTCTGAGCAGTTTGTTGTAATAAAAGGAGAAAGAATGTAAGTTTCAAGATAGTGGAAGTTTACAGACTTCAGCCACATGGCGGAGCTCGTATGCACGAAATACTCGAAAATTGTGCATATCATACAAGACACTGTGAGCGGTGTTTGTGCGATCTTTGTCTACCATGCACACTAGTGCTCCCATGCCACTGCAAACATCCTTTCTGCTTACATTAGAACAAACTGCTGAGAGTTATGTATATTAACCACTTCTGCATAATGGTTTACTTTTCTGACATCTCAAACAGATCACCCTGTATAATACAGTTATTTTATGTGGTTTTTCTTATCTTTCCTGCAACCTTTCATCCTGGTTTCCCAGAACCACTCTACACTAGAGTGACTAGCCATGTAAGGTTGTGTGTACGCCTCCACAGTGGAGTGGTTAGTCAGCACACTATGATGCCAGGGGACCTGGCCTGGGAATGGATGTTCTTTGTGAGTGTTCCTTCATCAATGTCATCATATCATCACTCATCCTCATCTTTGTAATTAGCTCAAAGTGGCAGAAATGTGAAGTAAAATAAACCAAATGAATCAATAAATGTAAGGTTGTGTGTGTGTATGCTTGAGAAAGTACTGGGAAACCAGGATGAAACATGGCAGGAGAACCACTTAAAATAACCACATTATATTACTTTACACATATAAAAAGTGGTTATGCAAAGCTTTAAGAACATAGATATAACAATTTTATTACAAATGTATTATATAAATGGGAAGCTTTTCTACTTGAACTGCCAGATGAGTGAATATCTGGCACAACTGTGCTTGCACACACCGTTCTTTGCAGGGGTAGTTATTCACGACAGCGTGCTTTTCGCATGCACTGTCACAATTGGGGTTCTCGCCATGACTTTGGAGGGAACGCACAAAAGCCTGATGGCTCCTGCCCTGCGTTGCCAACCTCCTAATAAGAAAAAGCTGCTTAATCTGTGAAATTATGCTAAATGTTGATGAATTGTTCGAGGATCTAAATAATAACAATGAATTATTATTATTATTGATAATTAATAACAGTAAATTATTATTATGATTATTTTAGGATGATTGTAATTTTAAGTTATGCATCTATTTTTCAAGATGAGTTCAACCTTGAAGCTAGAGAAGGTTTGAGATGATTCGTCGACTACAAAGTGGAACGTTTGTTTTATTTGTGCCCCACAACTTTCTGGCGATTCTTGCCATGAAATGTTTCTCGTGAGGTAAACGGGAGAATAAAGAGAAGATGAAGAGGGGAGGGTGTGGTTGTAATGGCATGTACCTAGACCGGAAATGAGATCTGGATGTCATTTTATTTTTAATTTCTCAAAGTATCATTCTTTGAAGCGAATTTCTCCCTCTCAGAGGAGCAAGTTTTATGCTAGGGTTGGCATGGCTGCCCTGCTTCAAAACAACTTCCAGCTAAATTTATAGCTTGGGTCGGTATCCTCTTTTTCAGTGCCCGAGGCGAAGGGGGGCTGGGTCCGACTCTCCATGTGTCGAGGGGAGCTCCAGATGCAAACCCACAATCGGAAGGTCCTTCCAGGAAATTTGTCGTGCAGGTCTACGTGTGCGCCTGTCCCATTTAGCCCCGTTGTTTCTTGTTGTTGCGTGATACTGAGGTAGGGGTCACACCCGATGTTATCGGTGTGTGTGCAAATGCGCTTAGTGTCCTGAAATGCATGATTATTCAATTTTATTATTAAGACAAGAAAAACCTTCAAAGCTAGGAGGAAACTTTAGTCATAAAGTTTTTGTTGTGTGATATCTCACATAAAACTCTAATTCTTGGAATTCTGAAAAGTAATCTTTGGATTAACTGGCTCCTGTATTTTACAGTGAATTTTCTTCTATGTAACACAGCTTTTACTGTGGTTATCTTATTTAAATATAACAGGCTGACCTTAACTTCTGTTATAAACAATACAAATAACAAGATTTCTACTTTTTTGAAACTTGAAATAAACTATGACCTATTCCAAATGGGGTGCGGGTGGATGAAACCAGCTCAACCAACTCCCCAATGCCCATGATTATAAGTTCTAGTAAAATAGCTTTGTGCATCCATTAGTCTCACATTATATGGAAGCATTCTCTTTCACATTTCGAGTAAGGTCTAACTGTGATGGTGTAAATAGAAGCTACTGGATGTTTGGGGACAGAGAAACAATATCTTTATTTTAATTATATAGCATATAGCATGATTGATTATATCAGCATCAAATCGCATGATCTCCCAGTCGAGCGGGGTCCATGAAAGAGTCCATAAAAGCTGGTCTAAGCACCATGACAACAAGGTCCCTGTGGAAGAGAGCAGTGTTGTCACACGTTGGTCACCTAGAACTCTACTCCATGTGATGCACAATGATCTCCCATCATTTGGTGATTGATTTGCTTTATTTTACTTCACTTTTTGTTCCAGTTTTGGGTATTTGCGAATATGGGGATGAGTGATGATATTATGAATGGACACTCACAAACAGGATTCAAAACTGGGACGTTTGGCATCATAGTAGGATGTGCTAACCGGGAGCCGGACATTTTGGTGCCTTTCTCTTTATATCCTTTCACCTCTTACCTGGTGTCATTCACTTTCACTTTTCAGTGACTATAAATACTGAATGTTAGTTACTTGCTCATCATTTCAAAAATGTGTTCTGTAGTGAATAGTTCTCATGGTGGAAAGAAACTAATCCATGATGGATTTTCGTATTTAAAAGAAAATACCAGAAATGATAAAGTGTACTAGCAATCAGTGGCAGCTCAAGGGGTAGAGCCACTGTGCCATGGCACTACCCTCAAAAGAAAGGCATACCTCGCCAAGTATTGTTAAATGAATACATTGATAGTTTACAGACAAGGAGAATCAAATCTTGCAATCGGTCAAGCTGACGTGACGGCCGCTCCAACCTCCTCACTGGATCGCCAGCTGTTTCGTTCGTACCCTCGCGAGGCAACAGTCTGTGCCACCCAAGAGCTGGCCTAACCAAGTTGACACACGTGCAGAGGGTTGAAGAAGTCTCAGCGAGGAACATTTCCACCATGAGTCAAGAACGAAGTGGCAGGGGCAGGGTTAGCCCATAAGAAACCGTGCCCGTCTTCGCCTGGCATGGCGAGGGAACTTTCGCAGTGTTGACACAGTTGCCACCTTCAGAGAAAAGTCGCTAAATACGACTGATTTGTAAGACCCGTTGGGGAAGGGAAGTAATTTCTGCCTACTTTTGGAGAAATGAACCTAGTACTTTTCCAAAGTTAAATGAACATTTTTGATAATAGATAGAGCACCAAGAGGGCCATCCAGACTTTTTTTAAACTATAAAAGTAAAAAATCCTATGATGAAGCGAGTTTCCTTTGGCATTTCGACAATTTATTTTCATATGAATAAAGATATTTTCGACATCCAGTTAGAATACGTGTGTATGGAGGAGGAGAAGGTGATAGGATTTGTTTTTCCTTTCCTCTTGTAATTGTTATATTTTT
This sequence comes from Lepisma saccharinum, assembly GCF_977018435.1. Lineage (NCBI taxonomy): Eukaryota > Metazoa > Arthropoda > Insecta > Zygentoma > Lepismatidae > Lepisma > Lepisma saccharinum. The sequence continues at coordinate 36,080,556 of NC_139246.1, forward strand.
AGGGAAGTGTCCTGTAGTGTATTAAGATAGGTTAGTGAGTGAAGATGAATTGGATTAGTACGTTATTACTTAAACACACATTGTTTTCTACGTTACCAAACGAGGATAAACTTCTTGGCCTGTGGCAAAACCGCAAGGGGAGGGGTGCATTGCATTTTTTTTTGTTTCTTTGATCACATTAGCACTACCTATCATAGTTGCCGCCGGCTGCCACTGCTAGCAGTGCTCTCTGAAAAAGCAGTGCAAGGCCCTTGTCCACACTGTGAACGGTGAAATTTGTAAATGAACACACACATGCACCAGATGTTTGTGGACTCAATGCCGGATTACTATACACTGAAATGAAGACGAGTGCCAGGGAAACTCAAGAAAGTACTCAACAACTTTTGGGGAGATTTTTGGAGTCTGCTGAACCTGAAGTGGCACCTCATCAATGCAAGATTGCTCATGTACCGCAAGATTTTGTGTTTCTACGAAACTTACATTTTCTTACGGAGCCCCACACACCACTCACGCATAGCCCCACAAACCCTTCACGGTAAGGTTAGGTTAGGCAAACAGTTAAAATTTGGGGTCGATTTTTTCAGTATTAGAAACACAAAATCTTGCGGTACATATTGAGCAATTGGGCATTTTCGGTTGCAATCACGGACCCCCTTTTTTTTTTTTTGGAAATTCCACACGTGAGCGCCAAATATTAACTGCAGATCCGTGATTAGAAGCCCTAAATTATTGAGTATACGAAATATGAACGAAATATGGGAATTGTCCAGTATTGTAAAATCGCTCCATAACTACTACGGTAAAATTTCAGTAACTGCCAAACATTTCAAATTCCCTTATTTTCTTATTTTTCACATTAGTACTTACGTATCCTGCATTCCTAAGGATTGTTGAAGGTGCCATTTTGTTTTTTCGACACAAATAATCTCAAATTTGGACATATCGAGTAATTTTTGTTTGTTCGCTTTCGCTTGCGTTACACGCAATATGGCGGAGAAATCTTTAGCGTTGTCCATGATCAGTGGTTATGCAGTGTTGCAACCTTCTTCATAGAAAAATACCTACTTTCCTGTTACTCATTTTGTATTTTTTTCCAGATTTGAAAACCCCACGAACCATGCACGTATAGCCACACGAAACACAGTTAAAATTGTTTTGTAAAATTAGAAAAACATTTTTTTTTCGTGTAAACCCCACGAACCATGCATGGCAAGGTTAGGTTAGGTTAGGTAATGCAAACATAGTTATTTTTTTTTAAATTACTAAAATATTTTTTTTAGGGTTCGAAAATCCCACGAACCATGCACAGCAAGGTTAGGTTAGGTTAGGCAAACATAGTTAAAATTGTTTCGTTTATTTACGTTCTACAACTGTTACAAAACTGTGTGGTTTCAAACACTGACCGGTTATTACATCATGAAACGCACACAAAAATTTGGTTCACGTAGTAGACGGACATCAAGGGAACAGCTTGCATGTATCGGAGTGAAATTAATGTCGAAAATTACATGATTTACCGGAAAAAAAATTTAAGCGAGGGGAAAAACACTTCCAAGACCTTTGTAGAGTATAAAGAAACTCATGCCCCGCCCCCTCCAGACAAAAATTCGTGGTTGCACCTCTGGTATTATATTTTTTGGCAGTGTCTGATGCCACGTTCTTTTTCTACTGGAACCTCAAAAGAGATGCATGTGGCAGCAGACTCGGTCTTTGTTTTATCGCGATTTCATCATGCTATGTATGCAATTACGTCTGTAACACATACTGTGAAGTTGTGGAGATTACTTTCACAGAAATGTTTTAAGATTTAGGTCCCTTAGCATTCTTCTAACAATACACCTAAATGCTCTCGTAGTTAGGTTAGGTTCTCTTAGCATTAAAATAAGTAATATTGCTAAATGCTTTCTAAAGAAAAAGGTTCTAAATTACCTCTACATTCATTGCCACTAATCATAAACTTGCAATTTTCTCGTCTTCATGTGTTCTTAAGATTTGTAACATCCTCTTAGCAGACGAATTTCGTGGCAGAAGCAAATTTGACGCTTAGGTAACACTTTACTATACCAGAGACGGATTTCTTCAAATTTACAGGAGAAAGTACTTACGCAAATCATTTTCTGTAGCGTTGTTGATGTTCGGGAATGTAGTTTTAATCCATTTTAATGCGAGTGCATGTGGTTTTCTACGAAAATCTATTTCCGACGTGCTTTTGCTGCTGCCGCCATTTGCTTTCTGCACGAGAGCACAATATGCTCTCGTATTGTCCGTATATGCTAAATTGAACAAAAGGAGTGCTAATGGAACCGAACCTAACCTAGTAGGCATACCTCGTCCCCGTCATGGTTCGTGGAGCTATCGTGAATTTTTGGGCTAACGTCAATGGTTTTTGGGGCTGCCCGTGGAATGTTTGTGGGAAATAAGGAACAACAGTAAGTACATGTTACTGTAAGAAATAGACATTATTTTCGTTAGAAATTCATTATTTCACCTAAAGAAATGTTCCGCAATGCAGAATAGTACGTTAGCAATGTAAAAAATTGCGAAATGAATCATTGATAGGTGTCTCCGATATAGTAAAGTAGTACCATAATTTGAGTAATTAATTCGGCATAAACGGGGGGGGGGGGGCAAATGTTCTACCTTTTTTGGGGGGAGCGCGTCATGGGCCTTGGGGGGATGGGCACTCCTGAGCATTATTAGTTCGGAACTTGTGTCTCATTTGTTTTAACGGCGAAGTGACTATGTGACGATATCGATGTTACTATTCGATGACAAAAAAACTATCAACATGGTTTTGCCACTAAAAAGGTAACAGTAGGGTAAGCCGGAGACACTTAATACTCGGTTGTTTTCAAATAAAAATCATTGCTACTTACCTCATATGCAGTGCGGAAGATTTTTTAACCTGGCGATAACTTTTTTTCCCATGAAAAAAGCGTTATTTTTAACATTATAATCATTTATTGGTCGTTGCTAATTCGGCGGGCAAATTTTGACTCACGTTGTCTATCGTCAGCTGATATGCAGTATCGTCAGCTGATGTGCAGTGTTTCAAAACTTATGAACCGATAAATGCCGCACAAACTATTCACAAAAGGTTTTTAAGCTAAAATTGAGGCTAGACTCTACTTTACGTCTTTATCTGCATGGTGATTGCTTCTTTGCGTTCGCGCTGCTCGATCGTGGTGCGGCACCCGGCATCTCTTCGGGTAAGTACCTTTTTCTTTTTACACTTTCTGTTCACGATATCCCCACTATCCATTCACGGGGTCGAGGTATGCCTATGAGGTTAGGTTAGGCCTGTTAGGTTAGGTTCCATTAGCACTCATTTCACCCCTAAATATGTGCTTCATCATCTAAAAAATTCCTCAGTACGTTCAATTGCGCATATCCGGACAACATCGGTTTTTCTCGATTTACTCCTTCAAGAAATTTTTGCTCGCTTTGAGATTTACGTTGTTGAATTCCTTATAAAATAAGCTTTCCAACGATATATGACACGTATTCCTTATGAAAAGGACGTAAACTACAGTGTTAAAAAAAAAACGCTCACACGTCATCTTGTCAAACTTCCGCGTGGTTGCTACACTGTGAGGGGGTTACATAACCAAACGCACGGAACATTTGATTCACGTAGTCAACGGTAATGGCGGAACGAGCTATCGCACAACGGAGATGCATGATTGACGAAAAATACCTTACTTACGGGCAAGAAACGTAGCACGATTCTAAAAAACAATACCTCCGGCTTCGGAAAGTCCTCAAGAACACAATTCCGTAAGTACTTTCTCGTCTTTTCTCCTGTAAATTTTAAGAAATCCGTCTCCGGCTTACCCTACCGTTACCACTAAAAATAGTACCACAATTTGGGAAGATCCCATGTGGTTTGAGAGATAAATTTCGATTAAGTCACGGAATGAACTATATTCGGAACCATAACAGTCTCAATGTTGAAAACCTTTATTGTATGAATGCACATTGTCATGGAACTGTGTATATCATTAGAAGAAATTATCATCAACTTCATTAATGGTACAAATATAAAATGTCATATTCATATGTACAGGTCTAACCGAGAATGCATAATATGCACGTCAAATGTTTCCGATATCGTGAGTTACAATTTGCATTGTTCAAAATGAAACTTACCTAAAGATGCTTCTGAATCTTGGAGTCGGACACAATATTTTAAAACAGTTCTAAAATTCGATATTCCTTTGTAATCTTGAGTCAAACCTTGTTCTCTTACTGTTTCTGCCATGTTTGTTTTGTTTTCGCTTATCAGTTACAAGAGAAACCGATAGATGGCAGAAACTTGCTTTCGACTGAATGAATATGTTTACGTATTTCTCTCTTTCGCCACGGGTTGACACACACGTCACACATCAGGGTTATTTCTACAGGCGCTGTAGTTATTTTTAATATCCGTAATCAGGGGCGCGTCAAGTATCTGAGCGATGCTCACTGAGCAAGATTTTCGCTCGTTGAGCAGACAGATCATTTACTGGCCGCTGTTTGCTCATTGATCAAAATATCAGTGACACATTGGGGTCTCACGCATGTCACGACGGGCATAGCCCGCAGGGCACTTAAAGTCAATGTGGACGAACGACGGGCATAGACCATCCTGTAGTATGCCGTACTTCGTCTCATGTGCGTGTTCATTCAAGCCGATCTGTTGAAATTCCGACCGTTAGGTGACTCATGTGCTATTTTTATCTCGCACCTGGGACTGTTTGTGTTCGGGTTGATGTGCGTTGCATTGTTTAGAATGGCGTCGTTAGATACAGACTGCATAGCGGAAATTCCGCCTCAGAGTTTGAAGTTAGCGACGATTTTGATGATGCAGATGAATTTGAAGATTTGGAAGGTAGGTTATATTCGTAATAATTAATTGTTGACAATATAAACAGTGTTGCAATCTCTAGTATTTTATGAATGAAGTGAGAAGAGGTAATATTTTGGATCTATTCATTTTGCCTCTTGCTTGATTCTCCTACATGCACTGATGTATTTTTAGTTTTTCAATTTATTATTTTGTATAGTGTATGTCAAATGAAAATTTATTTTATTTATTTGTTTAATTTTTACAGATGACGCAGAACCAGCTGATACATCGTGTGGTCCTGTCCTGCAGCCACTTTTTCATACAATAGCTAATTACCTGTAATTTGTAATTATTTTTTTGTTATGTGCACATGAGAAGTATTTTTATGCAAGATTCAAAAGATGTATTGATAGTTTATGTAGTTAATTATTGAAATTTCCAGATTACGAACTTAAAATATCTCTATATTAACATTTGTAACAATGTTGTACTTTTTTCTTCTTCAGAAAACATTGCTGAAAAAAATATTCAAAAATGTCTGAAAATGAAAATAAAATTTAACAAATTTTTGTTCATTGAAAAGAGGAAGTTTTGTAGATTTAAGAAATGTGTGGTAGATAAAAACAAATTAAAAATATTTTTTCTATGATTTTTTTAAAAACATCGAAAAACCGCAGTCCAGAGGTAAAAATACTGTATTATGAGGCCAGACCCGAATGTGTTAATCTGTGATCAATTTTTCTGCGTCGAGTGGACACACAAAACTGTCGAAATTTCAATTTTCACACCCTTGCACAACTTTCTAAAACTACAGGTCGAGGACAGTGGGTGCGTTCCGAAAGTCTTAACGAACGAATTCAACGAAAATAGCTGGGCTCGTGAATCTGGTGAAACCAGTTATTTTACAGACTTATGGGACACTCTAGGCGAAAGCGCAGCGTTTCGTTTAGAGAAAGTTTCCACGTGGCGTCCAGCGGAAGAAACGTCCTTATAGCAAAAATAAACTCTACTGGGGACACTGTTACTCATTTTAATCACATTCTAAGAACAGTTAAGGCATACTCATCCTGTGCTTGTTGCTTCATATCGCTCTCGTAATACTATAATACAGTTTGATTCCATCAAGCACGCGCGTTGTCTCCAACTAGCAGACGATTCTCACCCAACAAACCAGCCTTCCGACCCGTGCTTTGCTGAATGTCGTTTTTGCACGAAACGCACGGAATGCGACTTTTGGGACAGAATAATGAACCTCAAGAATAGTGTTGCCCACGAGACGAGACATTGGTCTGTCTCGTCTCGAAAATATTCGTTTGTCTCGGGACACATGATCAATCTCGTCTCGTCTCGAATTTTTAAAAGCCTGTCCCGTCTCGTCCCGTGGGCAACACTACTCACGAAACGCAAGGAAGCACTTATGGGACAGCCAGTTACCATGGTCGTGTCCCGGATTGGCAAGCGCTCCGTCCCGTTGCTCTCGCGTGCCGTCCGAATCTACGTGTCCCCTTGCAGTACGGTTGTCACTTTTATCGTGTCAGCCCGAACGTCACTCACCGCATTCTGAGGCGCAGGCGCACCGTACGGAAGCGGAAGGCAGACGCCAAACAAATATCACAATGATTTCCACCTATTTACTACTCATATTAAAAATGTAATATGCTATTTCATCATTTATATTTTTTCTACATTCACTATTATCGATAAAATGTTAAAGTATCACTGCGTTTTCCATCGTCTATTCAGTAAATGTCTGTACAAAGTGAAAGTTGGAATATGGCTGCCAAGCACAGGGTCACAACGAGTTCAAGCGTGCATCTGTCGCGCCTCTCAGCTCTCCCCTCGAACTCCACGTCTGCCGCGAATTCGGACAACGGAGGTTGGCTGAGTCCAAGGATGACATCTGCTGCCGATTCGGACGCGGCCTCTAACTCGTTTAACGCGTTAAATTCGTGCGACTTTCTGAACGGGCCCATTGATGTTGTTGAATGTTCCACGAAAATACGGCAGTAGTCTGTGTTTAAATAGTAAACAACCAATGATATATATATATATATATATATATATATATATATATATATATATATATATATATATATATATATATATATATATATATATAATCGTCCAGCGAAAAGAATGGACTGTTGGGTATATGAGAACAGCGTTGCCGCTTGCCGCAGGGGCGAGTGACGGACCTGCTGGCAGTGAAAGTACAAGACCAAACAAACTTGCGTGGCGATTGAATCGCGGGTACGTACAAATTGAAGAAATAAGTTCACTAGGGGTGTGCGAGATAGAATTTCTTCGGTCGGGACGGGAATTTTTTTAAATCCCAACATTCGGGACGGGAAAAATTTACAGTTTCCCGACAAATTCTGGAAATGTTCGAAATTTTCCGAAGCTCTGGTAATCTCGAGTTCTACACGTCATTTTCACCTTAAGTGATTGCTTTTGCATTTCTGGTACAAAAACTAACAATTTCCGACAAGTTCCAGACATTTACAGTGCAGAAGACGTCGAGAATTAACGACTTTTTAAAATAACCATTCGGTATTTCCCGACTGCTCGAGATCCCGAAAAGTCGGGAAGCCATTTCCCGAAGTCGAGATCGGGACGAGACTTTTTTGTTCCGGATCCCGCTCCCGACTGCTCGAGATCCCGAAAAGTCGGGAAGCCATTTCCTGAAGTCGAGATCGGGTAAAAGATGTTCCCCTGTGCATAGCACCACGCCATGAAGGCGTATAGGGGGTGTGGGGGTAACGCCCCACACTTTCTTGATCCGGTCGTGAGTAGGGGTGATGTGATCAGCACCACGCCCCTGACCGCCTTTACCCCCCAGGGTTTCCCCCAGGTACCCATGTTATTCGACGCTGGGTGGGCGCCGGGACCGCTTCCAACCGTTAGAAAAGTTCCCGGATTTAAACCGGCCGGGGATCGAACCCGGGACCTTGAGCATGGTAGTCAGACGCGTTACCGGGACGAGACTTTTTTTTCCGGATCCCGGTCCCGACTTTTCGGAATCCCGCACACCCCTAAAGTTCACGGTTAGCTATTCGCGATTAAAATTACCACCTGAGCGCTAGTGTCGCTTCCAATATGAGTAGTGTGAGTTTATTGTTTCTACGCAATACTTTGTAGATATGCATTTGTATCCTCTTTTTTTATCAATTGAATATCAGTTTTTGACATATTTTGACAATTTTTTGTCGATGTTTTAGCGTTTAGCGATGTTTTAGTAAAATTTTCAATTTATTTACCTCTTTTTTTCCCACCTCATACTTGTAGGTATATCACGATCTTACGTGATATAACTTAACCTATTTTTTTTTTTATTACGTGCTAAACTACACGAGAGCCTCTACGTGCTTTGACCTACTTTTGTAGTAGTATAGTGTGACCGGTTGACAAACCTTAATTGAGGTTCAGTGTTGCCAACCCACCCCAAGAAAATTTCACCATGGTGATATTTTACAGGCGAAGCTAACCTACCAATTGGAGTTGGCAACACTGACTAGTTGCTTCACAAACCTCTTGTTTTTGTTTTTTTAAACATATGATATTTCACAGGCGAGGCTAACCTACAAGTTACAAGTTGACGGCGTAGCCTTCTATAAGATGATAAGTATACAGTAAGATGAAGAAGAAGACGCCAACTGGCAATAGCGGTGTTAATGCTTCCTCCTCTCTAACCCCCCCCCCCTCCCTTATGGCGGGAACCCAACGTTCTGGCGCAGTCCTTTGAACTACGTTTTATTTTACGACGTTTTACGGACTAAACTAACTTACAATGAGAGAAAAGTGGACAGAAGAAGCTCTGGCATCACTTTTAAAGCTATTTTTTACCTCCTGCTCTTATGCTAACCTCGCCCTTTGACCTACTCTTGAAATGACTTACGACATTTTCCTATAAGTCTGTCTCCTCTTACTGTAAGGTCCCTCATTGTCATCTACTACGACCTGCTCTCAGCGTAATCTGCCACGATGTTTTTTAAAACTCATGTGTGATCTTCTACAATGTGGCCCCCCTGCTACGACCTAACGGGACCTCTCTCCTACGATGTTTTTGGGCCCCCTGCTACGATGTTTTTCTCCTCATGATGCAAAAAAACAAAAAATGGTATTGTAGCGGTATTTGAAATCGACTGTGCTGTGTGAAGGGCATGTTCACTGAACAATAGGAGAGCGGGAGAGTACAAGCAAGCGCCCCCTCAATTTTTTTTAAGAAATTCGATTTGTCAAGTTAGTTTTTGATCCTAAAAAACTCTGCAACCCTATTGGAGTGCTTTGGGCGTTTTTTAGATTAAAAATTTTGTAATGGGTTGTAGAAAAGCCATTCTTGCTCGACGATGGCAATATTTAAAACTGTTCCGTGACCCTCTCGTTCTTCACGTCATGGATGAAGGACTTCTCTGCGACCAGGATGACGCTGCACACGGTGTCCTCGGGCAGCGCGTCGTGGAACTTGCAGACGACCTTGATGTTGGTGTGATCGTTGACCACCACCTGCTTCCGCTTCGTCGTGTTGATGACGAACATCGGCCTGTGGCAGGGACGGCGCCAGAAATTTTCGACCTGGTGGGCAGAAGCTCCATAGTATTAGATTAGGGTGGGCAGTATAAATGTAAGACCATGTATGTGTACGTAAGACGTATGTATCCCCCTCTCTCTTACACTCCCGATTTTCCTTACTTCTTTTCCCTTTCCTTTTCTTGTTTTCCTCTTTATTCCTTTCTAATCTATCCTCCCATCTTGTTCCATTTCCTTTCGCTTTGTCTCTGATGGACAGAATTATTTCAAGGAAGTGTTTACACATGCGCAGCCATACATTCTAATCACATTCTTTCATGCATGTTAATACAGTGAAATAAATGTGAATTAGGTTGAAGCTTGTGTTACAAATACAAGGCACATACCTGATTTTATGTATTCACCGTCAATGATAGAAAGTGCGATGAAGTTTCTCGTAATTTAAATGCATGTTCCTGAGCATAGTATTTTCATCGTATAAGTTTTTGACTGAAAGAGTTTTCTTACTCCTTGGGGGTTACTTTTTTTTAGCTTACAAGGTTTGCACAACTGACAAATCTATCTGAATGTTTGTAGTAGCAGCAATTGGGTGCCAACATTTGAGGGGCAAGGACATCCCTTCCCAAGGCCAATGGCGCATCCCCACAAAAATCACGTCCATGTCATCCGCCGCCCCCCCCCCCCCCCAAATCATATCATTTGCACCCTGAAACTATATCGTAATCCCAACAGCGAAAGTAACATTTTCCTTAGCTTTTTGTTACAAATGATGCATCTGCTTTAAAATAAGCAGTATACCAACACTAAGCACTATATTTTAAGAAGTGATGTTACTCATGAATATGGAGAATATTGCTCATGTCTTGTAATGCAGCTATAGCATAAAAATTCACATCCACCTCAGTCAAGTGCCAAACACGCATTGTTGTAACAAACACATTATTGCGAGCGAAGCAAGCAATAACATTTTTACATCCATTTCTTTGCAGGCTTTCAAGAATATTAATTTAACGGGGTGTCAATACTTTCTTAGGATCCCGGGATATTTAGTCTTTTTCAACTTCTTTTTTTGGCACGTTCGGGGTCGAAAACGTGTGGATACCATATCGCTAAATACAGTCTCCAAAATTTAATGTTGAAACTCTCTCTTCACTATAGAAATCCCTTGACAATCTAACACTTTATCAAGAGCTTCTTATCTCCTCCTTTAAATTTAATACTCAATCCTACCACGAAAATGTCCATGCCAATTTTAGACTTACTGTTGATATTGAAGACTGGATATTGCCTCCTCCAAAAAATTAATCCTCGGTCTCCACACCAGAATTTCTGCAACATTCTAAGACAATATTGTCTTATTTACTATTCAGTAATACACAAGAATTTAATACCTTAATGATCAATGCCCCTCTAACTAAAATACCCGTCATAATCTAAGACTTTCAGTTGAATACTGTTCCCGCCAACGTTTAATTCAGAATTCCCCCAAGAACCCACGTGTCAATTAAGGCCTAATATATAAGAGTTGGATATTTATCCCCCCCTCGCACCTTCAATAATGACCTTAAACGCTTTCTTTTCTTCATCTAATGGATTAAATATGGTGAATTTAAGGTGTAAAATTTTTACCTGTATTTTGGAAAAATATATAAATGTTCAATTTTACATTATTTGAAGGGAAAAAATCCCCCAAAGTATCTCGATGGCGGAGCCTGCACCATAATCCTCCCTGTGGGCACCGCTGAATATACGTTTTCTTGGTAGAAAAGGCTTAGCATAAAGAGGCCATAGTGCGGGGGCAAAAAGTGGCAAAGTGTGGCTGAGGAACTGCATCCCCTACTTCCCGCTCCTCCTAATCGCCGCCACTGAATGTTTGAATTAAAATTAACGTCTTATTAGGATAGGAATGATTTAGAACACACACGGAAAAAAATAATTATTTGTTCATTGTCCATTAAGTATCCCTAGGCTAATGAAAGGCTATTTTGACAAAATATCATTCGTCATAAGTAATAAACAAGTAAGATTGAGAAATCTGTTCAGAATTTAAGAGATTATTAGCATAATTCCACGCACTGCGCAGGATGGGCGCATAGGTACCTTGTCTACCGCCAGGTGGCAGCACCGTGTGACAGTGCGTAGTCTCTGGCCTGTGCAGCTGTCGAAGCACAACGTCACGAGTGCTGTTGAGGACAACATGGAACAAGATGAACGTGGTCAACGATGGACGAGTTGTTTTTTTGTGGAAGGAAGGGGAAACAACGGCACGTATCCATAGACGCTTAGTGGCTGTGTGTGGCGAGTATGCAGTGTCACGGAAAACGGTGTATAATTGGGTAACTGGCTGGAAAAACGTCGACGGAGAAGGGAAAGAGTCCAGGGCGACACGTGAGTGTGAAAACAGACGCAAACATCGCGCGTGTGGAAAATGTCATACTGGAGAACAGGCGTGTGACGTTTACGGAACTGGAGATGATTACGGGATTAAGCAGACGAACCCTGCAACACATTGTGCACAGTGACTTGAAAATGGGTTAACTGTCAGCTCAATGGGTACCGAAATGTCTTAACGCATGCCACAAACAACAACACGTAGACATTTCCAGGGAGCTTTTGGAACTTTACGACCAGAATCCAGCTGATTTCATGGGGAAGCTTGTGACATGTGATGAAGTGTGGCTGCATTACCACGAACTGGAAACCAAATCCCAATCCATGCAGTGGAAACATAAGGGTAGCCCCCCACCCAAGAAATTCAAAACAGCGCCCACGGCTGGGAAACAAATGGCCACTGTGTTTTGGGATAGTGATGGCATCATACTCATTGATTGGCTACCAAGGGGAACCACCGTTAACAGTGCAGTCTACGTGGCAACACTGACGCGGTTGCGTCGTGCAATTCAAAAGAAGAGGCAAGGCACATGGGGCAAAGGTGTGCTTCTCCAACATGACAATGCCCGGCCGCACACCAGTCGTGAAACAACAGCTGCTATTGACCGACTGGGTTTCAAGGTGTTACCACATCCAGCATACCCTCCCGATTTGGCACCATCCGATTTTCACTTGTTTGGCGCCATGAAGAAGCCCCTGCGTGGTCACCATTTCAACAATTGTGAGGAACTCCATGAGGCGATGGGTGCACACAACTCCAAAGAACTGGTTTCAAAATGGTCTCGAACGATTTCCACACCGATGGCGTAAGTGTCTACAGCTCCAGGGGGACTATGTTGAGAAAGTGCATATAGCTGATTAAATGTATCTATGTCTGTATGTATCGAATACAATAAAGTGTAATTCTTTATGATACGCCCCTCGTATTTAAAATATTTAGTTTAAGGAGTGGAGTTTATATTTGCCATTTCGCATACTCACATTTGAAATACATCTACAAACACAAGTCGCAAATGTTACCGGAAATACTAATCTATGAAAAATTGTTAATTGTACAAGAATTTCGAAGTCAAATTTACCTATCAACTTCAAGATATCTTATCTTGCAATAGCCTAATGTCTGTCAGATTGTTCTGGAAAGGATACTAACAAAGTAAACGGATTGAGAGAATTCGGTTTTATTTTCTAGGCAGCTTCCTTTATCCTTCATAAAAATAAAAGCCAACCTCTGAAATACTTGCCGGTGAGTAGCAACCCTGCTCTATGCATATATACGATAAAAACTTTCTCTTATGAAAGAAGAAAGTTAATTTGCTTATGAATTAACAATTTTTTAATTAGAAAAGAAGTATAATACCTATTACATTATTAAATGTAAAATGAAGATCAAATACACCAAAGCAAAACAAAGATATTCTACATATTAGTTATAAAGTGCACTTTTTATTTCTCATTCATAAAACAATAAATCAATTTTTACATAAATTCTAAGTATTTTAAATAGGTTTTAATTTATGTTTGGCTATTTATTATTCTTTATAATAATGAAGTCCAGATAATCATAAACATATATATGCCAGTTTATTTGTAATTTCACAAAAACCAAAAAAATAGGCATTTCCACACATGCAGGTAGTTTGAGGATTCTCCGCATTGAAATAAAGCTTGCATTAATTATAAACATTGAAATACTTGGAGGCCTACCCGATGTCATAGTTACGTCGTGGCCTTGTTGTAATCAAGGGGTCCCAGATCCAATACCCAGAGGAGGAACGTAGTGGTTCGGAACCTACTTTAAACTGTAGGTCCAGTCTTGACTACAACAGATTGGATAATATTTTCGTCGTCGTGTAAGTTACTTGAACATAGCCCTCTTAATTTTTCTTTCTACCACGGCTAATAACATGCATGATTGTAAACCATTACATGTTTTAAATTTGTTATGCCAACATCTGTGCGTTAGAAAATTATAATTTTAAAACATGTAAAATATTTCATAGGGTTTATTTGCCAGTGATGAAGTCTGACTAGAGCCTACTCCCTCGTGATGGTTGCCTGAATCCACCGACTTTTTTGTGTCGGGTCTGTAGGAAAATAATGTATAGATACTTGAGAAAAATGATTTGTTCTCAACCCCGTGTTGCAACCAACAGCCAGGCAATGGTTGTCGCTTTTTCTGTAAGACATCACCCTTTGAAATCCTTATTTTTTTAAAAACCAGAAGTAGCGTTCCCACACATGCCCAAGACTAATGAAAATGTAAACATCTAGTGAATAGCCCCTATAAGCAATTTAAAAACCATTGTTCACACATTGTATGTACACCTTGCTTGCATTGTAGAATTGCTTCTCTTTGAGTCTATGGTTGTTACAAGCATAAAAACACAATTTGTTGCGATGTTTCAGGAGAACACACGCTCCCTTCATCAGATATTTCTTTTTGGTTTTATTAAAGATAGTTATAACGATGGTTAAAAAATTTCAACAAAAAGAATTGGTTTTTATCACATTTTGTAAAAATTATTAATCCCAATCATCATTGCTTTTACAGAGATTCTTGATGTTTTCTGTTACATGAAATTTTAAAAACGGTGGCCTACTCTACTTGTGAAATAGAAAACTCCGTAGTGGGTCTATGTTACCATTTTCATTACTTAATTTATTCCAGTGTTCTTTCCAATGAATGAAGCTTCCCGGACAATCAAATCTATGTTTCCTGTCACTCTTTTTAAAACTCCGTTCTTTTAGATAGTTTCTGCTCGATGATAGCTGACAAACCTGTTCTTGGGTCCAAATCATGTTTGTGCAATCTTACTGCCAATTTCCTTGACGTTCGTCCCACATAATCATGGGCGATGATGACCTTTTTGACTGCGGGAGGTCACTAAAGCGAGGGATGTCCGCAAACTCCAAAGAAAGTGGAAGGATTACCAACAGATGCATCGTTGGCTTTTGGGACCTCATTGGGGTTATTGTTACACGAAACCGCATTTGTACAAAAAAGCCTGGTAGACTTTGAAGAGAACTAAACAGAAGCAGCGAACTCCTATGGAGATAATTTCACGTTACGCTTGATTTGCAACATACTTGACAGCGAATCTTATATGCATACAGATCTTTGTGTCACACACTTGCTGTTCCCGGAAACTTGAGTACAGGTTCATTTAACAAATGCACAACTATTTTTAATTTTTTTTCAATATCAAAGGTAAGTTGGAAAAGGTGAACAAAACTTTGAAATGGAAAAGACAGTTGGTTTTGGCCGCGACTCAAAAACAATGTTACCCGCTAGTATCGGTGCAATAAAATGAACCGACACTTCAAGATACCGATACATCAGTATGAGCTCAGCCCCAATAAAAATGCATTGTCCATTGTTATACGGGGATGCTCTGAATTGGCATGGATGTAATTTCCCCCTGCTTTTTTCCTATGGAATGATGTTTGAATTGTTGTGTCAGTTGTCTCGATTTTCAGATCAAGAAAAGAAATTACATTGTTATTCATGGGTTCACAAGTTAATTTTATGCAAGGATATGAATCATTCAACAATATAAATATTTACATGATGATGTTCTTATTTTAGCAATAATTAGCACATGATCTTGTACATATTTGACAGAGTATGAAATCTTCACCTATCCGATTAACATTTGGAGATTCTATGCAATGAAGGAAAAATGTGGAAATGATTCCGGATACTGGGTTTCCCATTGATAAACCATTTCAATCTTTAAAATTTAATGTAATGCAAAACATAAAGAATCTCTGTAAATGCAATGATGATTTTGAATTGCCTGATGATATTTGCGATTGATATTTTTTAAAAAAAACATGATAAAATTTTTGTATAAATTAATAATAAAACAGACTGCTTGTTTCACAGTTAAGTTGCTATGTTACTACAATGTAACATTGACAAGATCCATTGTATAAGGGATTCCTTTTTGTTGAAAATTGTTAACCATTGTTATAACTGTATCTTTAATCAAACTAAAAATAAATGTCTGATGAAGGAAGTGTGTGTTCTCCTGAAACGTCACAACAAATTGTGTTTTATGCTTGTAAAAACAGTAGACTACAAGAGAAATAAATGTTCAATAACAGTACTACCAATTTTTCCAATTCAAATAAGAAAAGAACAAACAAAAAATAAATATTTAATCTACGTGTATACATTCCTTAACAGTTTTACTCAGGGCTTATGTAGTACTGGTAACTTTCTTCCTTCAATGGGGAAAACATTCTACATTTGGAATATACATATAAACTGGTTTCTTTATTTTCACAATATTTTGACAAAATATATTAAATACTTTCTTGTGCATTGGAAATTGAGATTAAAAAGTTCACAAGCCTTTAAAAATGTGAAAGTCGGAAGGTGAAAAGTAATTTTTAAAAAGTTTTTAATAGTTTGAGTGTCAGTCACTTCCTTGCACTCCATGGCACCTGATCCATGTTCATGAAAATACAATAAATGTGTTATTTAAATTATAAAGACTGTGATCGCAAGCTAAGTGCAAGCAGCTTATATAATTTAAAAACAAAATTAAATTAACATACTAGTAATACAATGGTCAACAAAACTAATCAATTAACTCCATGTAGGATAATAAACCTGGTAACTATATAACTCTTAACAAATATAATAAATTCAGATTATATTTGAATTATTCTTATTCTTATTAAGTAACAGATACAAAATTGTTTTAAAACATTATAATCCCAGTAAGCTAAGAATTTCTTACCTCAAGGCAATCATTTACATCCTTCTTTTCAATTAATTTATTTTGCAACGGATAAAAATTAAACACACACATCCATTTCGATCGTAAACATTAACATACCTCTGCATTGTAAGACGGAACACTTTCACATTAACATGATTAACATGAGGGAAAATATAAATTTGTTAATGTCCAGAAACCTCATTTTCTTAAAATAACTGCAAGAAGTATGCTGTAGATCCATCACGCCAGGATGGATCATCGACGACTTTCGCTCTGCACAAAGGACAGGTCTGTTCCCGATCGAACCAGGTGGCAACGCAATCTTCACAGAATATATGCTTGCACTCTAGCATGATAGGTGCTTGGTACTCGTCGTGACAAATTGGACACTGGATGCCAGCCAAATCAAGCTGATCCTTACTAGGATCACTGCCGTAATTCTGCAAAGAAATAAATCAAACAAATTTTCTTCAAATACACTGTAACAGCATCTGACAAACACAGGATATTTATTACACTATTGACTTCAATTTCTATAATTTATATGGTCTCCAGGATTTTAATATAAAGGGTGGACCAAAATTTAGTGTAAAATTTAACATGTAAATAACGTTTACTTGTTAGTTTTCATTGCAGGTGTTTCAATAAATTTCATATAATTTCGTAATCTAATAATGTTACTAATTCTCATGTAAATGATCTGAAAATTTTACAGTACATGTAGAAACATCTCAAAAGTCTATGTGTATTGTGGTATGTTTTTGTCTTTAGAGGTATAGACATGCCGTTCACTGGAAAATAAAGTCTTTCTTGTGTTAGAGTATGCTCGAATACAGTCGAACAAGACTGTGCAGTAGGGGGGAGTGAAAACAAAATTATTTTTATTTTTATAAGCTAGACTATGGAAAATGTGCCATTTGTCCATAGTAAGAATCCTGCAAAATCATATTATTTTCTGTCAACTCCTTGATCGCCCTTCACCTTATTGAAATAATTGGCATTTTAACCCTTTTTATGACTTTGTAGACTGATTCAGTCTGATTTCAGCATGGCTTATTAAGTAGCGAATCTAAGCGAGCTACTTATTAAAAAGGTTTTGTCCACACATTTTCCCTTGGGACATCATGTTATCCTCAGGATATCCCCAGAACATCCTGGGGATAAGCTTTAGCTTATTAAATATTATTATTATATATTATTTAATAAATAATAAATATTCTATTCCTTCCATTTTCAGAGAGATGGCAGTTACGAGAGACAAAGTATCGTGCGTGATATTTGGAGCTCCACGAAACCTACCGACCAATACTCTGCCGACCTACACCGATCTCATGAAGAAATAGATTCAACCCATCATTTTTGGACATATCTCACAAACTGTGCTATGAAGTCGAAGAGATCTGGGAAAGGGCCTCACTTCCAACAGTAACTCACGCACAAGCGATTGAAAAACTCAGATCGTTCCACGACAAATACAACACAATCCTAAAGGTCTACAAAGGGATAAAGGATCAACCCAACTACCAACGGAGACTATCGGACTTTCACGACAGAGGTAACAGTCTGTTTGATCTCAGAAAATGCAAGTGCTACGACATTGTTTCCAACTGCAAATGCGCGAAGAATTCAAAGTTCCGGCAAAGGAACGCACGGATTCTCTGGAGATATCGGAAAGCGGCTAGTGACATGTAGCAAACAGCCTGTCTCCTCATTTGCACCAGTGCAGCTGTCCAATGTTGACCCGAAGGAGTTGAGCACAGATCAGCGCTATCTACTGGAAACGTGCAATAGCATCAGCAAAGGTGAATGTAGCGTCAATCTATCAATATGAAACCCTGGTTGCCTGAATTACTCACGATGGATAACGACAGTGAATCGAATCCTCCGATTATATGTAAGCGACGTGGAACCGTCAGAGAATCTGAAAATGCTGGTAACGTTCATCGTTCGCGTATATGCTCAAACGTGGTTCCCCGTAAAAGCCCACTGGTCATGCAAAGATGGAGCTAGGCACCTTCACCAGATGCTCGTCAAGTCACGATACCTCAGCCCTAAGCTCAAGAAGATCGTTGAACCCGTCATTCGTTGCAATGCATACTTCGCTCACCCAGAGAATCTGCTCCTGGCCATGATGACGGACCATCAACCACACATACGTGAGCTGGGCCTGCGACGAGTGATGAAGGCCAGAGCTGCAGCAGACTCCACTGGACAAATACGGAGGTTTAAGGTTCCCGCAAAACTCAACTTCGATGCCGTGGAATACTTCGACATGATCGACTGGGCAGTCTGCCCCATCTTGGACCCTCCCGTAATAAAGGCAATGACAGACACAGAGCTCCGGGATCTCATCACGATGAAGGTGACTCCAACTGTCATCTTCTCAAAATTCCCCAACCACACACAGGCTGTGGAAAGACACATGAAGCTGGTGTGAAGCTGGTGACCGAGACGGTGAAAGCTGTTTGTGGACAGAAATCGTGAGATGGCTTCATCCGTGCACGCATTGCTTCTCGACAGCTAATGCCGACGTTTGAGTCGAAACGTGACTACTCTCACTTTACTTTGTAACTATTTGTGGCATTTGATTGCATTAACTGAGTTTTAAGGTGACTAAACTGACTAATAGTCACTATTGACTGACTATATCGTTATATCGTTGTAATGTCGCTTAGTATTGTAAAATAAAAGGTTGCGAAGGGCGATCAAAATATTGTTCAAAAGTCTTGAAATTTTTACAGTGTTCTATTGGCACCTTTTGTATATCTAGTTAATTGAAAAAAAAAAAAAAAAAAGGCCCGTTTTCACTCCACCCTACTGTGCAGCATGCATTTGTGAGAGAATATGCCAAAAAGTTCAAAGAGGATTTGCTGTCTGTGCAGGGAAAAAGGAACTGGAAATGCGGGCACCAGAATCACACAAGATAGTCAAGTGAGTTCGGGACACATTTGTGCGAAGCCCCAGGAGATCCATAAGAAGAGCAAGTAGAGAAAACCAGATTCCTCCCGACGACAGTTTGGTGTGTCATAAGGAAATGCTTGCGAATGACACCCTATACTACAGGGCCTTATAGGCTGCAGCTCGTTCAGGCCTAAAAGACAGATGACAAGCGAATGCACAAGCTATTCTCTGTTTTTCACCAGACCTGACCCCTTTTCTCTGGGGTTATGTGAGAGGCCTCGTCTATGCCCCCTCTTCCTACAAGCCTAGAGGAACTCAAACAGAGAATCACTGCCGCCCTGAAGACTGTTACTGTATGCATGCTGCAGTGTGCTTGGCAGGAGCCAGACTAGACTTGATGTGTGCCATGTCACAGGGGGGTGCTCATATTGAACACTCGTGAACAATCATTTGAGACAGCCAGCCATGTACCTTTGAATTTCTTATTCAAATTTTTATGCATAAATCTTGAGTTGAGGATTACACCTGTGTAGTTTCCTTTATCTTGACTATGTAGTTACCGAGATATTTATATCTGTAATGATATCAATTTTTGTTAAATACACTGTATTATAACAGTCAGGGAAATTTGTTATGGTGAATTTCATGAACGAATAACGAGTAACGAGTGAAAATAGTGGAATTTTATTTTCAAAATTGCAGGTCCGTTATTTTGATGCACCACCACTTTAATGTAAGAATTGGACCCTCGGTGACTATGATTCGGAAACTAATGTACGTGACCAAACCATTAAGATTTGAGCAACATAGGAGAATGTCTGTGCACAACTAATCTTAAACATTAATTAATCTTATGAACATTGCAATTAAAAGAGTTAGACTTTGTGAGGAAGCAAATGGAAGTTCTATTTACATTCTATACCTAGTCAACCAAATCTTAAGAATTCAATGCATGTAATGTAATTGAAATTCGTTCATTAATTTTGGCCCACCCTGTACCACTGCACTGGAAATCACTCACCATTATGGTTCCCATTCATTTGATCGAAACAAATATCATGACTTTTCCAGGTATTGAATTAATGTCCTTACTATTCTGTAATTCTTTTTATCTTTACAAGTTACAGTATTTTTTTGAGTCAAAATATGTAAGCAATGGCAACATTTGCAATATTGGTCATATTTTTCAAATTCTCTTTCTTGATTATAATATGATTTGATTTACAGCCCTACGACTGGTTACACCTGTACTTTAATAAAGTTACTTTAATAAAGTAAAAGCAACACCAGACAAATGAATGTATGAATATTTTTTGGGGAAATCAGTCACCTTTCAATTACTGCTAAATACGACAAAAAAATGCACATTTGACTAAACATATTTATGGATGGATATGAAATATTTACAAATACCAAATAAGTACTGATATAAAGTTGTAAATATTCCTTGAAGAGGATGAAAGGTTTCTTAACCTCCATAATTAATGATAACCAGGTTTTGCCCTTGAAAAAAGAAACCTTGGCATATGAATAATTATTTGTAGTCTGTAGAAAGTGCACTTGAGCCAACATGGACTCCCATTGTGGAATTTTGAGATAAGGAAATAAAACCAAAATGCACAATACCATCGTCATGGAGTAAAATGTAATTATGAAACCTCAAGAAGCAATAAAAATGAATGAAAGAACTGAAGAATTTCCAATAAGCCAAACGTGGCCAAGAATGCAAAATACAAACAGTATTAACATTTAGTTACCCGCCGTTCCATACGTGGAACAAAAAAAGTATGTCCCTGTCAGCCGTGGTAGCATATATGGAACAAACAGCTTTAGATACAATTATCGAGGGTTTGCCACACTTATATTTGTATATTGAGGTTGAAACACTGACAGTTCAGTTCGGGAACATGTGTTTACGAAAATTCCAAATCCCCCCCCCCCCTCCTTTCTCGGAATATGTCACGTGTTTGGGCTCACACTTGACAGACACAATGAATGCTTGGTATTTACGATGTTGTTTTCCTCCAAGCTTCCAACGCTGTGATTTAGTACTGATAAGGCACACATTCTTCTTTGTGTTTAGACCTGGTGATCCAGCCGAAAGTAGTAGCAAAGGGGGGGGGGGTCAAGGAGAGGCTGGATTGGAAGAGGTTTAGCAGTGTCAGCTTTCTGTCGCCTCTAAGAAATGCAATGAAGCCTGACGACAGCCCGAGGCCAGAAGCCAGAATCATGAGTCTATCCAGAAGTATAGACAAAACAAAGGATTGCAAAGGCTCCCTCCCCTCATCTGTTTCGGAAAGGCCTCGCCATAGACATTCAGAGCAGTGGCTGTGAAAGACCGTGTTCTGTGCTTAGTGTTTGTGCCCCCTGAGATGTGTTGAACTTGTGTTGGGTAATTTTTTTGTGATATGTGCTTCTGATTTTTTTCGTTCGCACTTGCATCTTGTGTAGCTACTGTGAATCCATTTGTTCTCTGTTGACTCGGCTCTTTGTGCAAATATGTCCGGAAGGAAACGATTATGCGTTAGGGAGATCGATGAGCTTTTATATGATACGGACAATGAATGTGAGAGCATGGGATCAGATGTTGATCAAGACTTTGATGATGATGATGATGTTGATGTGGGGGGATATCTGATTCTTCTTCGGATGAAAATGACTCTCCTCTCCCAACAGCATCATCATCAACGTCATCAAGTTCGTCAACCTGGGGCCCGCGCACCTCTCATGTTCAGGGTCCAATTCGCTGTTATTCAAATTGTATTGCACCCACGAACATGAATCAAGTTTCATTCTGTAGCGAAAGGTACATTCTTTGAAAAAAAAAAAAAGTTCCGTTTTTTCCCCAAAGTAGCTGGAGAAGAGGGGGCAAACACTAAACTTTATGTTTTTTTCATTGAAATTCGGGGGATGCAGCCTCCGCCCGTAACCCCCCCACGGTTGGGGCATCCAAATTTTACATGGTTGCATGCACCGATGTATTACCTACAAAACAAAAGTTATCCGAAGTAGATTGGTCCCATAGTGCCAGAGTTATTACAATTTTTCTCCATCATGTATACAAATTCAAATTTCCCGCTCAAAGCCTCGGCGACACTGGGCT
The DNA here is from genome assembly GCF_977018435.1 of Lepisma saccharinum. Classification (NCBI taxonomy): domain Eukaryota; kingdom Metazoa; phylum Arthropoda; class Insecta; order Zygentoma; family Lepismatidae; genus Lepisma; species Lepisma saccharinum. The sequence continues at coordinate 36,103,039 of NC_139246.1, forward strand.
TACTTTCGTCAGACCGCACGGCATACTAAGGGTTAAGGGAACCTGTGGTGGAATGGAACCCTGGGGCGAAACGAAATACCCCTCTTAATTTCTCCATAAGTTGGTGGAAGCTAGCAAGAGTTTCTGGAACTTATCAACTATCCATAGTGAGGTGTTCGTAGGTAGTCCATGACATGTTGAGCGACCAGTGTCCTGTCTGGTGGGATTTTTGTTTTGTTTTGTAACCTTTTGCACATCTAGACTCTGAAGGTAAGACAAATTACTTCATGTTAGACATGTCTTCCCTGATGTGCGTCAAAGATGTAGATTTACTGTTGCATAATTCCCCGACATTTCCTGCCATAACCCCATGTAGCTTAACAGTGTAAGATGGGTCAGAATGGACCGGGGTGGAATGCATTAGGGTTCCATTCTGCCCCATGTTGGTATGTTATTGATTTCTTGCCTTCAAGCCCCTCTGACATCCTGGTTAGGCCCAATACACCAGAACAAATTGCAGCTCCTTCAACAACAACATACCAAAAAAATAGCAGAAAAAAGCAAATGCTTAGGAAGCAACAGCTGCTCCATCGACTTAAATTTCATTTTCTTGTGCATCCAGGAAATGTTCTTGCAATTCCTAAAGTAGTGGCACAGGAAAATCTGAAGACAACAAGGGAAAGAGTACAAGTAATGAGTAATTCCATATAAGAATAATCTGGAGATTTCAGTTGCCCATTCGTAGAGGCACATATTTTTGGTAAATAAAAAAGCAAAATTTCGGTACAAAAACTGAGTCAATTTCAGGTTCAAAAGCGGTAAATAAAATAAAATATCGGTGTTATAGCGGTGAAAAATTGGATGAAAAGTGGTATATAAAAAGACATTTTGGTTTTAAAATTGTGAATATAATCCTAAATTTGATTTAAATGCTACACTTATTCCACTGAATTAACATTTCACTTCTAATACCACATTTTTGTAGTTATCAGAGTATAAAGTTTATTTCTGTGTAAAGGAGTCCATTTTTGCTTCTCCAATATTAACAGCAGAATTAATCAATTTTCCGAGAATTGCATAACTCTCAGGATAATTCAGACCTCAGAAGGTGTCGCGTCAGTGAATAAACCCTAAATTTCGTGTTTAAGAGTTAATTTCGCTTTTTGCAGTTCATTTCGCATTATTTCGTGACAAAACATGGTCACAAAATGCATCTCACACCTTTCAAAAACATGAAAAATTAACACTACAATGTGTTTTTTCACATTTTGTTTTTTCGTTAAAAACGAAATATGCATGCCCCTACCAATTCGCAAGCAAAAGGAGGACACAAACTATTAAGACAAAGAGAAGACCCATTCCTACGAAAAATAGTACTATGGGTTCCACAACTAAATTCAGACCAGTCATCAAATGATGAGGAAAAAGTGAGACAGAATGCTTGTACTGCGATGACTTTTACTCAAAACTCCAATGAAGGATGGGCATCCTGCACAAGCTGTCATAAGTGGGCCCACAATTCATGCACTAGAATTGATGATGATGACGAAACAATCTTAGTTTGTGTAATTTGTGCATCATAAAATCTTATTTTGGGTGTGAGAAGGTTACAGAATTATCATACATTATATCTAGATAAATGTTCAGTGGCAGGGCAGAATGAGTTGATTTACATTTGTTCATTTTTTTCAGTTTTTCCTTTGTGTGATTCCTTCAACGTAAGTTCTATTTTTATGTCTGTCAAATGTTCAAATGTACCCAAATTTGTACCCTTTTGTGTAATATGGACTTCTATTTACAGCCTTTTCAATATTAAGTGTTCCGTTCTGTCCCAGGTTCCCCTATCAGGTTATAATTAATGCTTAGCATCATCTTGAGGACCCCAGGGTAAAATATATAACTTTTCACCAACTTCTTCGCTCTGTGATTTACATTGAACATAGGCACTGGAACATTTCTTACCACATTCTGAAGAAGCTTGAAGAAGGCAGTCTTCCATGCAGACACTCTTCTCATCAGATCCGAGCCTTTGGCAACCATATAGGAAGCAGAGAGGAAGACGCCCATAATCTTCCCAGGTCCCTGATATGCTTCAAGGAGATAGTACAGCCAAGGCTGGATGGGCGCTAGACTCCTATACAGCTGGGAGGATGTCTCTATGAACAAATACCACTTTCCCTGAAAAGCAATTGACACGAGCTATTTAATCTCCATATACAGGGTGTTTCAAAATTATTTGAACGATAAAAGCATGTTTCCTGAACAATAAAACACAATCACCAATCGAATATCCAGTGAAATACATTCAAACACATCCTTGAGTTTCTCTTGGAATGGTCCCAGTAGTTTTATATTCCAGGTGCCAGGCTGACCAGTTATAAAATGGCTGCCAGTGGTGAGGAGAAAGCATTTTGCGAGTGGGTCGGTCATGAGTGTGCAACATCAGTTTCGTACATGATTTCATCAAGATCCACCAGCAAAGAACCATATTGCATTAGCGCTACGGTGCAAACCATTGTCGAAAACATGCTGAAACGTGCCTGGATGGAATTACATTACCGAATTGACATGTACAGAGTGCAGGGTAACAAAGGGTGACCACATTGAGCATTTGTGAGTTAACCTCGCGATAACGATTGGAACTTGAACTTGGACAGTTATATTACATGTATGTGAAGTTGTATCTTATTTTGACAATTTATGAACAAAATATAACTGGTTGAGATCATTCACATAATTTTGAAATGCAGTGTACAAATAACTAAAACAAAGATTAACAGCTTTGAGCTTCTTCTTGCTAATATCACAATACTATAACACCGCTTGAGGAGGAATAAATAGTGTTAACTGAATATTTCTCGTTGGGCTAACCATGCCAAATGAAGATCAGATGAAACTGATGAACAGGCAGTCACAAAAAATCCATGCACACAGAAATTGAACCCAGAACCTTCAGTGGTATACTTGTGAATTGATCATTCAAGTTCTTGCCCCTAAGGCAGTAATAAGGTTACAGTCAAATTTTGTATCCACAGATATATATCTGCACTCTTAGGGAAGGACTATGACATTTTTGCAGATTAATAAAAAATTAATTAACAAAAGCATTCATGCTTTTTGCATGTACATATTGTTTTCATTGTAGATTTTTTAAAAATACAGTTTTTTACAAGCAAGTAAACACTTTTATATTATTATAACTGTAACAATGATGAAAGGACCATGTGGTGTTCTGAAATGTTACATAAAAAAATACTTGTCTGTAAAAACTGTAAATTAGAAAAAAAATCAACATCCATTGTTGAAGTATTGTTTAAATTATCCAAAAGGCACAAAGAAACATGAAGCTTCGAACCTTCACAAGAAGCAATTAAGGCATAAATTGTAATCCAATGTAAAAAAAAATCATGTTACAAAAATTATTCAATGTAAACAAATCATTTTGAAAAAAAATATATTTAAGGTAAAAAAATTATATTGTTACAAAAATTACTAAACGAAACATGGAAAAAATGTAAAACTATGTTACAGACATGCTTCTGTTTTTGCATTCTCTCTCTTCAAAATAATTCATCATATTTTTAATGAATGAACAGGCAGATCTTCACGAGTTGAATAACTGAGAATATAATAACAAGAGTAAGGAAGCTTTCAAAAAGAAGCAACATGTGCCACATGTTGTTTGGGAACATGCCAATCAACAGCAACATTTCACACCATAGCTGCATGACAAGATGCATGAAAACCTCAAGTGATCCGTGCAACTTGTTGCTTCAGTGTGACATTTCCCTTACATTTACCCAAAGCATACAAATAGAAAATGCAAGACGTACATTTTTGATGAACTGTTTCTTCATTATTAATAAAGAATGACACATGGAATTTAACCTGTTACTGTTCCCATCAAATAAACACATTGTATGCTGTAATGTTTGAAACAGTTGATAACATCTAAGAGGAAAAAAAAATAAAAAAATAACAAGACTACCTGTTGAAAAATAACTTATTCATTTCAAAAAATTATCCTTTAAAAATTCTAATTCTATACTTAATAAAAAGTAATACACACGAAAAAGAGAAAAATGAAAAAACTCACTCTTTTTTGAAAAGACATAACTCTTCCGGGTAATGTTGTTACAAAAACCTTAAGCATAATGGTGATAAGCTTTAGTATAAAATCTGTTATTCCAACGATCCACAGAAGGTTCCAAACAGTTAATGGTTGTGTATATGGAGGAATGAACACTAAACTGTAAAAAAAATATAAAAACATCACAACAGATGAATCAATCGACTACATTTTATTTGTCTTACAACTATAAAATTTTTCACCTTAGCTCTACATACTGAGGCGTCATATTCTTGTAGCAATGTACTGATATTGGAAGCAGACATAACTGAAACATGCATAAAGGAACACCCATGCCAGGGCCTGAACGTGGGACAATGAATGGTGAGATCAGTTATTTCCTCATTTGTGACATACCTCCCAGGAACAAAATCTATTAAATCCTGGTGACTTGGCACATGTTACTTTTGATATCAAGTTTCTGCTGCAAACACCTTGCAACATTATAGGAGATATGCACACATGAAAAAATCACACTGGGTCAAGTCAGGTGGCCAAGGAAAAACGGGGAAGTAAATGTCAAACGTGCTAACTAACTCTCTAGCCTTCTTAAACCCGAAGGTTCATGGCTGCAGCAATACAGGCCTTCCATCAGTCCCTATCTTGAGCAAGATCTATATACTCTTGTCCATCCCTACCGATTTCATTTAGGTCTATCTCAACGTTGTCCCTCCATCTTCATCTTGGCCTTCCTACAGGTCTCTTACCATCAGGTTTTTCAACAAGAATCCTGTAAACTCCTCTTTCCTCTCCCATTCGTGCCACATGGCCTGCCCACCTAAGTCTTCTTGATTTAATCATTCTAATAATATCTGGACATGAATACAAATTATGTACTTCTAAATTATGTAACCTTCTCCACTCACCTGACTCCTCATCCCTTTTACGTCCAAATATTTTCTAAGGATCTTATTTTCAAATACTCTCAATTTATGTTCCTCTTTCAATGTAAGGGACTAAGTTTCACACCCATATAATACTACAGGCAAAATTAATGTTTTGTATATTTTAACTTTTAGTTTCTTAGATATTAAACGAGAAGACAAAAGTTTATGAAGAGAGAAATAACATGCATTTCCTGAATTAAGCCTACTTTTTATTTCCTCTTTAATATAATTTTCATTTGTTAATATTACTCCTAAGTATTTGATTTGGAAACTGGTTCAAACGAGTTGTTATCAATAACAAGATTTTGATTATTACCTAACACTTGGTTTCGGCCTGTAAGCATATATTTAGTTTTCTCTTTGTTAACTTCCAAACCTATCTCTTTAGCAGTTTTGAAAAATATTTTAGCATTATTCTTAATTGTATTTACATCATTCCCTAACAAGTCTATATCATATGCATATGCTAACAACTGAGTCATACCATTTAATTTTAGTCCTTCGTTAGTTTCTTTTACCTTTCTAACAGCATATTCTAAGGGAAAATTAAAGAGCAATGGAGATAATGCATTTACTTGTTTTAACCCATCATGAATTGTAAATTTGTCAGACACATTAATACCCACACGAATTTTACTTTTTGTTTCACTGGTGCATACTTTTATCATACTAACAAGCTTCTTAGGTATTCCAAACTCGACTAATATATTTGGTCTAGGAATTAATTCGTGCACCTGGACAAGAGATGGTGTAACGAGCGTATCGTCCCACAGTTCCGTGTATCCACACATGCGTTGAAAACTCCTGTCAGCGCACATCGTTCGTAGTATAGGGCAGTTGATTGACGTGTCAACAACAGCATTTTGTAGTCAACTGAACATGGCGCAGTTCGTGCCAGATAAAGTGTTTTTGCCGGGTGTTCTGCTTCATTACTTTAACATGCAGAAAAGTGCTACCGAAAGTCATCGTATTTTGGTGGAAGTGTATGGTGACCATGCGCTTGCTGAGCGAACGTGTCAGAAGTGGTGATTTCGGCCTGGAAGACCAAGAGCGACCTGGACAGCCAAAAAAATTTGAAGACGAAGAATTGAGAGCATTGCTTGATCAGGATTCGTGTCAAATGCAGAAAGAACTTGCAGAAGCATTAGGCGTTGATCAAACAACAGTTTCCAAATGCCTCAAAGCCATGGGAATGATTCAAAAGATGTCACATTGGGTTCCACATGAATTGAAAGACAGACGTTGAAGGACGAAAAACCATTTGCGAATTGCTGCTTCAAAGACAGAAAAGAAAGGGGTTTTTGCATTGCATTGTTACTGGCGATGAGAAGTGGATCCATTACGAGAACCCGAAACGAAAAAAGGCCTGGGTGAAGCCAGGTGAACCAGGTCCATCACAATCGAAACGAGATATTAACTGTGCAAAGGTTATGCTGTGCATATGGTGGGATACGAAAGGTGTGGTGTACTATGAGCTGCTGAAACCGGGTGAAACTATTAATGGAGAACGTTATCGATGACAATTAATGCGTTTGAAGCAAGCTCTGGCCAGGAAACGACCAGAATGGGAGAACAGACATGATAAACTTATTTTTCAACATGATAACGCTCGCCCACATGTCGCAAAACCGGTCAAAACCTATTTAGAAAATGTCGGATGGGAAGTTTTACCCCACCTGCCGTATTCACCAGACGTTGCTCCTTCGGACTACTACTTGTTCGATTGCATGAATAACGATTTGATTGGACAGCGGTTCACTTCTTCAGAAGATATCGAAAAATGGGTCTCTGACTGGATCGCTTCAAAGGATGAGGACTTCTTTCGCCACGGAATCCGTAACTTGCCTGACAGATGGGCGAAAGTGGTGGTTCGCGATGGACAATATTTTTCTTAAGGTATTTATGTATTTTGTGTTTGAACTACAGCTTCAATGTGTGCATAACAACCGCACGAATTAATTCCTAGACCAAATATTATACAATTTATCTCTTTTGACCGAATGAATCATATGCTTTTTTTAAATCAATGAATAGCTGTGGACATTTTGATTATATTCCCACTTTTTTTCAAGTCTCTGTCTGATGTGAAAAATTTGATCTGTAGTTCATCTGTTACGTTTAAATCCACATTGATAATCACCTATAATTACATTAGCATATGGGGTTAGTCTTGTTAAAAGAATGTTAGATAATATTTTATATGCTGTTGAAAGTAGAGAAATTCCACAGTAATTATTGCAGTTCATTTCATCACCTTTTTTAAACACAGGAACAATTATTGATTTTTTCCACTGTTGAGGGATTTCTTCTTTATTCCATATTAAACAAATTAATTTCCACTGTTGAGGGATTTCTTCTTTATTCCATATTAAACAAATTAATTTATGAATTTGACATATTAACAAATTCCCACCATATTTAATTAACTCAGCTGGTATTAAATCAACACCAGGTGCTTTGTTATTCTTTAGCCTTTTAATAACATCTTTAACTTCAGTCAAGTTAGGTTCTGGAACTAAAGGTTCTGCTGTGTGTACTTCATTTACTTCTGATTTATCTCCTACATGAACATTTAAAAGGTCATTAAAGTAGTTCTTCCATCTATTTAGAATATTGCTTGGGTCAGCTAGAAAATCACCATCTTTATCTTTTATGAAGTTTACTTTAGGTTGCCACCCCTTTCTAAATTCATTTACACCTTTACATAAATTTCTGATATTTTTTTTTTTTTGCTGTTTGTTTCAATTTCTTTAGTTTTGCTTTTCAAGTAATCTCTTTTTTTTTACTTCTAAACGTGCGGTTAACTTCTCGCTTTATTCTATTATAATTGCTTAGATTTGTATCATCAGAGTTATTTAACCACCTAAGTCTAGCCTGACTTCTTATTTCTATTAGATTATGACATTCATTATCAAACCATGGCTTACTTTTTCTTGGTTTATGGTATCCTATACTTTCTTTAGCTGCTGATTCTATTGCATTATGTATGTGCTCCCAATTCTTATTTACGTCTGTTTCATTTATATTTTCATCATAATTTAAATCCTGCAAAACATCAAATCTATTTGAACATCAATTATACTAATATTCCTTCTCTTATCAATGAAAATATGATCTATCTGATTATGAGTTTTACCATCTGGAGTATGAGTTTTACCATCTGGAGTATGAGTTTTACCATCTGGAGTACGAGTTTTACCATCTGGAGAAGACCAGGTATATTTATGGATATCTTTATGTTTAAAAGTGGTACTTTTCACAATTAAATTCTTTGAGGTTGCAAAAGTAATCAAACTTATACCATTATCATTACTTCATTCACGAAGACTTTCTTTACCAATTGTAGGCTTAAATGTCTCTTCTTTGCCAATCTGTGCATTATAGTCAGAGCTCATGGAGCCAGAATTTTCATATCATACTGAGAAAATTTATCAAAGACCTGTTCTAACTCTGCATAAAAATCATCTTTAGTATTATAATCTTTATCTTCCGTTGGTGCATGTATGTTTATTAAAATAATTTTACACCACCTACCCTGTAAAACTGCATATGATATCCTATCATTAATAAATTCTAGTGTTTTAAGAGCAGAGATAATTATATTATTTATGAAAAAGCCTATTCCAAAATTATGATTTTCAGTACCACCATAGAAAAAAGTATAATTTTTAGTTTTACAATTCCCTTCTCCTGGCCACCTAACTTCCTGGACAGCTACTACATCTAATTTATACTTAACTATCTCATTAACTGTACACTGAAATGCCCCAGGCCGGTAAAGGTTCAGAACATTCCAGGTGCCTAATTTAATATCCTTATTCCTAATGTAGATCTTATCCTTAGTCCAGGGACCTCCCAAAGTAGTCCCCACCCGGAGATCTGAATGGGGGACTATTTTACCTTGGGAACATCCATGGCCTCTTATTGCTGTTTCTTGACTTGTTTTTTTTACAATGCAGAGTTGTCAGCTCTACGCCTTCCCCAATATGAATGGAGGACCGCACCTGTCGTTGGTCAGCAGATCCCTCGGATCTAGCTGGGAGGATCACATTGTACTCCACCAACCATATCCCACTTCTGCCGATTGTGGGACGCTCATGGAGCCATGACAGGACAGCTCTGTAAATCCCAACAGGGCAAAATGTTGACTATTTCACTCTGTTGGTTGACTAACTGCAGTGAACAAGTCACTGGGCGATGAGGTCGTCACATCCCTACGCCTCAAAAGCTCACACACAGAGCATTTGTAAGTTAGTCATACAAACTTTGTAAGTTAGTCAAACTACACTTAGGAAATCCATAATGAACAACAGACAATAATCTATAAACATGCACTGAATTCAATTACGGTTCCCACATGAACTCTAAATGCATTTGCCCTGAGTTTTGTAGTATTCTCAGTGCGTAATTTGAATATCCTGGAAAACTATGCAATATGCATAATTTTCACTATACAAAAACATTCACATGAAAAATTCATATCCACTTCAAGTATAACCACCATAATATCAACTGACTTCTCTAGGTTTTGAATATTTTCATGAATCTTATGAAATTTTAAAATTAAAAGTAAATTTTTATTAGAATTAGAGACTTTCAGTTAAAAAAAAATGCAGTAAGGAATGCTTTACCTGAGGTATAGTTTGTCGTTATCGAAGACATAATAAATGAATAAAATGCCTGCCAGTAGATTGCAAAGGACCAGCAGCAACGATGCAAAATTTCTTTTGCTGTGTTTGGAGATTTCCCTCTTCACTACGGAGTTCGCATGACTGAATGTCACAAAGAGTCCAGTGAATATCAAGATACCTGCAAAAATACCACGATTATGTCACAAAAATAATAATTTCTTTCCCTCCTTAAAAATCATTAGCATGCAATCATACACATAACCGTAGGAATATTTTAAAAATATCTATGGTGGAATGACAGAATTTGTGACTGTACAACAATTAACAATTTCAGCTTGAGAAAATAATATTTCTTAGCAGGGTGAAACTTTCGTGGCTCATAACTGGCTGAGAAATATAATTAATGTATTGCCCACGTCTATGTTGTGAAAAAATATTGTATTTGTCAACAAAGAACGGCATAGCCACTGTAGAAGTAGTGCCATGTAATTACTGATATTGCCAATGTTCACTGTGGAAGTTACTAGGTTCTAACCTACACTTGATTCATTAATTGGATTAATTTTACTTCATTTTCTGCCACTTTTGGCTAATTCCGAAGATAAGGATGAGTAATGATAGGATGAAATTGATGAAGGAACACTTACAAATAATGCCCATGTCTAGGTGGAATTCTAACCTGCTGTGCTAACCACTCTGCCACGGACGTCGGCATAAAAGAAACTTGTACTGTTTTACACAAACAATATGCAGTACTGTAACGATGAACAAAGTTGACCTCCATTTAATAGAGATTGGATTATTGTTTTGCAAAAACAGGGCTGCAGGTTGTTATTAACTTATTATTGTATGTCGTTATCATAATTAATTCCTCCCAATGCAACAGTAGACTGAATGATAAATTTACAAGTAAAGTGAATTAACAGAGACAATAACCTATTCACTCAAGGGGTAAAGGCTTCGATCCTATTTTTAGGCATATTGCACAGTGATTAGGATCCAAATTTAAACTGTAGGTCCAATTCCGATCAGCCTATCATGAGCAGAAAGTGGACTTCAATCAAACTTTAAAAAATATTCTCCAGAATATTAAACGTGGTAAGAAGGTAATTAGGAGGTACACATAAAAATTAATATTACAGAGACGGGATGTTCTCGTCAGTTTGGAATGCAGTCTGACAGTCGGTTCTGAATTGACAGGTATTGAAATTTGTATACAGTGGCGTAGCAACATATTGCGAGACCCTGGGCAAGATTAGAATGCGAGGAGGCCCCCTTTGGTGAAATCTAAATGTGAATTGATAGAGAATCTTCAAGGAAACGTCAGCAAATTATCATATTTAAATAGTAATAATAAATTACAGACGAAAATGACATTTAACTATATGCGATAGAGAAATTTACAATTGGCAGAGTTATATTCTTGCAACACACTGCTGAATTTTTCTTCAACAAAGTAGTAGTACTAGTATGCTTTTAAAGATGTTCTTTGACATAATTGAAATATCCTTAAATATGCTAAATTTTAAGAAGAAAAAAATCAAAAATCAGAAATGCAAACTACGAATCTTTAAATATAACCTGCATAATTTTTAATGAGTTTTTTTTTTGTTTGCTCATTTCAAAATTTGCCGGATATAAATATCACAAACCGTGATATAAGAAGAATATATCGAAGGATGTACATAAAAAGTTGGTACTTGGCAGAGTGGGGGAGGGGGGAGGTGAGCGGGTGCTAAACCACAACCCTGCCTAGGGTACCAAAATATCTAGCTACTAACTCTTCGACACAATTGGTTTCAATATCAACAAATCTTAAAACAATAGTCACTTGGTCTGTGTAATCTTTGTAATTCGAGATCAGTTTCCGATTTGAATTGAATGAGTTAACACCGAAGAAGAGAGAGCACAACTACGTACCTGGAGGACGGATCTGAACATGGTCTGAGCCTATTTACACAACGTTTTGCTAGCCCCTTTTCTTTACCCTGTATGTGGATCCTGATAAAGAAATTAACAAATAAGGGAAGATGGTAAAGTATTAAAAAATATTAGGCATAATATATCCAAGAATGTGGCAGTTGGGAGGACTGATCACTGTCGTGATGAAATTGTTCAAATCTTGGTGTACTTACTATGATTTGGCTTGTTCATGAATTACAATCTTTCAACATTACCCACAAGTACCTTCTTCAGTAACACTTCAATAGATAGTGTCAAAATGTTCCAGCTGAAGTTGTGATGCATTGCAAACTTTGTGCAAGCTACTGCTAATATCAAAGAATCACCAAGATAACAGATTCCAGAGGTTTCTAAGGTCAAAATGTTTTCTGTTGAGCATCTGAGAGCCTGTAGCATTATTTTTGAATATATGTGTATTAGAATTGCTTTTCTACATATCTGTATATAAAATGTGACTATTAGGATGAACGATGACAAAAATGGACGAGCATAACCAGGGCAGGCTATAGGTTAGTGTGGGGGCACACAATATACGTAGGGCCTATAAACAAATCTTTTAGAGGTCTAAGAACATCAGAGATTTCTGGTTTTTAGTGTCTGAAGTACAGGTGTCCTGTATAATCACAATACAAACATTATTACAATTAATAAATAATTAATTCATATATTTTTTATTTTTATCCATGAGCAATAAGGAAAGCATGTTGAATCTTTGCGATTAGTCAAAAGTGGCAAAACAAAACAAATCAATTAATTAGAAGGTTAATTTTTTTTAAGTCCACTTTATGCACAGATGGGGTGATGACACTGTTTTCTTACATCTGGAAAAACGGCCCATTTGTTACAATCATGCAGTCATAACTTTTTCATGACTAAAAATAGAATGAAAAAAACCTTCACCACTGCATTTCTCATGAAATTTTAACCTGATTTGATTCGTGGGAAACCTGGGGTGGGTAATTAAAGGTCGGATTTTTTCCATTTTTTTTTCTAGCATAAAGCAGCTCTAGGGCCCACCCAGCCTCAAATCAAATGGTGCCCGGGGGGGGGGGGGAATGAAGGTGGCAGCGGCATGGTGCTGATCACATCACCTCCAAGATGGACAACATCGAAAATATGTGGGGCCTACATGGCCTTTATGGCACGGTGCTATATGCAGAGGGAACCTTAACTTTACCTTTACCTGTATATATTGTATTCGTTTCTGCAACGCTGAGTAACTACGCTTATATTTCACATACGCATGCATGAACCTTCTATTTTGTCAATGGCTGATGGCCCCTTAAAGGCACGGCCGCACTGCAGGGTTTTGCGGCTTGCAGATCCGGCACTGTTTTTTTCTTTACTCATGTAATTTCTTGTATTGTTTCTATTGTTTTTCATATTATAGAATGTGATAAGTAGTTGATTATTTCTTCTTTGTAATCTATCAGAACCAATTTGTCATGGTCCGAAGGACATAATACAAGTATAACACATCAACTTCCTATTACTCTGTAATAAGGTACCGGGGACCATGGGTACCTTAATCAAAACACTCAACCAACATCTCTGAACAATGTGTGAAAGTTTGTCAGTAGAGTTCAATTCCACCCTGTGTGTGAAAATAATTTGATCCATAGAGAAAACGCATGCTAACACTATTAAGACTTGTTTCCATGATTAATAAAAATATCAAAATGCCAACCAATGCAGAATTTATTGTTAAAAACACACTCTAAACGCGATGTTTAATTCTTATAGCAACCAGTCACCTTGAACCGTGACATTTTTAGTGTCTATTTTAAACCATTAACTTCGGCGAAGCTATATATAGGCTCTCTAAAATGGGCCTTTTTTGCAGAGCATCTATATATAGACACACACGCATGCATACCGGGGGACAAGCAAGATATTTTTCCATGGGGTATATACAGAAATATGGAAACACCTGGTATATAACAGGTAGCCATTTCAAACACGATTTGCATCTGAATAGTAGGTGGCGCTGTGGTCACTGGCACTTCCTGCGAGGTATACACCCTGGCCAATCTGACAGATGGGCCAGTTACAGTTCAGCGACCGGTCCGTGCAGGTTATCGTGAATCATGTCTGAGCTGACAGAGTTTCATAGAGGGTAATTGTGTGTGCGCTCATGGTGGGAGCTTCCGTGACGAAAGTAGCGGAAACGTTTGGTGTGTCAAGAGGCACAGTCTCGAAGATCATGACTGCCTATGAGACTTCCGGAAAAATCGCATCAGCGAAGCACCAGCGTGGACGCAAGTGTGTGTTGCGTGACAGAGACAGACGCACATTAGGTAGGATTGTGAGCAAGCAGAAGATCACAACGGCTCCAAAAGTCACTGTCCAAAAGTCCAAACCCTGTTAGCATCAAAACAGTCAGAAGAGAACCCCACAAACAGGGTATTCATCGCAGATCTGCAATTCCCAAACCACTCGTGACTGTTGACCATGCTGCTAGATGGAGACAGTGGTGCAACGCCCATAAAAACTGGACAATGGAGCAGTGGAACACTGTAATCTGGTCGGATGAGTTATCCTTTACAATGTCTCCAACTGCTGGCCGAGTGTACGTGTGGGAGAATGCCAGCACAAGCATACAATACAGACTATCTGTTACCGAGAGTGAAGCATGGCTGTGGATCAGTGATGACTTGGGCAACCATCTCCTGGTATTCTGCCGGACCCATCATCACCCTGCATGGACATGTCACTGCCAGGGACTACGTAACTGGTTGAGTGACCAGCTGCATCCCATGGTGCAAACGTTGTTCCCAGATGGTGATGCCGTGTTTCAAGATGTCTCTGTTCATATAGCTCACATCGTCCAGGACTGGTTTGATGAGCACGAAGATGAAGTGTCACATCTGCCATGGCCTCCACAATCGCCAGACCTCTATTACTGAGCCCATGTGGTCGGTTTTGGAGACCAAGGTGTGAGCCCGCTACCCACCACCATTGTCTCTACAACAACTTGCAGCTGCTTTGGAGGAAGAATGGTACAACATCCCTTTGACAACCATATGCGACCTGCATTTGTCCATTCCACGTCGACTGCAGGCCGTTCTGCATGCCTAAGGTGGTCCTACTCGATATAAATAAAGGTAATGTGCATTTCTGCAGGTGTTTCCATATTTTTGTCCATCCACTGTACGTATATAATAGTTCCCTATAATAGTGTTACCATCTCAAAAAACACCACTTGAATTTGAAATTATTGCATTAATGTAAATTACTATGACTGATATCAAATTATACATGGGAAATATATACTTTTAGGTCGACATTCAATTTCTAAGGGGGAGGTATGACCATCCTTGTCTCCCTTCCAGATGTCCATGTCCCTACATTATTGTACTTCGCTTAGAAATGTAGTGTAGAGTAATGTTATCGACGTTCTTAAAAGATATTATACTCTTAAAGAAAATCAAGTATTTTCAAGCTGATAAAAGTTTAAAGCAAATACGGGGGAAGGGGGTGCAGTGGTGCAACCACAGGGGGGCAATGGGTGTTAACCTTCCTCAACCTTGGATGCAAATCAATTCTAGAGGGGTAAACATTGAGGTAAAAGGAAGCAAAATTAATAGAATCTAAGAGTAGCAGGACAAAAGGATACCCAAGATGGATTTAGTTTTTACGTCTTTCTTGCATTATTTCTTCAAGATGGCCAAGAGCAACTGCAGGGGGGCACAAAGGGGCAATTTTCCCTTCGATATCAAATATTATATGAATAAAAATAAATTTTGTAAACTTTTCTTCCTCTCTCTGTTCGCAGTATCTCCTTTTCTTACAGTCTTGTCAAGTTCAGAGCCGTAGCTAGAGGGCGGTGGGAGTTTGCCCTGCGTGACGAACGAACTAAATTAAAGAAAATTGTCTAAGAGAATGCCATGGTGCCCCATGAATTCTTTTTTTGTGCCATATTAACTCAATATTATTTTAAGTTTGCAAAAAATTTCTTGCTCCCTTCGCTCCCAATTTTATTGTTTTCAGTAATGCATTGTAAATTACCAGAGAGAAAAGTTAAAACTACTAAATACTTCACACTCTTGCTGCTAAACAGTTTTGTCTTAAATGCATGAACACAATTGTTTGGAGGAAAATGAGCGCGGCACATTTCTGAGGAAATTTATTTATGTTGCTGTGTACACACACACACATATTATATATATCCATCAATGCAATGAAACTAAAAGAGAGAGATAAAATGAGGCTTTTCTTTGATGACTGAACTTTCATCAGGGCTTTTGCCCAACCACACCCCCTAATCAGAGGGATCTGCGCACACCTATGTATAGACGGTATTTCAAAATTAACGGTTCTTGTATTGCAGCAAGTCAATTTTATGGACACCAATTTTTTGTGCATTTAGTAGTCTATGTAGGCTACTGGCAATCAAACAATCCATTGTTGATGCTTTGTCAGTTCCTGAAAAATATTTTTTTGCACTATGGACTTAGAGCCTGGTTGATCTCGTTAGAAGGGTATCCGACTGCCATTCAGGAGACCCAGGTTCGATCCTTGAGGTGGGTGTTCTAAGGTCGTAATTTTTCCAGCCTTGTCCATGCACAAAGTGGCTCTGGGCCTCACCCAGCCTTAAATAAATGGATACCTGGGGGGCGACCCTGGAGGGTAAAGGCAGCTGGAGCATGGTGCTGATAACATCACCTCCAATTTTGCTGAGATCGAGAATATGTGGATGGGCCCTACCCCAAAATACCCTAAATGTGCCTTCATGGTATGCTGCAGGGAGAACCTTACCTAGTATGGAATGTTTATTTGAGGCAGACTCTATATATAGATTGTTTACCTTAGCTTCATTTTGCAGAAAGATTTTTTTATAGTTACTTCTTTGCATTATTTACTATGAAGTGATTTGTGGTTGCATGTGCTGTATATATATATAGAGATGATTTCTTTTTGAAGACACTTCCCTTCAAGGTCGCCGCAGGAAGGGAGGTAGAAAAAAATCTGCCTTGGT
The DNA here is from genome assembly GCF_977018435.1 of Lepisma saccharinum. Lineage (NCBI taxonomy): Eukaryota > Metazoa > Arthropoda > Insecta > Zygentoma > Lepismatidae > Lepisma > Lepisma saccharinum. Next base: position 36,119,605 of record NC_139246.1, read on the forward strand.
CAGCATTTTTAACGTTCTAGAAAATGCATGTGTATGTATTATGATGATTTCAGATTTACACAATCAAAATCTGGGCCAATGAATACACAACTGGAACCATGACCTTACTTCTACAAGGTAACCAAAAAAGTTCTTGCCGTTTTTGACGTCCCATTGATCATGCGCTCACAGAGAGGAAACGAAATGACGCATGTGCCTGCCAAGCGATCGGGAGTTAGTCTGACCATCAACTGTCAGTAATACAGGCACGTTGCGCACACAGAGCAGTCATAGCCAGTGTCGAAGAGAAATGGAGGTATTGAAGCAGCTTGTTCGCGTGTGTTTGTTGTATGACTTTAAAGTGGGCTTGTCAGCTGCCGCATCAAGTCGTCGCATTTGCCAGACATTTGGGGAGAATGCCGTGAATGAACGCACTGCCAGGCATTGCTTTCAGAAATTCCGTTCGGGAGATGTGAGCCTTTCTGATGAACCTCGCTGTGGATGACCACATGTGTTCGATGACGAGGCCCTGAAAGCAGCCATCAAGGAGGACAGTGGTCTAACGTGTGATGAACTTGCAGAAAGGTCCAATGTTTCCGCTGAAACAGTCAGACTGCACCTGCATGGTATAGGGAAGTCATACAAGTTAAGCAAGTGGGTACCCCACACATTGTCAGCAGCCAACAAGGAACGAGTGACAGCCTGTTTGTCCTTGCTCACTCGGCACCTGAACACACCCATATTTGATAGCTTGCTCATTGGTGACGAAAAGTGGGTCCTCTATGACACTCCCAAGCACACCAGACATTGGCTGTCGCCACGTGACCCTGTTCCTCACACCTCAAGACCACCTCTGCACCCACAAAAGGTTATGCTCTCTGTATGGTGGAATTGTCGGCAAGTGGTGCATTACGAGCTCCTTCCACCTGGTCAGACCATCACTGCTGACCACTATGACCAAATGATGCACCGTGCATTGCGGCAGAAGGAACCTGCATTGGTGAATCGCAAGGGTGTGCTGTTCTTGCATGACAATGCCAAGCCACATATGGCAAAGAGGACCCGGGAGACCCTTCAGCAACTTGGCTGGGAGACACTGTGCCATCCACCATATTCACCGGACCTTGCACCAACAGATTACCACCAGTTTCATTCCCTCGACAACCACCTCCATGGGAGATCCTTCGCAAATGAGGGAGACCTGCGGAACGCACTCACGGACTTCTTTGCATCCAAGCCCGCCGAGTTCTATCACCAGCTGCAGGAATGTTGGCAAAAAGTGTTGGATGCTGATGGAGATTACTTCGAAACCTAAAGGTACTTCCACTGTATTGCTCGTTATTTATCATTGCTCTAGAATGGCCAGAACTTTTTTGGTGACATTGTACATTCCACCTGATTGATTTCTAATCAAATGTAAAATTTAGGACTAACACATGAACATAAGTGTGAGTAACGAATACCTATTTCCTCTACTCATTAAATAATTATTAACGGTTGTAAATACTGACAGAGGATAGCCTACCTGTTCTGTGGTCATAGATCCCTTTAGCTAAAAGTATTAAAAAGTACGGAACATATCGCTGAACATGAGCAAGAAACGCTCTGGTTTCAGGATTCTGCTGCAGAATATCTGCTGCTGTTGTAGCAGTTCTCTGTGTGTTGTTATTATTTACATTGAAATTATTATTGTTGTTATTAACATTCGGCACATTCTCTCTCCTACTTTCAGACGGTCTACGCACATGCTGACTAACATGGGAAGACCTGTCACCACTGTCAACTTGCACATGTTCTTGACTCTCAACATCTACATCATCCATTGTAATCACAAAACTGTCATTGGGAGACCCTTGAGCAGCAGATGCATTAGGGCCGTGAGCCGAATAGTGACTTCTCGACATCATGTTGTAAACAGGCAAGTGTGTGTGTGCACGCTGAAGGATGGACGACAAGGATAAATTTTCTGCTCGTGCTTGCTGGACGAGAGGTCTCAGTTCCTGCATCACTGTCTGGATGTTTTCACTTAAACGATGGGAGCCAACTGAAGAGGTCTGCATGTTCCCTAAGCGAACAAGATGAGGCTGAATCTGCCGTAGGTTGAAGTGGAATCCTACGTTTCTTTGGCCTTCGGCATCTTCTGCACCAGCACCACTAGCTTCTTGAGACATGGCTGCTTAAAGGTGTAATCTGCACGGAAGAAATATGTACATGTTAAAACATCATATTTATTGAGTTGGTGTTTTAAGTCCACTTTGTGCACAGTAAGGCTAATCGGGACTGGACCTACAGTTTAAAGTGGGATCTGAACCACTATGTGACTCCACCGGGTATCGAACCCAGCACCCCTTGATTACAAGGGGACAACGCTACCACTGTGCCAACGAGGAGGCCCCTTAACATCAAATTTAATAAAAATAGAGAGTGAAAATGTATTTTCAAAATGAGGCAATGAATCGGGACAGTTTGCAACACTGGATACAGCTAGTTGTTGCATCAGAAACAACACGTCACTACCGCTACTTTCCAGCCCCTTCCTTACCATTAGTTATGATGGTGACGTGAAACGGCTGCAGCATGCATTTGCTGTAAAACCACATTGAACAACAGCATGCATTTCGGAAACATTTTAATGTCACGGTCCAGTGCTTTCTGCCTGTGTCATCAAAACATGGATTAAGAACTTTGAAGAAACGGGTTCTGAATATTGGATCTGGGAAGAGATGGCTCAAATTCCTGTGGCTATTCTTTGCAAAGTAATGTCTAACCTATTCAAAAGAATGCGCAGACACGTAATTATTGCTTTTGTAATAAATTTTTATAGGAATGCGAGCTGTGCCCTGTTACATGACACCACCATAACTGCATGGTAAAGCAGGCTCTTCAAGATAGCAGTAGTCATGTGTTATTTCTGATGCAACAACTAGCGATAATCAGTGTTGCAAAATCGCCTGATTCATTGCCGCACCCTATACTAACTGCATAATATAAAAGAACAACTTTTTCATTCAAGTCTTTTTACAAAAATTAATACAGACGTAGGTCCTAACAGTTTTGAATGATTAATGATTTTTGAAAATATTATAGGAACAGGGGCAGACAAAACTATGAAGGGTCAGGGGAAAACATGGTAAGTATGGGGACTATGTTGTAGATCTATCTTGGAAGGTAGGTTCCGTCATACCTTTTTATCTGTGGTATTCTGATATTTAATTTCCATTCATTTATGTGCAAGGTTAAAGCAACATTTTGTGGTTGTTACAGAAAAGTGGTCATCTGTCCCAATACAAGTTTTTAAACCATAAACGCAGAGACGTCAAATGTGTCATATATGGTTTTTTCGACTTTTGGAGCATACTACGACTCAGTCAATGTTCACGGACACATGTCTTGATTGCTACACAAAGAGGCTTAAGCATCCTATTAGTATTTAGTAAAGTTCAATTTCATTCTGAATATACTTGGGAGGCGGGTGCAATTAGCCCCGAAAAAAATATACTGCTTTTACATTAAAAATTATATTTTTTCTCCGAAAGTATCAGAATCAAGTCTGCAATTCTTGCCATGATAATGAAACACATATCCGGCAATATGCAGGTTCCGTTTCAAACCATCACGTTCCACCGTTGCCTACGTTGGGGCCTGATGAAATATAAATTTCGTAAAAATATAGTTTTATTTCACTTTCATCTTATTCTTCTACTTGATAAATAAAAATAAAGTTTATTCGACCATGGGAGTATTGTCTAGAGTGTACGGAAGAAAATGAGGTAAAAGCTTTAACTCTAGAATTCATAGTTTCTGAGATAACAATTTTTGGAATTTTGAATTTCCCGTCAAAAAGCACGACTTTTATATTAGAAAATATTTTTCTACAAAAGTATCTTCAGTAAGTGTACAATTCTTGCTATGAGAATGAAATACATATCAGGCAATATTGTTTTGGACTCACACGTCCTGGCGTTGCCTACGTGGGGGCCTGACAAAATTGAATTTTGTTTTGTATAAAAAATAAGATTATTACGTTTAGTCTTCTTCTTCTTATATTTAGTTAGTGCAAATTGGATTTTTTCAACAATAGGCATGTAGCTGAGACTGTACTGAAAGAAACAAGCTATAATTTGTAACACTAGCATTCATAGTTATGGAGATATAAATCTTCATTTAAAACCTTGCGAAATTTTAAACTTCCCACTGAAAACGCGCTGAGCGTTTAAGGGCCTACATTTACTGTGCACTAGCACCTTGCAATAACAAGTTGAAATTTTGACACACATTAGAGGAAGGTCTAATTACGTAGTGTATGCAACTTTGCTTGGATATCTCTTGTCCCTTTAGTGCTACACCATTTTCCGGTGATTTTTCAATTTCTTGCATATTCAACCACATATAATATGGATTGGGTGATATATGAGGCATATTCGTAAATTAAGTACCGTTTGCAAATATTGCCGCTGTAGCAATGCAGTCGAGACCGTCTGAGTTCTCGCTGACGTCCTTCATCCGTTAGTTAGCCACAGGCACGCGTGGGAGCAGGTCATTCTTTTTCCTCGTAGTTTTCTGAAGGTTTGAAATGTTCAAGAAAATCAATCGGCCCGCCTACTGTGAAGTCCGGTCTGTGATTTGTTTTCTCAATGCAAGAATGGCTGAATTCTTGCCTAGAGGACAGACCATCAACGAAGATGTCTGCTGTGGCACATTAATCCGGCTGCATCGTGCAATTCAAAACAAAAGACGCTGAATGCTTAGCGAAGGCATTCTGTTGCTTCACGACAATGCTCGTCCGCATACGGCTCAACAACCTCAAAATGTCATCATGTCATTCGGCTGGGAACAATTTGTTCATCCGCCAACAGCCCTGACTTGGCACCAAGTGACTACCATCTCTTTCTTCATCTGAAGAAGAAGTTTCTTGCTGGTCAGCGTTTCGACGAGGATCACGACGTCGAAGCAGCAGTGCATGGATGGCTTTCGTCACAGGCGGGAACATTCTATGATGATGGGATACAAAAACTAGTCCCACGATACGACAAATGCTTGAACAATGGTGAAAACTACGTAGAAAAGTAGTTTAAGGTCTGTAGAATGCAATGCAAATAAAAAAAGGTACGGAACTATTTTACTTTATTTTTTACACCCTTTCGGTACTTACTTTCCGAATATGCCTCGTATATGGAGACGACATAATGTGTATGTACTGGCTCACAGCAGGGTTACTAGAAAAATGAATGCCAGCTTCCTGGTTAAATTACAGTTGTAACAGCAGGCACACAAAATATGCATTTTTTGATACGTAAGGCTTTGTACGGCATATTTTGGGGTATTTTATTTGCTAATGAAAACAAGCTGAGGGTATTTTGATGAAATGCACGTGTTCCTTGGTGAGAGGTTTGTTTCGTGTGTAAATACCACTAGGCTGTGATCAATAGTTCCAAAGTTATTTAGGCTATAACTCTAGAACTAATTCTCGGAGGAACCTAATATTTGGAATACAAGCCTCCCAGACATGATTGAACCTTCATGCCAAATTTAATCCAAATCAAAAAACCACGACCTGGAGGCCCTGGTCGATCTGACGTGGAATGACCCTATAGCCATCTTCACTAGGTGGTGAAAATAGCATGTGGAGCCATTTTCACCAGGTGCTGAGAACTGTGTATGTGGCTAATTTAACCAGCAAAATAATTACCTGAATCATACCATAACATTCATTGCCTTTTATCTCATGTTATTATATTCATTGGCAGTGTTGTTGAACTAACTGCTAAGAAGGTATTTTAAATTAAAAATGGGTGTGACTACTACTGTCACCAGGTAGTGAGAATAGTAGAAAGTGCTGAAGACCAGACATTACAGCCCTAAACCTGACCTGCCTAACCTAACAACAAAAGCATTTAGGAACGTAATACCCCTTCATACTCATGTGACATATTAGCAGCACCAGTGCCTATCAGAACACTGTGCAATATTTTTCCAACTCCATAGCATACAGAAAAAAAGTACTCATCTCCTGCATGAAAATAATGGCACACCGACATAAGCTTCGTACACATCAGCAACTAAAGAATGTACACACATCCACGTAGCAGGCCACGCCAGGTTGTAGATCATGTACATGCAATTTAAAATCTGGTGAAAATAGCTCAAAAGCTAGCTTCACCACCTGGTGAATATAGTCACTCTGTACAAATATATGGAAGGGAAAAATAATTCTCCAGAAAACATGCAATAAGAATCACTATGCCTATGAAGTATGTGTTAACATATTATATATGTAAATCGAACCATCATGGTAAAAATTTACTATCCTTCGGACACCTCTAATTTTTTCGTTTTGTCAATTTTTGACATTCGTACTTACGTATCTGCTTCGCGGAAGGTGTATCAACGTTGTTTTGATGAAATTTGAACTATGTTTCCTAACCTAACAAAACTAACCTAACCACGTGCCAATGGTTCGCAATTATTTCTAATTTCTAGATCCTGATACTAACACAACACCAAATTTTAACTATGTTTCCTAACCTAACAGAACTAACCTATCCACGGGCCAATGGTTCGTGGGGCTAGCTATTCTCCGTCGGAGAATTAATTTTCAACGAACAACATGAATTTCAGCTATGAAAAATTCCCACATCACACAAAACACCTTCCCGATGTTCGACAATGTTACAGGAACTTATTACGGTAAGTAGTTTCTTCTGTAAAAATAAATAAATGTGTCCGAAGGATAGTAAACAAGTACCAAAAAAATTTCGCGAAAATCGACGGTTTCCATTCCGAAAACAAACGCCTTATTTTAGTTTATCGGTAACGGTAGGGTAAGCCGGAGACGGATTTCTTAAAATTTACAGGAGAAAAGACGAGAAAGTACTTACGGAATTGTGTTCTTGAGGACTTTCCGAAGCCGGAGGTATTGTTTTTTAGAATCGTGCTACGTTTCTTGCCCGTAAATAAGGTATTTTTCGTCAATCATGCATCTCCGATAGCTCGTGCCGCCATTACCGTCGACTACGTGAATCAAATGTTCCGTGCGTTTAGTTATGTAACCCCCTCACAGTGTAGCAACCACGCGGTAGTTTTACAAGATGACGTGTGAGCGGTTTTTTGTTCCAATTTAAGGTAACACTCTAGTTTACGTCCTTTTCCTAAGGAATACGTGTCATATATCGTTGGAAAGCTTATTTTATAAGGAATTCAACAACGTAAATCCCAAAGTGAGCAAAAATTTCCTGAAACAGTAAATCGAGAAAAACCGATGTTGTCCGGATATGCGTAATTGAACGTACTAAGGAATTTTTTAGATAATGAAGCACATATTTAGGGGTGAAATGAGTGCTAATGGAACCTAACCTAACAGGCCTAACCTAACCTCGTAGGCATACCTCGACCCCGTGAATGGATAGTGGGGCTATCGTGAAAAGAAAGTGTAAAAAGAAAAAAAGTACTTTCCCGAAGAGATGCCGGGTGACGCACCACGATCGCTCACCGCGAGCGCAAAGAAGCAGATAAGGACGTAAAGTAGAGTTTAGCCTCGATTTCCGCTTAAAAACCTTTTGTGAATAGTTTGTGCGGCATTTATCGGCGCACCGCGAACGCAAAGAAGCAATCACCTTGCAGATAAGGACGTAAAGTACAGTTTAGCCTCAATTTTCGCTTAAAAACCTTTTGTGAATAGTTTGTGCGGCATTTATCGGCACACCGCGAACGCAAAGAAGCAATCACCATACAGATAAGGACGTAAAGTACAGTTTAGCCTCAATTTTCGCTTAAAAACCTTTTGTGAATAGCCTGTGCGACATTTATAGGTTCATACGTTTGGCAACACTGCACATCATCTGACAATACTGCATATCTGCTGACGACAGACAACGTGAGTCAAAATTTGCCCGCAGAATTAGCAACGACCAATAAATGATTATAATGTTAAAATTAACGTGTTTTTCATGGAAAAAAAAAGTTATCGCCAGCTTGAAAAATCTTCCGCTATGCATATGAGGTAAGTAGCAATGATTTTTATTTGAAAACAACCGAGTATTAAGTGTCTCCGGCTTACCCTACTGTTACCAGTTTATCTTGCAATTTCTAAATGTTTCCAACAACTTTTAACTTCAGATTCGTGATTAGGCCTCAATTAGTGAGTATGCCAAATATCAAGAAAATCGAAGAGGGGTTCGGTCTTCTTAAGACATTTCTATTCTTATTGCGATTTTATCATGAAGTTACTGAACATCTTGTTACATCTACTGGCTACACAAATAGTGCATCAATGTAACCTTTTGGTATAAGTTTACAGTAGTTTAATATTAGCACTCACTGTATGCATGCACATAATTGGTAAATGCTAAATATTGAATGGGGATTCCATAGAGTTGCCACATGTCCTACATTCCACAATTTGTTTTGATAGCCTGCAAAAGTTTATCTATGTATATAATTTTAATGTAATTTAGGATACATATTATAACAAATAAAATATACTTTTGTTGCATGTTAATGTACATATTCTGCTTTCTTATAACTTGTTTCAGTGTGTTCAGTTTTATCAAAGGAAAAACATGACAAACTTATTACTTCATTCACTCAGTTAGCACCGAAAATCGAATACAAGACCTGTTGGTTGCGAGATAATAGCATTAGTTACCTGACTGTAATTTCATTCAAATCATTCAAAGGTTTGAAGTTACGAAATTAAAATGGTAACATTATTGTATGAGGGAAACTGATTCCTTCAAATTTACAGGAGAAAGTACTTACGGAAATCATTTTCTTTAGCGTTGTGGAAGTTCCTGAATGTAGATTTGATCCATTTTAATGTGAATGCGTGTAGTTTTCTGCGAAAATCTCTGTCCGACACGCTGTTTCTGCTCCCGCCATTTGCTTTCTGCACGAGAGTGCAATGTTCCATGTGTTAAGATGATGCAACTCCGTAGCCAGTGTTTCAGGCTCGCTGTGTTTTCACTAGAACATGACGTGTTGAGTATTTTTTTCTTTTTTACTATGCTTGCCTAACCTAACCTTACGGACAATGGTTTTTGGGGCTAACGTGAATGGTTTTTGGGGCTAACGTCAATGGTTTGCGACGTATTAGCATAATTTCAAATCCGGGCACGAAAGTAGATATTTTTCGGTGAACGAGGTTGCAACACTGCATAAATCGACAAAGCACTTTCAGAACGCCCCCCAAACCAGTACGCTATCACGGCCATATGTGTTACAGATCCGACACAACAAGTAACAGTAAGTACTCGTAAATAGAATAAATAGACATTATCTTAGTTAGAAATGCATTATTTCACCTTAAGAAATGTTCCGCATTCGAAAATAACACGTTAGCAATGTAAAGAAGTCCGAAATATATGATTCGTAGGTGTTTCCCTCATACGATAATAGTACCATTAAAATTTAATTTCATTGCTACTATCTTATGTATGTCCGCCCACGGGGTTTGCTACATTCGAGGAATGAGGATCTGAAAAAATATTAAAGTGTAAAATATATTCCACCAATATTACAATAAGCCCAGAGATAATTGCGTTGTAAAAATTACATTCATCAGGTGTCAGTTATACACATCGCTGATATAGCAAATTTACTTACGTCATTTCAAATTATGAAGTGATGTAAATCTAATTCGCATCTTACGTATTGTGAAAAAAATGTGCACTACATAAATTGTCTTCAGCAATGAGATTTAATTAGCATTTGTTCACTTCATTGCAGAAATTCGGATCACGGCACTACACAAAAAACCTACACAACCTTGTAATATTCCTTTAACAAGTCACCTGAGTTGCTTCTTACTCACTCTCTTGTCACCCCAGTCTTGCCAGGTCCGATTTTAAAAAATCGGAAGATCGTTCCCTGAAAAACCAGGAGATCTGTTTAAAAAACAGAAAACTAATTATAACAGATTAAGAACGTTCTGGGGGGGGGGCTAGAGATGGAAAAGCTTTCCACTATCTTTATTGAACATTAATTATTAATTTTAGATGTCAAAATATAAAATTATTAATCTCGTGTTAATAAAAATTTATTATGAATTTGCACTTCAAGGGGTATTTTTTTGCAACAATTTTAAAAACTACACCCTGGAAAAATTATCCCTGCAAGTTCTCGCGTTTCTCTGCGTCCAGTTTAAGGCAAAAACGAGACTTCCAAAGTTGCGAGCCTAGCGTTGCGCTGAAAACACGCCCCGCCATGTTACTACGTCACGACTTAGAGCTCGTTTGTAGTCTGCTTCGAGCGTCCAGTTTACTGCGGGTAGCCCAAAGTAAGTATATAATATAGTTGAGAAAGTAGCGCAGTCTTCCCTCCCGAAGCCGGAAAAAGAGGGTCGTGGGCGTTCCCAACCCTGATGTCACTCACGGGACAGGGGTGACGCTGTCACAGACCTTTCCGCTTGTTATAGGATCTGCATTTGTGTGAAAGTGCCTTGCGTTTTTCTTTTTCTGTAGCTCTTGTGTGATAGTGGAGAATTTTTTTTCAACAACAATAACATTTCAGGAAACTGGCGCGCAATTGTGCTGTTGCTTTGTACCCGAACAACACAAGAAATACAGTAGGACAGGCACATATCCAAGCAAAAGTTTTCGGTTTAAACTAGATAAAATGAGTATTTTGGTTTCTTGTTGTGTGAAATAAGATAATGTGACGATAATTTAAGGGGATAAATAATTATCAAGGCAAGACGGAGAATGTTCTGTAACCCTGTTATTGATAATAGCACGCATCCAAAGTGGGGTATAGGGGGCTTGACACCACCTCTCTCCAGGAATTTTTTCAGTTTATATTAGATAAAATTAGGCTTTCGGCTTCGTCAATAATATGACAATAATTTAAGGAGAGAAATAATTACCGAGAAAAGACTGAGAATGTTCTATAACCCTGTTATTGTTACTAGCGCGTATCCAAGATGGGGATCAGGTGACTCGAGTCCCCTCAGGTAATTTTTCAGTTTACACTATATAAAATTAGGTTTTTATCTTCTTGAATAATGTGACGATAATTTAAGGAGAGAAATACTTATGAAAGCAAGACGGAGAATTACCCTGTTGTTGATAATATTGCACGTAAAACGTAAACTTTACTTGAGCTTTCAGTGTTGTCGCAGTGAACTTGAGCACTATGTAGAGACTTGTCAGTATTTGGAAGCTGCACAACAAAGGTACGGTAGCTCTACACGTAGGTAGGGCGATTTGTTGTAATTTCTAATCTCTGGAAGACGCGAGAGGGAATGTTCTTGAATAAGAGGAGTCGAACTACTGGCAATATCTATGAATCATTTATCTGCGGAACATTCTAGAATATAATGAAGATAAATATGCGTTAATTAGAACCATTCCTAAATAGATATACTTTGACCGGACCTTGGATCCAATACTTACAATGTTTCTGACTTCATTGCCTTTACAAATTCTAAAATCTTCTCAAAAAATCTGGACATACACAAGTACAGCACTCGTATGCATAACTCCCTCCACCTTTCTACTGTCCGCACATCCAAAACACATAGTGGTCTAGGATTTCAAGGTGTAAAACTCTATAACAAGCTGCCAGAGGAATTCAAGAATCATGATCCAACCAAATTTAAAATAACAGTAAAAAGCTTGCTTATGAAGTATTTGTTCCATAGCACAGAGGAGTACTTAGATCATATTTTTCATTAATAGACATAACCTTTGACTTTTCTTGTATTTTTATGTTCACTAATAGCATAGAGGAGTTAGGGAGTAGAGGATTATCCCACATTTAAACCTCGCTGCGCTTTGAAATTGCATTTCCATCGGTGGCCAGTAGATGGCGCGGCCGTCTTCTTTTGCTGTTTCCAGCACAAATTGGGGGGAGAGCTCTTTCGGTGACAGTCACGTGGGTTTCAAACGTCCTTATTGGTCAGATCTCTTGTATGCCATCAAGGCTGTTACCAATGGCAAGGGCTTCCTTTTTCGCTGGTTCCCTTCCAAGCACCGCTGTTAGGGGTGGGGTGAAGAGATGGGATGGGTGATGCGTTTCCGCCACCGCAAAGTTCTTCGGAATCTTTTACTCGAAAGTAAGGTTGCCTTTCCTATGCAATTAACAGATTCTTTGAGTGTTTATTTGAAGGCGGAATTGGGAATGTAAAATGTAGGCATTTTCAACTGGCGCCTGAATTTTCAAATTCAGTTCTCAAAAAACTTTTTTTAAAAAATATTTCAACTTCGCTTGTGGAAATTTTCATTACCACTTTTGAAATAACGAGTACAGTGTGTGGGCCTCCCCGATGGCTCAGTGGTAGCGTCGTCGCCTTGTAATCAAGGGGTTCCGGGTTCGATACTCGGTGGAGCTACAAGTGGTTCGGATCCCACTTTAAACTGTAGGTCTAGTCCCGATTGGCCTGAGCAAAAAGAAAAAAATAATAGCTCATAACTGAAGTACAAACGGGGGGCGGCGAATTCCATGCACCGGCGCAACAATCATTTCTTGACTGCAACAATCTTTACTCGGCCTTGCCGCACAAGAAATGAAAATGAACTGAATAGCGTGAAATTCAAATAATTTTTGTTTCACTTTGCTCGAAATAAAATCGTTTCTTTAAGATAGGGTGACCATTCGTCTCGTTTTGACCGGGAGAGTCCCGTTTCATAGGCGTGTCCCAGTTGTCCCGTCGATATTATACAAGAAACACTATTTGTCCCGTTTTTTAAAAGTCTAGGAATTAGCTTGAAAACCAAGTCTAAATTTGAGAGATTCTTAAAAAGAATGACTTTCTGTGTCTTGGCGGAAATTCAAATGTCAAATCCCGCGTTTTGTGTTAGATATTAATATGTGATGCAACTTTTTCGGGGAGCTTTATTAACGGTTAGTAAAGAATAAAGTTGTTCTCAAGAAGATTGGTCCTTCTGCAAAATACTTCTGGCATAGTAGTCATACCGAGATTATAAAAATTAATAGCTCTTGACAACGAGAGATCATATTTTACATAGATATTGTTCATGATGTATCATTTATGTGATCCATACTATAATAAATAATAAAAAAGGTAAAGTGCTCCCCTGTGCTTTGCACCACGCCATGAAGGCGTATCTCGGCCGAAGCTTGGAGTGATGTGATCAGCACCACGCCCCTGGTCGCATTTACCTCCCAGAGTTTCCTCCAGGTATCCACTTTATACAACACTGGGCGAGCGCCGGAGCCGCATAAACAGGTGGAAAAAGTCCCGGTTCTCTCAGCCGGGGATCGAACCCGGGCCTCTCGCATGGTAGTCAGACGCAATACCGACTTTTTTATATATAAAATAAAGAAATTCCCCTATTCGGTGGTATCCCCCGTCATTCACACACATTTTCTCAACATTCGTACATATCAGTTTTTCTCTATATTCTCGGTTTTCTAAATTTACGGACAACACAAACATCCAAGTCCTAGCCGGGATTCGAACCCGGGACCACTATGCTAACCACTCCTCCACGGAGGCCGACCACCGACTGAGCTACAGCGGTTACTATAAATAATAATAATAATACGTTAATGACAATAATTTTATAGCTAATTAGGCCTAACCAATTTTTCAGGAGGGAGTAAAGTGACCTTTGGGTCAAAATATTATGGTCACCCTACTTTAAGAGCAACATCAAATCGTACTTGACCATGTTTTTATGTTTAAATTTTTGCAGCTTTTAAAAATTAAGATATACTATTGATGAAATCCTACGAGCAATATTTGTATTTTCCTCAACCACTACAAATTTTTAATTCACCATGCTCCAAAAAACTTGTAAAATTATTGCTTTTTTTTTTTTTTTTTTTTTTTTTTTTTTGAAGAGTGACAATTGTCAATTCAACCTGTATGTGGAGTGAGTTGACGATATGTTCGGGGTCAGTTGACAATACTTGTAATTCTACCTTTGAAATGGTTTGGCATATTTTATTTCAAACAATATACTGCCTTAAAATTACAGATTACAAAAATGTGATTTAATGAACAGCATAATATGTAACATAAATGTTCCAAACCAAGGTGCGGAATCCCGGGGGGACGGGGGAATTCCTCCCACCAACGATCTTGTCTTGAAATTCCCCCCTCCCCCCACAAAAATTCTTCCAAGGGGGGAAGAGTTTTTGTTTTAACAACAAATATAAACAATTAGTTTGAGATTCGAATATACATGACTGGAATAATATCGAGAACATACAAAAAGAACGGACAACAAAGAGCCTCACCTCTAAGGACACTAAACCCAGCAATCCCCAGAACACAGAAATTGGACCGACTTGTTACTTCTTCTCCATTTCTCATCGTCTTTCGTTAGCAACCACGAAGTACATAGATATATTAATAAAACACGTAATAGCATTTATATGTGAATTTTATACATGAAACTATATCATCTTAATATATCTTATTTTTTATCCCTCCTCCCTTATGCACATCATTGTTCATCTATTTGCAATTATACATTTTGATTGAAAGACAGTCGATATAATATATTGTATATATTATAAAATAATTTGAGACATTTAATGACATTATATATATAAATATGGGTCGGGTCATTCATTCCATGTCAAATCAGGCAGGAGTTGACCCTCATAGTCACGATGTTGATGATATTTCGGACACAGCTTTGCTTTGCTCCAAAACCTGTGAAAGGATTTTGCTGAAATATGATTATTACGAATTATATGAGGGTTGTTCAAAATGTCAGTTTTGAGCATCATGCTCTTTTCAATTAAGTATATCTCGGGAACGAACGAAGATACAGAAGCGTTCTTGAGCTCGTTGTAAAGGGGAAAAACGGTTGCATATTATGAGATGATAAAATGTTGAAACTTTGTAAAATTTGAACACACTGTTCAAATGTTCAAATTTCAAGTTTGAACAGCTCAAAACATCCCCTCATCGATTTTTCTCATTTTTGAATATTTTTAACTACCATCCTTCCTCTTCATACTAATAAAGTTTTATGAAGGTTTTTTTTTTATATAAGAGAGAAAAATGAATTTGAAATTTGTCCTGCATCAGCAATGAACTGAGCTATAATGAGACTTTTCATTTGTGTCGCGCTAGAGGATATACATACGTACTGTTCAGGGACAGATGATATTCCTCTTGATAATAGCCTTTATTTTGTGCTGTTATTGCTAATTTATACGTTACTGTTTTCATATTTTTAGCCGCGTTCATGGGGACGAGATGTGGGAGTGTTGTGAAAACTTCTGTGTTAGCCAAAAAAAAAAAATTAAGTTGAAAACGACGAATGTTGGGAATGATTCCGTAAAAGATGGATTTTGGTCAGTTGTTAGACCTCTACTAGAAGAAAAAAATCTCAAAAGTTCACGTCCTTCTCCCCTGTGCTTCTCCTCAAGCATCGGATTCACAGACTCTTAGTTACTGGCTTATATCTAAGCAGTTATTTTTCTATTAAACTTTTGATCCTCATTAGATAGACTGAAGAAAAGGTAATGTTTCGTTGTTCAATAATGTGTAACGATCTGTAGGATTTTATGTTTTGGTAATGAACGATGCCCCTATAAGATTGGATCACATATAAAGACGAATTCAAAGGAATTATTTTCCGGAGAGGGGCATCGTAACGATCTGTAGAATCTTTTAAATGTAACGTACAACGAACTCTAAAATCCCAGACATTTAGCCATCACTTTCCAAATCAGGAAATTGCTAGAACCATCTAAGGAATGTCTTGTTAGACATTGCCGAGCTTCCTTGATCGCCGTCGTTGCAAACAGGTGTAAACGATCGCAATCAAGGAAGAGTCTACAGATAACTGAGTCGGCATTACTTAGTAAATTCGATTGGAATAAATGTCTGGAAGGAGAGAGGTCAGTGGTCAGTTCTAAGTCAGTCAATCGAGGAGCGAGTACGAGGATTACGAAGAGAGATAAGAGGACGCCTTGGGGAGACCGTGTCGAGACGAGTCGCAAGTCAGACTCTTTGTATAGTCTCGAGCGTAACCTCTCATCGCATATCTTCAGCTGTAGTGCAGAGACAAGTATACCCTTTCCAATAAGCCACGTTGATCCAGTCTTTGGGGGTTTAAAACTCAAGTGGTGTGTCTTGCCACACGTAGGGTTACCAGACGTCCGGTTTTTCCCGGACATGTCCTACATTTTAGCCTTATGTCCGGCGTCCGGGAGGAATTTGAAAAATATCATAAAAGTCCTACATTTTGAGCGTCACAAAATATTAATTAGGAAAATAGGTAACAGAAAGAAATCATGCTAGCTACAAGTCTATGGACTACGCTTCCAAACTCAATAGTGAAATTTATTTTGCTTCAGTCATTGATGTCCGTGTGCACGAACGAAGATCAATTTTTAAACTCGGATCGGGAAAGGATCACTGGAAAATTCCATTGCACGAAGACGGTTCAACACTTGTTTGCCTTCTGATCGGCCATTCGCGACCGTTTTGGTGTGTGATCCTGGTTCACGATACTGACGCTTCGACTGCAGGCAGTTGTTTTTTAATATAAAAAGAGCGGAAAGTGATATCGAGGGCGTGCAAACGCTAGAGATGTTGGATGTACAATGCTAATAATTCGAGAACTATGTAAACTAAAAACTGTTAAAATAATAATAATAATTTGTGGTTCTGTGGTGCAAAGTTGTAATATTTATAAATACTGTACTTTCTATCCCAGAACACAAAACATATATAAATGTCATATATTACGCGCAAGGTAAATTAGAACACAGCAATGTTTACGATATTGCTACATGGTGTTGGAAATATGATTGTATAAATTTACGAAAATACATGTTACTGGCTATTTACACGACACGACAATATAAATATATAAGAATTAAGAAATGAAAAATTCAAATAGTTACCACAGTACAGTAATAATAGAAATAATAATAATAATATATCTTTATTGCGGGCGAGGTTCAGCGTACACTGTTCTCTCAAAATCGAATGTATTTCGTAAGGCATTAAAGTCCCGTAGAAGAAGGTTCCATGCTTTCTCCTCCTTTTGTGTTGTGCCGTCAGTTCTTTTTTAATATCATTATTTCTTTACGCTCCACTACATCCTTGTACATATTGACAAGGTTGATTAGTACATCTCTCAAATTCAGAGAAGTTTGCAGCCCGAATTATCTTCTTCTCCTACATGTTGATACTTTACCACATCACATTACTCTATGGAGTTCTTGGTTGTGATTTGTGTTAGCCAACCAATCAGGTATAGCCTTACAAATTAATCTCGGATCAGTTGAACGGAACCTCCTGTACGTCGTTTTTCGTTGGTGCAATGCAAATCCTTAAACCAAGTTCATTTATTGTGGATTAAAATTGATCTCGTTCATCTGAACTTCGAAATAATCGGAGTTGGTGAACGCGGCCATGAGTCATTGCCCCCCCCCCAAAAAAAAAGTTTGTCCTGCTATTAAACAAACAGGAAAACGGAAGCACTTAATGAACAAAGTTTTGGGACCACTTTCTGATAACGTCACTGTTCAATGCCTGAGCAGAATTTCTTGTTTAGGGTTTATACTGATGGAACAAGGTCTTGCCCATTCTGATTCAATATTCAATACAATTTGATTGTAAAGCAGGGGTATAGATAACAAAATTATTCATGGTGTCTGCCAGTCAAGAAAGTCATGGTAGTCAAGAAAAAGTAAATATATTAACAAGTAGGTCAAGAAGTCAATAAAAAGGCAATAAATTATTCTTGTTGTCAAGAAGTTTTGCTATCATAATGACTGATTGGTTGATTTAGTTTATTTTACTTCACTTTTTTCTGTCCCTTTGGCTAATCGCGAAGATGAGGATGAATGGTGGTAAGATAAGATGGATGAAGAGACAGTCACAAACATATAGGGACAACCGACACAAGCCCCACATGAGTAGACGCCAAAGCCTCGCTTATCTGCCAAACACAGTTCAGGCCCTTTAGTAGGGTTTTTCATTAAATAAATATTTATTTTCTTAATTACTAATTTTCAACTTTACCTAAGTAGCGGTCGAATAAATAGACATTAAGAAAAACGGAAAAAGGTATAGAAAAGTCCAGAAAAAGTCGAGAATTCTGGATGTGTTATTTTGGTAGACACCCTGGACACTACTCAAGATGAAACTTCTCGAACCATTTTCAATTACGGTAACTGCTGAATATTTGTTTGCCATTACAGGTCATAATTCAAATGTTGAGAGAGTACTTTCATTACCATCAGCACAACAGACTCACGAGAGAAATTATTTTTTCATGAAGTCTGTAAAATGTTTGTTTGGTACTGGTCCCTATAATTTCAAAGAGTTTGACTGTCCACTTTAACATAAATATAGTTTGGCTAAACCTGAAATTTTGATAAAGATTGTCTCCTCTGAGAAGTACCGCTTAAATCATGTAGTGAGAGGTGCATTGATTAGTATGATTGCAAGTTTTGAAATTTTGCATTTAAAAATTCATTAAGAATTATTTTTTTTAAAACTGAAAAGTGTCACTTTTCAACTACTTTCTAAAGTGTTCTATAGAAATATCTATTATTTATTGAGAATGTTTTGTGTCCTACCTACATTTTGGATAGCATGTCCTACATTTCCCTTACAGCGATCTGCTAAGTGCTAACCCTAGCCACACGTATGTGTTTAGTCAGTACCACTTGCACCTTACCATCAGGTTTGCCATGAACAGCGAGTATGCCAATAGTTGGGGGTGATGAATGATGAATGAGCTACATTACCCGTAGTACGATCCCACGTGGTGATAGATGTGGGATATTCATTTATTTCAATTCGAAATAAATGAAAATTGGAAGGATAGGCAATGATACGAATGTAAGTGGTTTTCACGTTATGTAAGAAATCATCTTTTAAAATAAAGACAAGTCTTGTCTTCCCCTGTAAAATAGAGACAAGTCTTCCTGTACTTTTAGAATTTTCTCCATTGTAACTATCAAATAAATTATGCGACAGAAAATTATTTGCAATAAAAATTATAGCCTAATTTATAAGCGTTAAACTGATATAAGTTTTAATGTATTTAATCAAAGAATCGCCATAAGATGTGTCTCCAAATAGAGGACTCGTACCCACACTCTTGATCACTGTCCAGCGGCTAAGTCCCTAATGATTGACGAATTGTTACACTTTTTGATAAAAGCAAGAGACTTGGTAGTATAATTGTTATGCCATTTAAGGAATTTTCAGTCGAGGAGCCAATCGCTATGTGCGTGCCGATGCCTCCCATGTTCAAAATAGTCCACCGTATTAGGTTTATTTTGGTTTGATATTTCTCGGGAACGGTGACGCCTATGAATGTCTGGTTTTCTCAAAAGTGCTCCAAACTTTCACACTAAATCAATAAATCTATTTTTAAAAAATAAACGATTATTTTGTGAAATACTCATTTTTAAAGTATTTTGTGAGAATAACTGCATATTGAAAATTTTGTTGATGGTTATGTTCTTACATTTTCAGTCATATAAATTAGAGCTCATTCCAACATCTCGAATTGAGGTCTCAAGCAATAAAATTTTGTATAACTGTCATTTGTCCAGTAACTTTATAAATATAAAAATAGTATTTTAAGAGGAAATCATGACCCTTGCCCGAGCGCGACCGTCTCCCCCTCCCTTTCCTAGAAAGACGAGTTTTCCCCGTTTATTTGTAAAAGAAGTAATCAATTCCACTCCTCCGTAACTATTGGACTTACGACCTTCATAATTTATGGGACACTTTTTAAAGGTTTATTTCATAATCTATTCACTCAAATTCTCTGTAGCAATAATGATTTCATACTTGATTTTAATTATATTGAGTTCGGTAACAGCGTACAATTGCCTCACTAAATGGTCGGCTTCTCACTTTCCGATTCCGAGTGTAAACAAAACAGGTTTCGAGAATCGACGGGACCGAGCGGGCAGTGGTTTCTAGTGTTTCGCCCGATGGGAGGGATTGAGAGAGGGGGGGGGGGGAGTGAACTGCCTCCTCCAGAATAAATAGCCTCGGTCTTTTACTATAGCCATGGGCAGGGGCAGCGTGACAAAATTCGCAGCAGCTTCTATTCTCCACTTGCTTGTGTCCATAGGAACACAGAGCAGATGGTAGGTTGGTTACTCTATCCCAGTGGTTCTCAACCTTTTCGAGACCTCGGCCTAGTATTTTTTTATTTTATAGGACGATGCCCAATCCCAACAAATTTATTCGTAAATACTTTTCATTTTTTTATAGTTTATACTAACAATTGGAAAGTGTGGTATAATCATAAAGACTGACAAATATAAATTTAAATTAGTTACCAATCACTGGAGCAAAGCAATATTATAGCATATAAGTTCCTCAAGCCATCATCATTAAATTAATTTCTGTTCATTATTATTGACAAACCCCTTTCTGATAAAAAATATATAATATTATTCCGTATAAAATTGATTATTGTTTTATTAAATTGATTGATTTTAATTGTGTAATTAAAACTGCCGGCCCCCGTGGCGGAGTGCTTAGCACATCGCGCTACGACGACAGGGGTCCTGGGCTCGAATTCCGGCCTGGGCATGGATGTTTGTGATTGTCCATTCATCAATTTCATCATATCATTCCTCATCACCATCCTCGCAAATTAGACAAAAATGGCACAAAAAGCGAAGTAAAAGAAAGCAAATCAAATCAATAATTTTAATTAAAACTGTACTCACTATAGAAGTCAATTAAGCAGGAAGCCAGCAGAAGAATGACAGCTTATCGGCGAAACCCTGTCCTATCATATATACACAACAAATATGTACATGCGTAAAATATATAATTTAGTCAATAAACACTAGTTCAACACTAATACCAGGCTGTCCCAGAAGTCCTGCACCATCAGCACACTGAGCCCTAAGATATGAAGTTTGCGAGGGTGGGTGGCGCCACCGGTGAAAGGCTGTTGGCAGGCATAGAGGACAGGTTCGTGGGATCAAGTGAAGGCACGCGCAGCATGTGTAGCGAGTGTTCCTTTGAAATTAAAGTGGGCACGATGAGTGAGGACCAAATTGCACTTCGTGCAGTGCTAGCTTTTTTTTATGTAAAAAATGTCTAACAGCAAAAGCGGCAGCGGAGGAAATTTGTCGTGTGGAGAACGAAGAAGTGGTGAATCGATGGACAGCTTCCCGTTGGTTTAAAAAATTCGCTTCGGGTGAAGTACGCCTCGCGGACAAGGCCCGCACGGGGTGACCTCCGATGAACATTAACGAGTCTCTGCAGGATGCTGTGCATGCTACACCACAATCCAGCACACGTGTTAGCCAGAGTGGTTGGGGCATCCAAATCGACAGTAAAACTTCGCTTGCATGACATGGATTACACCAATACACAGTCTCGACAAAGTCCACACGAGCTGACAGAGGTGCAGGCCCAGCGCAGAGTTGCAATTTGCCAGACATTGCTACAAAACCCGCATGATCTTCGTTTTAGGAGGAGAATTGTGACAGGAGACGAGAAGTATGTGTTTCTGAAAACCCCGATACACGTAAACAGTGGGTGAAAAGAAGGGAAGGAGGCCATCGCCCATGTGAAACAGGACAGATTTGGGAAAAAGCTCATGCTGAGTGTGTGGTGGAATATTGACGGGATTGTCCATTATGAGTTTGTTCCAGAAGACCATGCTGTAACAGGTGAAATGTATTCTGAACAATTACGCCGAGCGTATGCCATTCTGGACGGGAAATACCCGGCATTAACGAGGAGGAAGAGGTTACTGCTGCAAAATGACAATGCTCCCAGTCACCGGTCTCGAAGAGTGACCAACACACTAGCTGAGCTTGACGGATTTGAGTTGTTACCTCATCCCGCCTATAGTCTGGAAGTTGCACCATCGGATTACGGTTTGTTTCGCTCTCTCTCATTTCCTGTGTGGTCGGCACTTCAGTTCATATGATGAGGTAAATTCTGCCTGTCGTGAGGTTTTCAATTCTAAACCTGCCACCTGGTATCGCCATCAGATTGAACTGTTGTCGCAGAGGTGGGTGAAGGTAACTGAACATGGAGGCCTGTACTTTGCTGAATAAAGTCTGTCTTTGTTTCTGATATTCTGTGTTTCGTTTTCGTTCTAGTATGGTGCAGGTCTTCTGGAACAGCCTGGTATTTTATTTTGAATCTGCAAACTCGCTGAAAAAATAGTTGGCTTATTTTATTACAACTGAGCTTCTTTTTTTGTAAGTTATTCTAGTGAAACTTTTGCTGCCGTTTTCTGTCCGTAAGTTTGTTAATTCAGGAATGAATTAAAGTGATATCCAAACGAAGACAGTCACAAAATTGCAGGTTTTTACCTTGGAACACTAAAACACTTCTATCTTCATTTAACTTCTTGGATTCCATTTTCTAATATTCCTGTGAAGAGCATGTTCCAATGTCACTTCGGGTTCGGGCCTATTATAATAATTAATGCACTGTTACAGAAATTGAATTACATGTTTAAGAGATGATAATTAACCTATCGTTAATGTCCAGGTTGAAGAGGTCCTCCATTTCTTCTCTTGGGATCTCGTCAAAGAAGGCGTCATTAGAAATATTATGCTTATTTCTGTGCTTATGTCAGAAATTAGTTTTTAGATTATATTTAGTTCAGTCTTCACAGAATTGCTTCCACATAAAAAACATCCACTGTGAAATGAGATTTGAAAAGCCTCAATTGCGTACACTTTATACGAATCCATGTTCGAAAGACAAATTGAACGACATCCAAACAGCGCAAATTTGTAATTTATATTTTCAACAGATAGTTTCTAATTTATATGATCAGCGATCAATATATGTCGTGGGATATACACTAATGAAATCTGTCCGAAAATCTTACTAATTCAAACATTAATAGAATTTTCAAGAAAACGTGTACATTACCCAGGGCGAAGTTCGAACCTGGAATCTTCGGCGGTGAGATTTTGAGTCGATAACTCAAATCATTTGGCCACTGAGGCTGTCCATTAAATGTAGAAAATATAGGTACGTGTATCAGTTTGTACTTAATCACTCCGGATAAATTCTAAGATGCAACCATAATGGAGGCTCTTCCTCCCAGTTTCATATTTTTATTCCTCCATCTCGTCTTTCTTAATCTAATGATATAAAGAGCAATATATTTAAGTTTATTACACTTATATTCACCTCACCGTTAGATCAACTTTGATGGGAAAAAGTTTCAAGATAAAGAAAATTGAAAGAAAGCATACGAGGTCTTTATGGAAAACACAGTCTTATAATTCACATAAACTGACTGTATTTATTATTTTCGTTGCTTTTATAATTCTTAGCTTAATCGCGAGTATGAGGATGATGAAGCGTATACAATACAATTTCTCTCTCCGTGTAAACAATAATTATAATTATAACCCATGGCGCAAAGGTCCAAGCAGGTCAAGATACTGCCGGCATCACTCCCACATGCCTCAGCAGAGGGAGATCATGCAACAGTGGCGCAACTACAGGGGGGCATTGCCCCCCACCCCAACCTTGGACGGAAATGAGTTCTGGGGGGGGAAAACATTGACGGCCAAGTGCATCTGCAAGGGGCAATTACCGCCCACAACTTCAAATTTTATGTAAATAAAAATGCTTTTCGTAAAATTTTCTTCCTCGGTTCGCTTGCAGTACCTGCTTTTCTTAGTATTATCAAGTCCCGAAACATATCTGGGAATGGCGAAAGTCGGCCTTGGGCGCCGAACGATCTAAATGAAAAGAGATGAATTGTGGTTTTAAGTCCACTTTATGCACAGAAAGGCTAATAGGGACTGGACATACAGTTTAAAGTGGGATCCGAAGCACTGTCATGTGCCTCCGCCGGGTATCGAGCCCGGGACTCCATCAAAAGGTGACGACGTTACCACTACGCCATCGGGGAAGCTAAAAAGTTGTAAAAGAGAGAATGCGTTGGCGTCCCGTGAAATTATTTGCCCCCTATTAAATTTAAAAAAAATGGATCTAAAAATATTCTTGCTCGCAGGTTGTTTTCTGTAATGCATTGTAAATTACCAGAGAGAGAGTAACACTTTTATTAATTGATTTTGTTTTAAATGTATGAGCAATTGTTGAGGAAAAGGAGCGTGCACAATTTATGTAATTTTTGCTGTTGGTTTATTGTGAGATGGATGAATTTATTGTGTAATGTATTTAAATAATATATTATATTGTATATAATATGCATTAAAGAAACTTTGAATACGTACACAATTTAGTGTTGCATATGTGCGAAACATATATCGTGCATGAGTTATACATGTTAATGTAAAAGGGAATTATATTTGGAATGCATTTATCAAGCATTACTATCTTTCAAAAATAGTTTGAGTACTTGTTTTCCGTTATTAATGTGAAACTGAACGTCTTGAAAAATAATTTAGATAGTTTGTTCGAAAACAAATACTTTAGCACCAACTTCTACCCCTTTTTGCATAATTTACGAGGGTAATAACGTCTTTGATACTACTACTACTACCGCTACTACTACTACTACCAATAATAATAATAATAATAATAATAATGTTGGTCCCGGGTTCGAATCCCGGCTTGAGTGTCAATTCATCAATTTCATCATATCATTCATCCCCATCTTCGCAAATAAGTCAAAAGTGGCACAAGAAGCAAAGTAAAATAAAGAAAATCAATAATAATAACATTATTATTATTATTATTGGTACGTTTATTATGGTACTTGCCCCGCCCCAAGACAAAAATTTAAAAAATTCGTGGTTCCGCCTCTGTCATGCTACCAGTTACGGGATGACGTGTGATTAGCACGACGAACCCTCAGTTGTTGTTATAGGTTTCCACGACCTGATTACACTAATCGTTCGTAGCTCCCCAATTTGCTCATGATGGTGAGTGCCCTCCGGCCTCATACCCTGGCCAAAATTTTCGGGAGAAAAGTTGTTACTAAGTAGAAATATTTTCCAAGTATAATAAGTAAGAATTTGATATGGTTCTACTAGAAAGTTTGTATTACTAGGAAGCTAGCAAAAAGTCTATCACTGTTTTGCAATTGCAAGCCGAACGATACTGATTTTATATGACCAGGGGTCAACCTAGAATTTTACAGAAGTGTAAGGGTAAATTTAGAGCCGAAATAATCATAAATTTGACTTCAGTGAAAAATTTTTGGTGAGAGTTGAGAAATTTTGTAGTCGTTAGGGGTGCGTGGATAAATTTCTGTATAGGACGTCATTATTTTCACAGGTAAGGTAAAGCAAAGTTCACCGTGCCATAACACACATTTAGGGGATGTGAGGTAGGGCCCCACACATTCTCGGTCATGTGATCAGCACCACGATCCGGCCGCCTTTATCCCAAGGGTTGCCCCCAGATACACATTGATTAGAGGCTAGGTGAGCCTCAGAGCCGCTTTATGAGGGGACAAGGCCCACCTCCAGAATAGAAACAGGGTCTCCTACGTGGCAGTCAGACGCCCTACCGAGTAGACTACCGAAGCCGTATTCTTTATTTTTATTTCATTTTGTCTTTATTTTTTTTTATTTTTGGTGATCTGGTGTCCCTTGCTATCACTTCGCTTAAGAATGATTTAATACACAAGGATTCTCTGTTTATTTTTAATACACCAAATCGCCGACCTACGTGACGCTGTGGTTAGCACTGTGCGCAACAATGCCAGGGATTCAAGGTTCGAAGCCAGGGCTTTGCATGGTTGTTCTTTGTGAGTGTCGGTTCATCAGAACATCAATCATCCTCATCTTCACGATTAGCTAAAAGTGGCAGAAAAGCAAATAAAATAAACCAATTCAATCAAACCACAAAATCGAAATTAAATATTTGTTTTTACCCGGACATGCAAACAATTTTCATTGTGAACTCAGCCGGCTCCCGTGGCGGAGTGGTTAGCACATTGCATTCCAACGCCAGGGGTCTCGGGTTCCCGGCCTGGGCATGGATATTTGTGAGTGTCCATTCATCAATTTCGTCATATAATCACTCATCCCCGTCTTCGCAAATTAGCCAAAAAGTGAACAAAAGTTGAAGTAAAAATAAAGCTAATAAAAAATATTGTGAAATTTTATGTAAATAAAAATACTTTTCGTAAAATTTTCTTCCTCGCTTCGCTAGCAGTACCTGATTTTCTTAGTATTATCAAGTTCCGAACCGTAGCTGGGGGTGGCGAGAGTCGGCCTTGGGCGCCGAACGATCTAAATGAAAAGAGATGAATGGTGGTTTTTCCATTAATTCCGAAGAAGATCACCCTGCCGAGATTTCTTCTTTGGAACCTTTGAATGTGGTATTCTGCGCCTTTTCTTTCTACTATCTTCCATTTCTTGAAGGTTTACTCTTCCAACGAAGAGTTGGCACTTGTTACAAATAACACAAACTCCCGTTGTTTCGTAAAACACACTGAAAGGAGGTTCAAGCATTCCGTGGTCAAAAGCAGGCGGGCCATTAGCAGCACCCCTCCCTTCCTTCGCGGTCCTGCCGAAATGAGGGGGAAAAAACTCCAACCGCCGGGAAAGACCCCGTCCCGTGTAAAGGGTCGAGGTTGACTTCGCCTGTTTATGGCATTTGGAATGAACATTGCCAAATTTAATGTAAATAAAACCAAATATCAAACCATTTGTGAGAATGAAAATTTGAATGAATGGATTATGAAATAAACCTTTGAAAAGTGTCCCATAAAAATTTGAAGGTCCTAAGTCCAATAGTTACGGAGAAGTGTAATTGATTACTTCTTTCAGAAGTAAACGGGGAAAACTCGGGAGACGAACGCGGTCGAGCGAGAGCAGGGTTGGCATGTTTAAAACAAAAGTGTTTAAAACACTTTGTTTTAAACGTTTAAAACACACGGCTTTGTTTTTTACAAATGTTTTAAACGTTTAAAACAATGTGTTTTAAACATGTTTTTTTAGAAGTGTTCAAAACACATTTTGGTACTTGATATTTTATAGTCTGTGATAATTTTTTTGTTTGGCAACCCTGTCTCTTCATTGAATCAGTGTCAATTAATCCGTGCTTTACGGGTCTCACTTATCGCTCAACACTTGACCAACCTCATGTTCTGACATCACGG
Organism: Lepisma saccharinum; assembly: GCF_977018435.1. Lineage (NCBI taxonomy): Eukaryota > Metazoa > Arthropoda > Insecta > Zygentoma > Lepismatidae > Lepisma > Lepisma saccharinum. Next base: position 36,146,568 of record NC_139246.1, read on the forward strand.
GCTACGTTGGTTAGGCAGGCTAGCTATGTATGCACAAGGTAGAAAAACTGTTTTGCGACAAGAAGGGCCCGTACTTTACTGTAGAAATGGAAACTTCTCAGTTCTTTGTTTCGTACCGTCCTGTAAGTTTGAGACTGGTGGAAGTATCTGAATACACAATGCGTGATTTTGATGATGATGTGACTTTTTTCTCTTGCGATAGGATTCATTCGTTTGTATAACTGAATAAAGCGCAGACGCTTACTTTTGTTAACACAATTTTGTACTTTGGATTGATAAATTGACCTGGAGAATCTATTATGACACTGCAGGTTGTTTTCTCCTATATAAACTGTTCAGGCAGCAGGAACTATTTCACACTGATTTTTCCACGACGAAGATAGTAATTCTATAATATTTAGTTTCTTGAGATTTAGATGAATATGAATCCTAATCTACTTCAGCAGTGGCGGAAAATGGGGGTATTACTCCCTACTTTTGTCCCTCAGTAGAGGTGTGCGTGATCCCGAAGAGTCGGCACCGGGATCGGGAAAAGAAATTCCCGTCCGAATCCCCACTTTTTGAGGTTCCAAGCAGTAGGGAAATACAGAATGGTCATTTTAAAAAGTCGCCAATTCTGAACATTTTCTTCAATGTAAATGTATGTCTGGAACGTATCGGAAATTGTTAGTTTTTGTTCCAGAAGTGCAAAAACAAACACTTAAGATGAAAATTACGTGTAGAATTCGCGATTACAAGAGCTTCGGGAAATTTCGAACATATCCCGTCCCGAATGTCGGGATTTAAAGAATTTCCCGTCCCGACCTAAAAATTCTGTCCCGCACACCCCTATCCTACAGTATGGTAAACCTTATCTGCAAAGGGATATAAACTGTCCTTGCAGCCACTGTACTTCAGTAATATAGATTCATAAAAATGAGTATTTTTTCTATAGGTGTGCGAGACAGAATGTTTTTGGTCGGGACGGGATCGGGACAGGAAATTTTTTTTAAATCCCGACATTCGGGACGGGAAATATTTGCCATTTCCCGACAAAGTCAGGAAATTTTCGGGACGGGAAATGATCGAAATTTCCCGAAGCTCTAAAAATCTCGAATTCTACACGTAATTTTCATCTTAAGTACTTGTTTTGCACTTTTGGTACAAAAACTAACTGCTCGGGAACCCGAAAAGTCGGGAAATTTTTTTCCAGATCCTGGTCCCGACTCTTCGGGATTCCGCACACCCCTATTTTTTCTTTAACGACTTTAACTATAATTTACTGGAAAAAGTTGACTTTCTTTTGTTTAAAACACATGTTTAAAACTTGTTTTTTAAAACTCATGTTTAAAACTATGTTTAAAACAAAAAAAACATATTTTAAACAAAAAAAAACAGTTTGTTTTGTTCTTAAAAAAAAAAAAATTGCAAACCCTGAGCGAGAGGCATCATTTCTTCTTAAGTATTCAGTTAATCTAAAATTTAAATTAAAACTTCTAACAAACATTGCCCAATATTACAATATATATAATACTATCGTTTGATTCGGGAATATTTTTAAGACTGCTAACTAACTAGTAGTGGTGATCGGCACAAGAAGAGAAGTAAAATAAAGTAAATCAATAATAATAATAATAATAATAATAATGTTACAATAACATTATTAGCAACATTATTATTAACATTATTTTATTAACATTATTATTATTATTATTGGTACGATTATCCTGGTACTTGCCTCCCACCCAGACAAAAATTCGTGTTTGCGCCTCTGGTCCCAACCAAGACAAAGCCTACATCACGCAGGAAGTCACAGCACGGAGTTTGCGGGTTGTTTTTAAAGAAATCGTTGACGCACGACATCAAACTATGGTCAATGGATCCGTCTCTCCCCCAACCTTCCCTCGCTCAAGGACGACTGGTCCTCTATGCCTCGCAAGAAGGCATCCCTTCTGTCCCGCAGTCAAGTTACGACGTGCGTCAAGTGGGAATCGCCACATATTAATAAATTATGAAATTATGTCTCAAACTTTGCACATCGTTAGCACACGAAAGCACACTATTTATTTTAATAAGCACACAAATATTAATCAAGATATTAAGGAGTTTATTGTGGCGATTCTGGCTTGATATCAAGCAAGAATCGCCACAAATCAAAAAATTATTTTTGAGCAACCAAATTGTACTATCTTTTAGGCATTCGTTAGCACACGAAAGCACACTATTTATTTTAATAAGCACACAAATATTAATCAAGATATTAAGGAGTTTATTGTGGCGATTCTGGCTTGATATCAAGCAAGAATCGCCACAAATCAAAAAATTATTTTTGAGCAACCAAATTGTACTATCTTTTAGGCATTCGTTAGCACACGAAAGCACACTATTTATTTTAATAAGCACACAAATATTAATCAAGATATTAAGGAGTTTATTGTGGCGATTCTGGCTTGATATCAAGCAAGAATCGCCACAAATCAAAAAATTATTTTTGAGCAACCAAATTGTACTATCTTTTAGGCATTCGTTAGCACACGAAAGCACACTATTTATTTTAGTAAGCACACAAATATTAATCAAGATATTAAGGAGTTTATTGTGGCGATTCTGGCTTGATATCAAGCCAGAATTGATATCAAGCCAGAATCGCCACAATAAACTCCTTAATATCTTGATTAATATTTGTGTGCTTACTAAAATAAATAGTGTGCTTTCGTGTGCTAACGAATGCCTAAAAGATAGTACAATTTGGTTGCTCAAAAATAATTTTTTGATTTGTGGCGATTCTTGCTTGATATCAAGCCAGAATCGCCACAATAAACTCCTTAATATCTTGATTAATATTTGTGTGCTTATTAAAATAAATAGTGTGCTTTCGTGTGCTAACGAATGCCTAAAAGATAGTACAATTTGGTTGCTCAAAAATAATTTTTTGATTTGTGGCGATTCTGGCTTGATATCAAGCCAGAATCGCCACAATAAACTCCTTAATATCTTGATTAATATTTGTGTGCTTATTAAAATAAATAGTGTGCTTTCGTGTGCTAACGATGTGCAAACGTTTGAGACATAATTTCATAATTTATTAATATGTGGCGATTCCCACTTGACGCACGTAGAGAAACTGGCTCTGGCGGGATTGTAAACACGAGAGTTGGGGGAAGAAAATGCCTGTAGGACCTTCAAAAGCGGGCCAAACCTGAATCAGATCCGCGAGCAGTTTGGGCATCGGGGGGGTAATGGTTGCGGTCGTAAACTTGGGAACATTACGACAGTGAGTGAGTCCTAACTCAAGGTTACCCCCCCCCCTCTCCTCCTCGAAGCCAATGCGTCGCTATTTTTCCACAGAAGATTTGAATCTGAAACCTGCGAAGATTGACATAACAGCTACTGAAGGCAGCCACGAAAGCTCAATTGATCATGATAATTAGCGGCAATGCAGGGTGTGGCGAGGTGTAGAACCAGCCCCGCAATATTCTTTCTCTCTCTCTGCTTCTGAAATTTTATATAGCTTAGAAATTCAACAGGAAGTGTCGCTTATGAAATAATTTAATTTACAAGACAGAAATCTGGTTTCCAGTAACATATGATACGACATCTTCGATAATAAGCAGGGGCGTTCTGGTTCGGCCAAAGGGGCCCGGCTAACTTAACATATGTCCTCCTCCGAAATGCAGAATTAACTTCCTTGCTCGCAGGTGGACATCTATAGGAAAAATCCCATATCTCATAACTAGACCTCGGATTTTTAGATTCTAAAAATCCTGAAATAGGTCCTAAAAATCTTAAGTTAGACTCGAAAAATCCTAAAATAGGTTCGAAAAACCCTAAAATAGGTTCTAAAAATCAGTGACGTGCAGTGACGTCGACACTTGGGGTAGCAATGAGTGGCGTGCCCAACGGGTCATAATCCCCCCCCTTTTATAGGGCCCGGTATTCCTAAAAGAAGAACGTCAAATACAGGAAAAATTGCAAAGTTAGGAATGACTACAAAAAATTGTACACATAACTTCCACCCACTTTCGAAAATCAAAAACGATTTGATTTGACTACTGAGCCAGAGATGCCGGGTTTGAATCTTGGCTTGGCAATGGGTGATCTTTGTGTGTCCCTTGCCCTTCATCAATTTTATCATATCGTCTTCGCGATTAGCCAAATATGGCGGAAAGCGAAGTAAAATAAACTAAATCAAACAATCAATCAATCAATGATTTGATTTGATTCGCTTTTTTATACATTTGTTTAATCGCGAAGATGATGCGACAAAATTAATGACACCCATGTCCAGGTAGGGGTTCGAACCAGGAACTCCTGGTGTTGTAGCGCGCTGTGGTAACCACTCCCCCACGGTTGGTTGATTTGATGGTTGATTTGACGTTTTAAGTCCATTTTACACACAGAAAGGCTAATCGGGACTAGACCTATAGTTTAATGTGGGATACGAACCACTATAGGCCTCCATCGGGTACAGATCCGGTCGGCCGACAACAAACATGTGAGGAAGGCGCTAACCATTCGGATACGTGGGTATCGGTAAAGCAAACTGCATTTTTCCTGAGTAGTAATTTTCAGTTGAATTTTTGAAATACCATCTTTCGTTTTTTAAAAAAATTTGCATTGCTTGATTTCCATAATTTCTCACGATCTCGTTACTGAAGGATCCGGGCTCGAGCCCTGGCCTTTGCATGAGTGTTTATTTGCAACCACTCTTCACCCGTTTCATTTAATCAACGTTCATCGTCATGTCAGAAATTAGGTAAAGCGATGGAAGAGAGAAGAAAATACAAATAATTTCCTCCCAGTGCATCTGCAGGGTACTGTGAAATCAGGAGCCTAGAATTCTCTGTTTATGATTGTCCCTCACGACTTTCCAAGCTCTTAGCTACTTATTCCGATTAAATCTATACAGCTAGAAAAAGCGATGGGTAACAAAACACAACTTTAAACAAACCATTTTTCTACTTTCTTCAATGATATTCATTTGGCTTTTTGAGTTCTGGGATACATTTTTCATTTCTAATTTTCTCATTATCCACTGCAGGCAGAGTACAACACATAAGAACAAGAATGCACGCTCGTCACGAATCCCGGCCTGAATTGTTCTTTGCGAGGTCCCTTCATCAATTTCATTATATCATCACTCATCCTCATTTTCGCTATAACCAAATGTGACAGAAAAGCGAAGTAAAATAAACCAACAACAAGAATTAGAACGAGCGTTCACTTTCCCAAATAAATAAATCCGTATTTATGATTGTTTAGCTTATCCATTTTTTTATTGGAGGCCAAGAGATTTGTATATTTTAATAAAACACTACTAAAACGAGATCAAGAGAGAGTGTGAGCACATATTTGTTATTTAACCATTATATATTCCATATTTTAAAAAAAAGCATAAAATTTTGTCTGCACAGAAGACGTTCCAATTGCATAAATGATAAAAGCACATCCCATAGTATACATACATATTGTACAACGTGTAAAAAGTAGTGTAAATACAGAAGACAGAAGTACTGCAGGAAAAATTCCCCTTAGTTCTTTAGAGGATTTCAAAGAAATCGAAGGGAAACCAATCCCCTATCTGTCCTATAGGAGATAGACTGGAGGACCTGAAAGCACAGGCTTTCAACCATTGCAGCGGGGGCGAGGGGGCAAGGGAGGTAGAGGCAGAAATCTTCCCTTTCGAAAACCCGTTTCTACCTGGAACTGTGAGGCGGAAAAAGAGCGAGCTAGGCCGCTGAACGTACCGAGGGACGAGAAGCGCGTGAAAAAAGTGTTGCATATAAACTGTGGCTTCAACAAAACAATAAATATTGTGATTTGAAAATAATTAGAGATTTGAGATTGATTGATCTATCTCTGCTAGACTAGCTACTTCTCAGTGCACGTCACTGCTAAAAATCCTGAAATAGGTCCTAAAAATCTTAAGTTAGACTCGAAAAATCCTGAAGTAGGTTAAAAAAACAAACTTAAAATAGTTCAAAATTTCTGAATACTGCTGATTAGGTATAGTCACCGGCAATGAAAATGGGACACATATATCCTGAAATATGCACTATCTTGCATAACGTTATGTGTGTTGCCTAACCCTACGGCGATGGCAGAACTCAACATTGGAAATTTGCTATTAAAATCCACTCATCGCCGTATAGTTAGGCACCAATCTGTTTTCATGTTATCCACAGTAAAACTCCGCAATTTTGTCTGTGAAGATCATCTTATATTCTGAAAATCTTACAACAAAAATATAGTGAGTGGTACAAACTTCAATGCTGAAATGTTAGTTTGCAAGGCGTGAATGCCACAAAGCATGGAAGTGACGCCAAAGTGAGCAAGACCACACAGATCAGACCACTTTGTATTGCACAGGTCACAGTGTAACCTAAAATAGGTTCTAACAAGCAAAATAGGTTTTTAGGCACTAAAAAACTTTTGTTGCGTTTTTTAACGAAACGCTGACATAACTTATTATTTCTTGCATGAATCCAGTATAGAAAGATCCAGTTACTCAACCAGTCGTTGCTTTGTTGCTGCACAATATAAAGAATTAAATTTGATAAATCATGAAGTTTTATCACTAATTTTAATTTTACGTGTGGTATTTGAATGTAACTTCACATCAAATATTTTCAAGATGGCTCTAAGCCTTTTTATATTCAAATAAGAGCTGAAAAAACTCTAAAATAGTTTACACATGTTCCATGTTACTTCAAAGTGGTCCCAAAACTCAGTTTGATGTGGAGTCGAATTATCCCTTTGCCCTAAGGGTTCACAGCGTATGGGTTAAATGTTACCATTATTTGGGGGCATTTTGTGAAGTTCATTTTTCTTCCATATTGAAATTCTGTGGACATTTCCTTCTTTCCAGTGTGTTTTTATTTTATGATCTACAGTGCTCGAAGTGGATACTCCTATAGCTGGTATGCTTGGTCGAGGAGGATTGGATTGATTTGGTGTTTTAAGTCCACTTTATGCACAGTAAGGCTAATCGGGAGTGGACCTACAGTTTAAAGTGGGATCCGAACCACTTGTGCCTCCACCTGGTATCGAACCCGGGACCCCTTGATTACAAGGCGACGACGCTACCACTGCGCCATCAGGGAGGCCTCTTGGTCGAGGAGGGTCTTTGTGTAGATCAGCATGGAGACAATGAAGAAGTGGGGGATGCTTATGCAAATTATCCTAGCAGGAGGCGATGGTTAATGGAAATGTACATAACTGGGGGAAAAGCACCCCTCTGCACTCCTTCTCCACACCCACAACTCCAGCACTGACGATCTATTATTAATATAAAAAGGTCTTGTTTCATGAAATATATCGAAAAGAAATGCTATTGTTGAAATTATTATTAATAATGTCCACTATTATTAAAATTGAAATCCTTTTCGGAATTCAGTCTTTCCGATCGACTTTCATTGAGTGACGAATTTTCAGTGAATGAAGTCCCATCACCGCCCTATTACCCGTCTTTCAAGGCTGGAGTTCCGCCATATTTCCTTCTACTAGATTTCAATTGAACTTGTGATGCTGGGTTAACACTGGAAATCTAGAGGTCCAGTTCAACCCCCAAAACAGAAATGAGCACATTGTTGAATACATTAGTTACTATTAGTATTAGAAGGCTAATGTGAGGGGATTACTTTATATCATACATTTTAGTCCGATGAGAAGGTCCGTAAAAATGCAGATAGATACCTCAAAAATTTTTAGATCCAATTTGTGCAATTGAAAACAATATTGATTTATTAGTGCGCAATTAATTTCCCTGGACGCCATGGCATTCTCTCTTTTACAACTTTTTTTAGATCATTCGTGCCCAATGGCTGGCTCCCGCCGCCCCTCTGAACTTGATGAAAACAAGAATAGCAGATATTGCGAGCGAAACAAGGAAGAAAATTTTACAAAATGAATTTTTATTTGCATAAAATTTGAAATCGAAGGGGTAATTGCTCGCATTAGCCCCTGTCCCCCCTGTAGTTGAGTCACTGTATAATGCAGACATATTTAAGCAATATATGTTTACTTTGGATACTTTAGGCTCACTGCCATTGTTAGTCAACCTTATTCTGCACAGTTGCTCGACTAACCTTGTGTTAATGCAAATACCACGCACCCTTCCCCCTTCCATCCAAACCGATTCTAAAGGCATAAGAGATAATGTTTTATTTCAACCCTATCGCCGCGATCACCCACAGGTAGGTAGAAAAATTATACATAATAACCAAAACTAAAAATCAATAACAAGTCAATCAAACGATAGTTTAAAGTGGGATCCGAATCACTATGTGCCTCCACCAGCAGGCACGTATCCAGGAATTCCTTTCGGGGGGGGGGGGGGCTGAACATCATCTCTTTAAGATATATAGATAGAACCTCACAATTGTATGTTTAAGGCCTGTGGTGGCGATTGGGTTCCAAAACGGAGGGGGGGGGGGTGCAAGGAAAGTTTACTTTCTCTTGGTAGACAAGGCCTAGGAATAAGAGGCAAAAAAATGGGGAGCAACTATAAAGTAAATTGTTGCCACTGTTTAAGGCTGCCATTTTAATCAACGTGAAATCGGAACGTTTTTTATCACTCGACTCCCCTCTTTCCATGCATTAACATTGTGTACCAGTACCATCTGAGTGTGTGTGTTTGTCCATTTCTTCTCATCAGGCAGGCATCAACACATCTATGGTGCCTGAGTGTTTTTAAGAAGCCGTTACACATGCACGGGATGGACAATCCACTCGACAATGCAAGATTGAAACTGTGGGCTGCGAGTTGGACGCAGACAGTTCTCGAATATTTCTCTCTGATTCGAGCCTGAACACCACTACTGTGTCTTGTCCTCCCATGTTTGCAGCTCTTATAAAAGCCGAACCCCACTAAATTGTTCATATTCAGGCCTCTAAAAAACCTTCCGTTCCCAACACATCTAATGTTTCGTCTCCCAATATGATCAAATGCTTACTTATTTATTTCTATTGACGTGCCGAAGGGAGCATTGGTGGGGTCATAACTCCATTTGATCCAGTATTCCTTAAAACAAAAAAAAAAAAAAAACTTCAAAGACAGGAAAGGATGGCAAAATGAGGACTGACTACCAAAAATAGTATTCGTAACCCTTCTCCCTACCGATAATCCTGGGAACGCCATTCTTTATCTCGGACACATTTTTTTTTTAAAATCAACTCACCAGAAGTTTTTATCATTTCGTATTCGAGACTTAAGTAAAGTCTTCCTGCAGGTTTGGATTTTATCCTTTAGAGTGCTTTCGCCTGCCTTCGCACCTAACCTTAACAAAGCCCTAATTTTCCACCCTTGTGACTTGGATCTTCAAAACTTAAGTAGATTTCAGACCGAAGTGATACGCGATACATGACGTATGGAATGAGACAATGAACAAAACGTTTCACACCGTAGCGACACAAAAGGCCTCACAAACCAACGTTCGACTTGTGAAATCCTCGGGCAACACAGTGTGAAGAAAACTCCATCAATAGGCCACGAGCAGCAGCTCGTGTTGACCACCGAAGAAAAATGTCTCCTCAACCGGTGGGAATGCCCATCAGTTTTCTTCTTTCTCCTTTATTTTCTGTGCTTGTTAATAAAACAGGTAACATCTTACAATTTGACATACACAGAACATGTACTATGTAGCCTATACATTTTAGCGCAAGCTCAGTCGAAGTCAAGGGTGGCTCGTGGATCAGTTGGTAGAGCAATGGCATGGTGTGCCAGAGCCCTGATTCAGGTCCTGGTAGAGCCTGTAATTTCCGTTAAAATAACTACATATGCAACATCTTCTTGTTTCTCTTCTCGACATTCATGAAATTTTCGGCTGTCCCTTCATGGTAGTTAAGTATTTGTGTGTGTGTGAACCCAGTAGGCTTAAACAAATTTATTTCTTTTATGCCATGAAATTCTCGGACTGCATACATGAAATTTTGTTCGGGCACAACTAAATCATCACTCAAAACTTTGATTTTCAGTTGATCTGTGAAGCATATTTCTGTTTTAATAAACCTCTGAAATATTCACTTTAGAGAGAGAGACCTTCGATCTCTTCGGCCCTCGACCTGAACTAGCTGCACTACACTGAGGCTCCGGAAGTTCCGCTGTCGTCAATGTCTTCAGCTTTGGACCCGAACTAGTAGACTTCGTTACTTTACGATATTCAGTCCATTTTATTTTAGAATCACTAGATCTTACAAAGCAAGCAATGGACACTCACAGATCACTAATCGACTGTATGAATTGCCATACTCTGGAAATTCTGAAGTCTCATTAACCGATTCTGTTGTACAAATCAACTGGTAAATTGAAGCAGCATATTTATATCCTCATTATATTCTAGAACGTTCCGCAGATAAAACGATTCGTTAATATGGCCAGTAGTTCGACTCCTCTTATTCAAGAACGTTCCCTCTCGTGCTTTCCAGAGATTAAAAATTACAACGAATCGTCCTACTAGTTGCGCTACCTTTGTTGTGCAGCTTCCAAAAAGTTTGCTGCGACAACACCAAAAGCACAAGAATGGTTTACGTGCAATATTATCAACAAAAGGGTTATATAGAACATTCTCCGTCTTTATAATTAAGAATCTCCTTCAATTATCGTTACAGTATTCAAGAATACAAAAACATAATTTTATGTAGTGTAAACTGAACATTTCCTGTTTGTGTGTATGTGTGTGGGAGGGGGGCTCAAGTACCCTGATCCCACCTTGGATACATGCAATTGACAATAACAGGGTTATAGAACATTCTCCGTCTTGTCTTTATAATTATGTATCTCCTTGAATCGTCACATTATTCAAGAAGACAAAAACATAATTTTATGCAGTGTAAACTGAAAAATTTCCTTAAGGGCCGGCTCGAGCCCTCTGATCCCCACCTTGGATACATGATATTAACAATAATAAGGTTATAGAACATTCTCCGTCTTGCCTCTATAATTATTACTCTTAAATTATCATCATATTATTAAATCTCCAATAACCTAACGAAATGTGAAAAATTTTACTGACGGGGGCTCGAGCCCGCTGATCCCCATCTTGGATACGTGCTATTAACAATAACAATGTTATAGAACGTTCTCAGTCTTGCCTCGATAATTATTTTTCTCCTCAAATTATCGTCACATTATCCAAGAAGCCAATAGCCTAATTTTATCTAGTGTAAACTAAAAAAATTCCTGGGAAGGGGGCTCGAGCCCATGATCCCCACCTTGGATACACGCTATTAACAGGGTTATAGAACATTCCCCGTCTTGCCTCGATAATTATTTCTCTCCTTAAATAATTGTCACATTATTCAAGAAGCCAAAAACCTAATTTTATCTAGTGTAAACTGAAAATTTCCTGGGGAAGGAGGCTCGATCCCCCTGATTCCCAACTTGGATACGAGCTATTATCAATAATATAGTTACAGAACATTCTCCGTCTTTCTTCCATAATTAATTATCTTCTTAAATTATCCTTATTTTATTTTATTTCACACCACAAGGAACCAAAAACCTCATTTTATCTAGGGTAAACTGAAAACTTTCGGGGGGGGGCTCGAGCCCCCTAAGCCCCCTCCTTGGATACGTGCCTGTCCACCAGGTATCGAACCCGGGACTCCTTGATTGCAAGGCGAAAACGTATTCACGGCGCAATCGAGAAGGCAGTTATAAATATCTGATACATAAAAAATATCAAATAAATTCCCTTATATGTATTAAATACTAATGTATTTTTACATGTTTAGTAATTTAAATTTATATTTAATAACATTATAAATATTAATCATATAGGCTCTTTCTTCTCAGATGCTTGGTAGAAAATTTGAAAAGTTTCATGCACATACATAATATATATGTATAGTTTGTGTATGTCTCTGTAGACCACAATCTTCTTGCCCCCCCCCCCCTGAAAAAAAAATCAATCTTCAATGATTTCGCGCCATGGTAGGGTATGTAGCTGCCTGGCAAAGTCCTCATTCCGTAAATTCACGAACTGCATGAAATCAGAAAAAGACATATATCCCCCCTCGTTTTCAGAAAACCTGTTTCACAACCCACCCCTGTCCTTTCTGTGGTGAAGGACACTCCAGTGGGACAATGAATCTCCCCCCCTATTTACTGCGAGCAGCAAAAGAAGACGGCCGCGCCATCTACTGGCCACCGATGGAAATGCAATTTCAAAGCGCAGCGAGGTTTAAATGTAGCTTCCACTTCTATTCCCTAACTTTTCTATGCTAATAGTCATAACCTTTGATTTTTCTTCTATTTTCTATGTTATTCCATACTCTCTTATACTTTTTAATATGCATAAGTATGTGTTAATTCCTTTGTACTCAAAATCATACATGTAATTTTATTTTATACTCTTTATATTTTTTAATATGCTTAAGTATGTGTTAATTCCTTTGTACTCAAAATGATACATGTAATTGACCTATCTCATATCATAGTGCTATTTGTACTCATATGATCAAGTGGATGGAAATAAATCTTATCTTATCTTTTAAGCGTTCAATTCAAGGACTTGTTCATGATATATTTGATCGTGTACAAGGCGCTTTACTTCAGTCTCCAATACGAAATCATAAAAACTTTTGGGGACGTGATTTCAAAAAATGTGTCCGAGATAATGAGTGGCGTTCCCAGGATTTTCGGAAGGGAAAGTGGTTACGTATACTATTTTTGGTGGTCAGTCCTCATTTAGCCATCTTCTCCTGTCTTTGACGTTCAAATGGGGCTATGACCCCACCAACCCTCCCTTGAGCACATCACTGGAGATAAATAAGTAAGCATTTAACCATATTGGGAGACGAAACATTAGATGTGTTGGGAACGGAAGGGTTTTCACTGTGCATTAATTGTTTCGCGATCCAACTGTATTCTAGAAGACGATTTAGGGGATAGTTGCTCCCCATTTTCTTGCCTCCACACTATGTCCTCTTAATGCTAAGCCTTGTCTATCAAGAGAAAGTAAACTTTCCTTGCAAACCCCCCAGTTTTAGAACCAAATTGCCACCACTGGCCTTAAACATACAATACCCTTAAAAAATGGTGTTCACCCACCTCGCCGAAAGGAATTCCTATTTTTCGTTCCTAAAGGATCCGATTACGTGCAAGATGTGGGTTTCAAAGTGAACAGATTAGTTCCTGTTAACACCAAAACAGCGACAGTGTGCTCATCGCATTTTCTGTATGCCGATTACGAACGGAACTTAAAAGCAGAACTGCTGAGTATTATTACCTGTAGACCGCAGCTTTATAGAAATGCTGTACCATGTTTAAATTTGCGTGGTTGTGTGGTGAATTGTAGTAGTGTTCAATAGCCAAATGGCAAATGGCATAATTGATCGGAGTTTACGTGCCAATAAACGTCAGATTCGAAAGCGAGCAGTGGACACACTTGAAGAGTTGTCTCCTCGCAAAATAATTTGCATGGCACATAATTCAGAGACTTTGAGCACTGGAAATATACCCAATATACCCAATCTCCAACAAGATAGCGTGTTGGAAACTCTGAAAAAGAAATTAAAATGTACTGAAGAACAAATAAAGAAACTGCAAACACTGCAGGATGAAAGTGCTAAAAATGTAACTTTTGGATTTTAAACATGAAGTTGTAATATCTCGGTCCCAGTGATTTATCCAACAACTTCGCCCTAACACCCCACACAATGTTTTAAAAAGGACAACTTTGTGGTCATTTTGGCTCTAAGCATAACTTTTAAGCCCCATAAACACGAATTTACACCACTCAAATAGAAAATTCTGAACAAACCTCTCTGCTCCACCTCCGAGCCGGCTTTCCCGCTTTTCATTACATGTTAATTCTATTGATAGTTAACTTTCAGCGACACAGTTTACTAGATATAGTCTGCTCTATACATATACATTTATTTATACACACACGCTCGAACATTCATTCGATTTTAAAACAAATTTATTTCCGAAAACACGGAAGAAGTGTGAATTCCTATGCCGTTGCTGGTGCTCGTCTTTGACATGTCCCGTGGCTAACGTCATCCGTGGAGGTTTACGAATGGTTCCGAACTTTTCCGAACGCCAGACTGCACCTCCCTGGGGTAGCCCACGGTGAGCGAACATGTGCAGCAGTTTTACAAATGTGTACAGATTTAAATAATGGAAGAAGGAGCGATAGTGGAAAGGAAAGCTATACTTTGTAATGATCATTCTTCCATGAAATATCCCTGCTACTCAGGTAAAAAAAAAAAAAAAAAGGTAAAGTGCTCCCCTGTGCATAGCACCACGCCATGAAGGCGTATAGGGGGTGTGGGGGTAACGCCCCACACTTTCTTGATCCGGTCGTGAGTGGGGGTGATGTGATCAGCATCACGCCCCTGACCGCCTTTACCCCCCAGGGTTTCCCCCAGGTACCCATGTTTCGGGTGCAAGATAAACGAAAGGATCTGCTGCGTGCGTGTTCTCAGGTCATGCGAAAAATATTGCTTGTAAAATTGACTGCTGAACAAACTTTAAAATATATATATATTTTTAAACTTATATTTATCGAAATTTGCCGTAACGTATGCTGTGCAAAATAAGGAATATTCACATTCTTCACTGCATTTATAAAACCTATTTTACTTTATTTTCCATAAAGCAATTTCATTTTGTTTTTCATTTCTGTTGCGCAAGTTATGATCAAATATTTTTGGGCAATTAAGAGAAAATATACTGAGAAGATTACATCAGTTGCACAGTACATATTAATACCTAGTTTATGTATAAATATTACAAGGAAATAATGTGTATAACGAAGGGCATATTTAACTCTTTGCGGCTCAGGAGTTGGATAAATTACCCGACCCTTCCGGCGCGGAGAAGGTTCGAAATTTTTTTTTTACATTAACAATTTTAATATCTTTTATTTTGACATAAGAATACATATTTTCATAATATTTCTTAAATTCTATTGTAATTGTAATTTTAATTTGAAAAAAACTGGTGGTTATCAGCACTAACCACCACGCAAATGTAACATGTTTTTTTATGCAACATATGTGAATGAAAATTGTGAAATACAAAGGTTTTCTTTACCTAAATTCAACTTCAATTTCGGTGAAAGGTTTGGAAACAGTCTTTATCCTTCCGCAAACAAAGGGGCACATTACAAACACTGCACATCCATATTGTGCGGACTGGATTGCTCTTCGTGCTACACTTAGCACATCTTCTTGATGTGGACCTCTTAGGTTGATGGCTTGCACTCTGGTTCCTAATACTCGGCATGACACTAGGTTTGTGGCGCTTTATTTCTACACTTCTGTTTGGGGGAGTGTGTGGAGTTGCTATTCTTTTGGAGAGCAATCCTATATATACATCCCTCCTAAATTCCTTGTTAGTGAACTTCTCACCTTCAATTTGATTGTGAATAATAAAAGCATTTGTTAGAGCTGCATCAAAAAAGTGAAAAAATAATCTCAAGTACCATTTCCTACTTTTGCGGTCAATCTGGTAATCATTCTTCAGTCGATCAAAATTATCGACAAAATTCATATTTTCATTGTACTCCTTCACAATCTTTGGCAGGGAACATCTGAAATAGTACCATCTTTTGCCTTCCTACTGATGGTTATTGTATCATTGGGATTGTGGAAATTAGACAAAAAGTTCACTGCTCGTTTATCTTTAACCTTTTTACACTCATTAGTTTTGAAATATAATAGTCATGCCAGTCTGGTTTTGATGACCAATAATCTCTGTAACTTGACATTCGTTTGAGACCCATAAAAATGTTCATTCCTATAAATACTCGAATTTCATCCATGTCTGTTGGTTGGAAGGGCTTACCTTGTTGTGTAGCATATAAGTTCGTGTGAAACACAATATGATTGAGCTGCTCATCATTGAAAAAGAGTGAAAAAATTGCAAGAGGGCTCTTATCTTGCAGTTCCTTTACAGCATCAGTCGGTCCCACCCTACTTGAGAAATGTGGCACTGGAGTTGTTTGATGAGATGTCTGATCCCAGATTGGTGACCTTGTTACATGAACCAATGGCACAATTGGAGTACTCACTGTGACCTCATTGGAACCATCCTGTTGTCTGACGCTCATTGATACACTAACACAACCTGTGGCACTTTGTGTTGATGTCGAAGGTCCTTCGTTAGTAGGAATATTGCACTCAAGAAATTCATCTTCAGAGGACGTTTCTGCAATGCACATTCCTTCTGCACTTATTTCTGGGTGAAAAGTGGGATCTGCATCTGAATCATCACTACTGAAGTCCAAATCGGAGCTTGAGGGTATGTCCTCAGCATTAAAAAAGTCTTGAATATCCTGATCAGTCAGCCTCTCCATGATTCTAGGAAATATGTAAACTTTACACAGAGTTCCGAAAGCAACCAAATCTGCGCGGTGGTCAGCAACACTAACCACCTACATATGAAGAGTTCCTTTGTGAACGACCGCACAAAAACCTCCACTTCTTGGCACAGACGTAGCCACGGTAATGGGGAAATATAAAAGCACAGTGGATTCGGCAGAAAACGAAAAAGAACTACCATTACAACAATTAGTCATTAACAATCACTGTTTACAACAACATTCAACAAAAGCGGCACCATAAAGGAGGCTGGAGTAAACATAAGAAACAACAATCCCCAAAATCTCATTTCAGACAAAAGGCGATACACCTCAAAGCGAAACATTCGAGTTAAAATACCACACAAAACGAAAATTTGCATTTCAAGTGGTGGTCAGTGACACTAACCACCGAGCCGAAAAGGACAATCTTGAGGTGGTTACCATTGGTAACCACTGCGCCGCAAAGAGTTAAAGGGGGGTTCAACGGGTCCACCCCCCCCCTTTGGTTCAGTAAAATTACCAGAGGTTACCTGTTCTATCCGCTTGTTCATAAACATTTCTTCGGACTTATTTTATTCTTTTAAATTAGAGACATATAGGACGGAATACGGATGGGAAGGAAATTACGTAATTCCACACACCAGATGGGACTGCAGACCAAATGTCTGCAATGTCCTGCTAGTTTCGGAATTTCTGCGATAAGAAACTGCATTGAGACCCTCAAATCAGTTATTTTTTCCCCCTCGAGTCATCTTAAAGATATTTGGTTTTTAAAAACGCAGTGACGGAAGATGAACAGAAAAGTATCAATACTAGCGTGACTTTGTGACTACATACACACAACTTTGTCGGGTCCAGCACCCACTGCTCCCCAACAAGCTTTCGGCCAGCAGTGTCCAGGATTTTCACTTACGAAATAAAGCAACCCTAATCATACCAAAAGTTGATCCATTCCCCCACGTGAACTATATATACGCCCATGTGTATAACAATATCCCATACTGAAATGGTAAGATATATTTTGAATTTTGTACTGCGAAAAAAAACCGCCTCATCTCGTTACCCCGAACGCATTAATTGGTTTGTTCACAACTTCAGCACTAAGGATCCTATCGAGACAAAACATGGCAGCCTTGGTCTCGTTCTTGTTGAGAGTTGTAAATGCCTGTCTCGTGTTTATTTGTAAATGTCTCATTGAGTCTCGTCTCGATTTATAAACATCCGTCTCGGTTTGGGAGGTCAATTCTCGTTCTCGTATGCAAAGGCTTATCATTATAAATACAAAAAATAACCTTTCTTCTTATTTTTTTTTTGACTCCTCGTTTCGAAGGTACAGGCCCTCGAAAGCTGAATATTATCCTGCTTATATATGCAAACCAAACCGCAGATTCAGAATTACCAGGAATGAACTGGTGTTGTAATTATTATACACAAAATTCATGATTTATCTGAGGAAGTCACATGTTCCAGGTTCTCGACCTGGACATGACTGTTTCCTTGTGAGTGACATTTCATTCAACTAGAAATTGTTATATGGGAGGATGTTTGCTCGAGACTTTGGGGACAGCTAGGGGGATGCTTCTATTGTTAATGTTAGTGTTGCTCACGAGACGAGACATTTTCCATCTCGTCTCATAAAAGATGGACAAGTGAATCTTTTCGAAATGAGATGGGACAGAAGAAAAAGTTCGTCTCGTATCGTGGCAGTTTGGGTGATACTTAGATCGTGCTGGTTGGTGGTGGTGGTAGTGTGTGTGGGGGGGGGGGGGAAGGGGTGTCCTTCTACACCCTGACTTCGAATACTGCATGTAGTCATTCATCTTCATTGTAGCGTTAGCCAAAAGTGGGAAGAAATGTGATGTTAGAGAAGATACATACTAAATTAACCATGCGTTCTCATTGTTGCGGTTAACCTTTTGACGCCCAAGCCCTTTTTCAATAGTAAGCCTCGGTTGCCCAAGCCAATTTTGAGCAAAATGCAGAGTTTCAATTAAATGAGTGTAGTTCGGAAGCTAATTGCCCTAGAGAGATGAGTGATATACCGTTGTACGCGGAATGAACCAGAGATTCAGACTATATGAAATGTTTGCAAATTCGGCGTATATGTGGCGGGGGGGAGGGGGCTAACTCTCAAAACGACCTTGACACAGTGTCTCGATCGAGACGCTTGGGCACCTAAAGGTTAAACTAATTGACGGAAAAGCGACGTAAAAGTAGGCTAAATACAAAAATTTGCAATATATATATTAACTGAAGAAAACTGTCATTTACTGCAGGAAATTTAAAAACTCCCCGTATCTTTTTATACCATATCACCTCTTACATTGCAGAAATTGGCATGTAAACCAGTGTGTTCTAAACGAATTATCTTAAAATTTTGCGAAGAAAATATTATGACGGAGACAATTGTAATTCCAGAAAAGGCATTCCTATAACATTAAGTTCTTGCCAGTCAGAACCAACCTATGTATTCGCAATGAACAAGGCTGTTCACATGTTCAGCCATTGACTGTTACAAGTTTTGATTTGTCACCCTAATGGGAAAACCCTCTACCGAGTGGCTGAATTATAGTAAATACTGCTATACTGCTAGGGCATAATTCATCTCCAAGAAATGGAGCACAGATTTTTGCACTGGAAGTTACAAGATACTTGTTTTACACAGTAACAAGTGACTTTGCTGTCGCTTCCGCGGCTCATGCTAAGTTGACGGAATGAGCAGAAGCCCTGCCTGCACACATTTCTAAGTGATGATGTCAGAGGACCTCGTGTCTGTGGAGAGGACGTTTTCAAATCCGTGACGTAGGAGGCAGAGGCATGGCGTGCATGTAACCGGTGTTACTGCAGGTAAGAGCAAAATGTAAAGAATTAAAAAGTTGTTTCAATGAAAAGACAACATTGTTAAATACGTTAATAAACACCGTTGCCATCGAGTAGATATTGCCTAGGACATTTTTTCTGCACCCGACAGAAGTGAAGAGGGAGGCCGTTCCGCTACACTGAAGAGGCAACAAGGGAGAAGAGGGCGCCAATGCAAAGAAAGAGCGGGGAAGGACTTTGGGGCATAACGTGCTATGGGGTTATTCATATGCTTGTTAAGGGGCCCTGTTGCCGTTCAGACGTACCTGATCAGCCAGTGTTGTCACATCGGATTGGCAGAAAAGAGCTAAATCCTGCCTAAAATAGGATTACCATTTCTGTGAAGCAACTAGAGGTAGACTGCAGAGCCAAGGCTGGATTGAACTACAACTGAGACCAGTTAGGTAATAGACGAAAATATAGTTCCTTGGTGGGATTCATGATTTGGATAAACCTGACGTGAAATTGATGAAGGGACATTAACGAAGAGCACCCATGCTCAGCCAGAGATTCGAACCTGGGGCCCAGTATCAGATTTACATGTAATTAACATTTACTTTGTCTGGAGTGACTGACGAAAAGATTAAGAAAAAAACCTGCAACTTGTCTGATACTGGGCCCCAGGTTCGAATCTCTGACTGAGCATGGGTGCTCTTCGTTAATGTAGCACCAGCGCAATTCTGCCCAGCCATCTATTTCAATGGCCATGTGTTTAGACACTATAGTGCATGGATGCTACGTACACCATGTTCTACTTGTATACTTACTAATTACTTAGTACATAGACTAAAATCTGGAAGGCAAAGAAGAGGTTTTGGAGGAGTGGCTTGTTGGGTCTAGCACATTCTATTCACCTCACCATATTGGGAGAAGATAAATTGATGATTTTGGTAAAGTGTACAGAATCTGTAACAAATCTAAGAAATGCCAAGGTGTCTACCAAAATAACAAATCCAAAATTCATGACCTTTTCCCCTTTTTCGTAACATTTATTTAATCGCCCCCTACTTAGTTATAGTTGGAAATTAAGAAAATAGATATTTTTATTCAATGAAAAACCCCTACCACAAGGCTGGTTAAAATGAAAACTGAAGCTCTACTTTAACAAAAGATTTTGACTTATTTAATGCATGTAAAAATTAATACTTCAGACTTCATCCTGGATAGGGAATGGCCACATTACTTTGTTTAATACTTTTACAAAACTTCACGGATACAAGAATGCAAATCTTAACCACAACTCAATACAATTTTAGATTTCCAAATATTCCATTTTATCAAATCCCAGTACAGGTATATGAAAATATAAATTCACTATACTGTAAAAAATTGCAAAAAATCTTGACCACAAGCATAATTTCTTGACTTTCTTGACCTATCTGTTGATTTCTTGACTGAGAATGAATGCATAAGTTCAGGCAACTCGTGTAAAACAATATAATTGTGGTTATGAATATGCACTTGTAAATGAAACAGAAGTGAATTTTTAAATTATATATATTTGCAATGTGGTTTTGACAAGGCAGTGGCAAGACAGACTTGTTAAGTACTAGTACAAAGTTAATTTTTTACAGCATCTTCTACTACAGATGACAAGACTGAGCACCGTATTTACACACATTCACACACACATACAACTTTGCAAAAACTCCTAATTACTATTAAATAATTGTTAATATCGTGACTTCAGTGCAATTTATGCACAAACTTTGGTTTTGGAGAATGGACAGTTTAACATGCTGTGGTTATAAAACTTGTACAGAGAAAAATAAATCTGAATTACAACAACCTAAGAAGCAGTCATGAGTTCTTATGGACTTCGTCATTCTTCGAGCAACATATCTAGCTTCATCACTGAAATATTTTATGGTCATTTTACGAACATGACAAAACGCTGGATCAAATTAATCTTACCTCATCAAGTTGGTTAGTGTAGCATGAAATAGTGTATTTTACACAATGTCACAATAATTACCAGGAACATTATTCAGTACACAGAAACACTGTTTAGTAGGTTCAAAAGTACACAGACTCTTTTGGTCATCATCATCTTCCTTTACATGCACACAATCAGCATCACTCATTAATGCTAAGAAGCATAAAATATGAAAGACTAATACTAGAAAGTACAGGGTGTCTTAAACATCCCGCACCATAGGCTAAATGGTAAAAATGTCTGTTTTATACTTGTGTTGGTTGGCTGGATACCATGTTTCCAGAACACTGGATTGGTTGCTGAGGACCCATCTGGGTTTAGATACATTGGAGTGCACCTATGTTCTGAAATCCTGGTGTACAGAATGAAGCTTTGCAATTTGGCCCACTTCTGCACCAGGATCAAGGACAAATGCCATGCCGTGTCTTAGCCCCACACTATGTTCCCCTGAGATTGCACTCAACAGATCTGCGTGGAACAACATACTGAACAAATATGGTGCAGGACTTTTCAGTAACCCTGTATGATGTAGATACTAAGCATGGGTTACAAGATGTCAAAGTCTCTTTTCATTAAATTGTGCACCTTATAATTGTATTTGCACCACCAATAACAATTGTCTAGAGAAATGTCTATGGGACCTTCTTATTTGGTAAGAAATAAAGCTTACTAACACAATATGATCTTACATATTTTATCTTTATGTATTTGATTCCACTACCCTGCAACGTTAACTATTTAATATTAAAGTGCAGCATTACTTTAATATATGACAATTGTGATTGTTAAACTGATAATGAGTACTTGAAGCCAATCATTCTTTCACAATTCACATTTTATTTTATATGTATAACACATGAAAGATATTTAGGTGTCCCCATTAGAAGCAACACGTAAAAACTGGTCAAAAGTTCTTCATGGTAATGCTAACACCTTCAGCCTCTTCAATTTGTTGCTTTACTTACAAAATAATTATGTATAGCAGAACTGAAGCAAGAACACTCAGAGCAAAAGGGTAATGCTCTCTATTTCCCTGGATTTCAATAATTTTAACTTGACACAGTATATTTCCTTGCAGAAAATGGCAACACTGCAACAGTTAACTTTCCAAAAATATACACACACTTTTTTCTTAGAATTCAAATACTAATATGCACAATCATGTCAGGTTACAAAGGTACATTAAATTGACACCTTCCAGAATCAATTAAAACTAATTTCAAATTCCTAATGTAAATGAGGAAACCTGCACAAAAAGTAACCAAATAAATAACATTTTTACTGTTTACATTTATCCAACAGAGTAAATGTCTTTAAACTTAAATAATTAACACGTAGAATGTAAACAAAATACATAAGGTTGTACACTTAGCAGAAATGAGACAAAGATATATAGGTGAATCCTCCTTGTGCAAATGCAGACATAAGACACTTTTACTGGGAAACACCTTTTGTCAAAATATCCATAAATTAAATTATTGTCTACTGACTGTGTACATTAAGTGCTATTTGAAGTGTACATGATAAACTATTTCTTTACATGTAAGCTGCATCATGTAAAAAGAATCATAATCAACCAAACTGGACACAAATACAATGTTTGATTGTATGAAAAAAACTCTATAGTTATATTGGAAACCATAACACATTTTAACAATTGTTTTGCAATAAATTTGTTCTATGAAACACAATTTGTTTTAAATTCCACTAGACAAAACCTCTTATTTCAAAGAGAACTTAAAGATCACTTTTGAAAATGAGTAATGCATTTTCATTCTAGAATTATAATGTTGGCTGCAGCTCTCCAATATATGTTAAAAAAAAGTACAGGTACAGTTGATACTTGCAGCAACAAAAGGAACACGCATAAAAGACACAGCTTTCTTTTCCTTACAACACATACATGCACACACTCGCACATATAAAGAAAAAAGTCTATCACAGACGAGCAACAGATCCTTGCATACTAACTGGAATGAAAAAAAAAAGTCCAGATGATTCACAGGTGTGAAATTAAACTTTCACCATGCATACACATATACATACACGCAGAACTCGCACCCGCCACTTTCAAAGTCAACTGTGGTACTCTGTGATGCACAGTGCTGCACTTTTTTGCTTGGTATGCCGTCTTTGCGATGCAACAACTGTGTTGCTGAATTATCATTAAATTCTCATGTCTATGGTGTTATCGAGGGTACTGAAACGATCCGAATCCAAGACCGACACCCCTCTGAGTATGGGTGGCAACTCTGGCAACCTCGTACTGCTTCTCCATTGAGGTGAACAACTCTTCCTGTTTCTTGAGAATCTCACTATTTGGTGGCGGAGAGCTAGGGCCCGACTCAGGCTGTTGGATCACAACTGTCGATGTTCCTGGTCCTAGTATAAAAGAAAAATCTAGTTAGACTCGATCTTTAAGTTTCATGAAACATAACACAGTGTAGCTACACTAAGGTTAAAACAAAATTAAAGCAAACTGCACATTTTGAAGGTGTAATATGTCAACAAATTGGAACTTCATTTAATACATAACCACAATATCATGGTGTCTACAATTTTGTACAAACAAAATTCCCCAAACTTTTTAGGTTTTCAGAACAGACCATTAGCGCAATTCATGTACCGTATTGGCCTGAATATAGACACCCCCGCATAAAAGCCACACCCTAAAATTTGAAGGAGCAAAAAGAAAAAAAGATTATACCCGAATTACAGCGCCTTGAATAACGTAGTGTGGAAAACGACCCAAGAAACTGGTTCCCCAAGACGATGACAAGTAGATGGCAGTGCGATCGACCCAGGTGCTAATTTTGTTATGAAAGTAATGCGGCTTAGTTAGTTTTTGGAATATATTGTGTAGATTTGTTTCTCTAGAAAGGCGGTAAGTGAAATGATGGAAACAGTTATATTTGTGGAGTGATTTGCAGTCACGAAATGGCATTAATAAGAAAAGTAAAATAAAATTAATAAATAAATAGCATGCGTAACACAAGAAGAAACATCGCAATGTGATTCCGGACGTCAGGTCTTGGACTGTGTATTAGAGTTTATTTTTCTATGTTATTAGAATATAAATAGTATCCTGAGATATATTTCATACAGAGGCGACAAACCACAAATGTCGCTTCAAAGCGAGCAGTCGGAAATCAATGCAGCCTTTCGAACTGTAGGGACAAAAGCTCTGACTGCACAGTTTCCTCAAGGAGATTTTACACCAAAGCGACAAGCGATAAACGATACGAGGATTTCACACCAAAGCGACACGAGTCATTCGGTCCAAGGCAACTTTCATACCGAAGTGACACATGTTGCTTGGAAAGGAGCCAATCAAGAGCAACATTTCACATCGTAGAGGCATGACGGGAAGCACAGGCCAGCGTTCGGTTGGTGAAATCCTCAAGCGATAAGTGTCGCATGCCGCTTGTCGCTTTGGTGCGCAATCTCACTAAAGCAAGACACTCATTGCATCGTGTATGCGCGAACAACAAACCACGGCAACATGTTGCAAGCTATTGAGGAAATGGCCCAGTTTGAGCGACGCAGAAGTGACAAAGCGACACATGTAGCTTATCGTGTCGTCTAGATCTGTTGTTGTAATGTGCCGTTTATCGTGTCGCCTATCTGTTGTTCGCAAGCAACGCTTGCTAATAGACTGAAGGCACCATGTCGCTTGTCACTTAGTTGGGAACTCCCCCTGTAGTGCGTCGCTTTAGTCTCAGCACCCTTCCTTTAAGGAGCTTTCCGACCGAAGTAACAAGTAGCACGCGAATACGCCATATGAACGTGTCATTTGCTGTTTGGACCCTCATGTGCAATGAATGCTATTTTACAGTCTGGAAGTGTGTGTCACTAGTGTGACAGTGTGAACATCCCGTGTCGCTTGTCCCATTGGTTTGAAAGTTGCCTTACACTCATGTCGATGGCACTAAGAAAGTTTTGTGGGGTTCCCCTTGTCGTTTCATGCAATCATCATTATCATCATCACCGCAATTAGTTTAAAGCGGAAGAAAAGAGACAGTAAATATCCAAAATACAAATGCTTCAGTGTGTATATCTTTAAAAGAAATGATGATGATGATAATAATAATGAACCTAATTCATACACAAAAATTTAGTTGCCAAGAACATTCCACGCATATTTTTTCTCCCGTATTATTAATGAAAGTATGACGATAACAGGACGTGGTCGACTGTTTAGAATGTTCGTTAATATCTTCGCGACCACTGTACCAAATATCATAGCAATTATCACATTCATAGAAATGCTTCATGTAAAAGAATCAGACATTGCATCGAAAACTCCATTTACTTCCATTATAAGCAGTCGAACACCAAGCACCGGGGTCAACACCAGCGCCTCTAGCGGATCATTTTCGAGTGTAACCAGCCAGAGAGAGCAGAACCATGCCGTTTTCCACACTACGTTATTCTAGGTGCTGTACCCGAATATAAGCCGAGGGAAGAAAAGAAAATACCGGTAACCATTTACTGGCAGATTCTGGGAGTTCAGAGATGCCAATTTACTACGATACAATTATAATTAAATATAACACCTGTATAGTTACTGTACTACAGTTACAGTAGAACCGTACAGCACACAATTTGAATTTCCATTATCTCTCTCTTTCTTTATCTTCTTCTCATGCTCTCTCTAAGTTTGTTTCTTCTAACTTTCTCCCTTTTTTGTTATCCTCTACTTCTCCCCCTCTTTCCCACTTCTTTGTCTTTCACATATGATTTGATGAAACGTCATAATTTTTTTAAGGTCGCGAATATAAGACTCATCATAATTTTTCACAATCGAAATTTGGATAAAATGTGCTGCTTATATTCGGGCCAATACGATATTTAAACATGCATGTTAGAAGGTCACTAAATTTTAGCTAAACATCACACTTGAGCAAATTTTTAGAATAATCACTCCACATGTTATAGGTAAAAAGGAAACTGAACAGAAATTGATTCAAAGAAGTGTCCTCGGCTTATCAGTCAGATTAAATCCGCGTTCGCTTCCAATGTTTCAAGTGCATACATTGCTATCACCATCAGGGAATGTAAAAAAATAGAGACCAGTGAAAAAAAAAAAAAAGGTAAAGTGCTCCCCTGTGCTTACCATGCCATGAAGGCATATAGGGGGTGTGGGTGGGGGTAACACCCCACACTTTCTCGATCCGGTCGCGAGTGGAGGTGATGTGATCAGAATCATGCCCCTAACTGCCTTTACCCCCCAGGGTTTCCCCCAGGTACCCATGTCATTCGATGCTGGATGGGACCAGTATAGGGTTAAATATATGACTGATGGGTGGAGCTTGGACGCTGTCTTCTTATTGGCTCGCTCTGGATCCTGGTGTTCTTATTGGCTGGTGTCAATTTATTGTTGGGTATGAGCATCAAAGGTGAACTTTTATATAATACATGCCATGTATTGGCTAATGCTAAACAAAGAATTCTTTTTATATGAAAAATTTAACAATTATAGCATCAATAATTATAGTAAATTTTAGTAATAATATCTACATTAATCTTAATGTCTACCAAACACAACCCAAAAATTACAATAAGAAAGTGGTAAATGCCAATATCGATTTACTGTAGTAGATTTCTACTTAAAAATAGTAAAAACAAACCCTTTTTCTTAAGAGTATTAAATGTGCAATTGTACTGTAACTACTGGTAATACTAGGTACATCAAACTAAAGTACAATTAAACTTAACTTAAAATTTCTTCTTGCTTGTCCATTTATCTTTCTTAAAAAAAAAAACAACTTCTAGTGCACTACTACAAAAATGTTGATTTATCCAGAAGAACAGTAAATTCCCAGACTTTTCCACACTGGTAGGCCTTGGGTCTCCTTCGGTACTAGCCAGCAAATTGGCATATCATTGGCTGATTTTGTGGAGACAGAGAGGGGCCTTACCTCAAAAAGTGATGGCTCAGTATTATGAAAAGGTTGCTACGATACATGACTATGGCTACGCACTTTGGAGGATCATAGTAACAAGCCCAATGTTAAGCTCTGTAACCCAAAGAATTCCCAAAGACAAATAAACTGATACAAAACAACCCTTTCTATTCCCCTAAAAATTGTTCTTTTTTGTACGAATTGAA
This sequence comes from Lepisma saccharinum, assembly GCF_977018435.1. Lineage (NCBI taxonomy): Eukaryota > Metazoa > Arthropoda > Insecta > Zygentoma > Lepismatidae > Lepisma > Lepisma saccharinum. Next base: position 36,173,767 of record NC_139246.1, read on the forward strand.
TGAACCTCGTACGATTTACTGGTTAGTTATTATGTCCACTATGCACTTCAGTCCTATAATGATACACATTGTTAATATACACATGGAGAAAGATACACAAGATTGCTGAATGTGAAAAAAGGAAATAAACATGAAGAAGTGAAGGAAAGAGAAAAGAGAGAGGAAAAGTGAATCTCACATGGAAAGAAGTGGAGGAAGCTCTGAAGAGAATGAAGAGAGGTAGAGCACCTGGTGCCAGTGGAAATGATACTAGGAGCAGGAGTGATTGGTGTGCAGTGGCTGTACATTGTGTTGAAAAGAGTGTGGCAAGAGAGAGAAGTGCCAAGAGATTGGACAAAGGGACTAATAGTTCCCATATTCAAGAAGGCTGACAGAAAGGAATGTAAAAACTACAGAGGAATAACACTTATGAGCCACTCAGCAAAGGTGTATGAGAAAATATTAGAGAAAATAATACGGGAAGTAACAGAGCCGAACATGAGAGAGGAACAGTATGGATTTAGAAGAGGCAGATCAACAATAGACCTGATATTCACCATTAGGCAAATGCAGGAAAGGCACTATGAGTATGGGAATGATTTGATTGTGGCATTCCTAGATATAGAACTGGCATACAATAGCATGGACAGAACAAAGATTTAGAAGGCTCTAAGGCTCTAAGAGAGAAAGGAGTCGAGGAAGAGATAGTGTGTAGAGTGCAGAGCACATACAAGGCCAACCAGAGCTGTGTGAAGGCACCAGTGGAAAGAACAGAGTGGTTCAGTATAAGTAATGGACTAAAACAGTGAAGTGCTCTTTCCCCACTGCTCTTCATAATTACAATGGATGCAATTAACGAAGAGGTGGGCAAGAAGATAGAAGAGGAGGAGATGAAGGCCCTGTTGTTTGCTGATGACTTTGTAATATGGGGAAACAGGGAAGAAGAAGTACAGAGACAGCTTGATAGTTGGAATGAGGAAATCAGAAGAGCAGGAATGATATTCAGTGCAGAAAAGAGTGAGGTGCTAATAACAACAAGAAACAGAGCCAGAAATGAACCAAGAATAAAGATGGACCTGGAAGAGTTGAGCGTAGTGGAGAGCTTCAAATATCTAGGAAGCATAATTGAGAGAAGTGGAAGAATAGATGAGGAGGTAAACGGAAGAGGACAAATAGGTGGTGGACTACATCAAAGCATTCGAAGATTAATATGGAACAGGGATGTACCTATGAAATGCAAGAAGGTAATATGTATACTATGTGCCGATAATTATGTATGGAGCAGAGACTTGGACAATGACAGAGAGAGACAAAAGAAACATGCAGGCAGTGGAGATGAAATTTTTAAGGAGTATATTGGGGAAGACTAGAAGGGATAGAATAAGGACTGAGGAGATCCGACCGATAGTGGGTGTGGTGAAGCTTCAGGAAAGGATAGATCAGGCACAGATGAGGTGGTTTGGGCACATGAAGAGGATGGATGCAGAAAGACTACCAGTAAGAGCTTACCATGCACAAAGAGTGGAAATAGGGCCAAGGGGGAGACCAAGATGTCGGTGGAAAGAGCAGATAGCGGGGAGTGTTAAGAGAAGAGGACAAGATTGGAACACCATGGAAAGAGAGTCGTCATGGAAGACCAGGAAAATTGGAGAGGCTCGACTTCTATGCCGACCCAGCCAGAGGCAGGAAACGGCAAAGGATGATGATGATACACACGGTGAAACTCTTTATAATATGCATTAAAGTTGGTTGTGAAATTCTAACTCACTTGTATAACGATAAATAAGTGTTTATTGCAAACGACTTCTATCTATCAGCATGAAAGAGAAAATTGTGGTAAGACCCATTTATCAGAATACAACGTTATTGTCACAACTATTTTCATTTAATACAAATTCCAACATTATAGTTATGCTAAATTTCCTGAAATATAATACGGTTTATGGCTCAAATGTGAGAAATCATAGCCATTACATAAAATGCAAGTTTGAATCTTGATATTTCCAATCTAACACACACACACACACACACAATACTAGTTTTTCATATCTGTATCCACTTCAATTTTCCAAGAAGATCCATTCTTAAATGTGATGAGAATGCACAACCAATGCGATACAAAAGGTTTTATATTACCGTGCATATATTTTTCATGCAACTACATGACGTGACGTAATGTTTCTCAATCACATGCCACATAAGCACACACACCCAATATGTGATTCTCCATTTCATACTAGAATTTACAACAACGTAATTGTGACGAATTGTTAATTATTCAACTCGCGATTTATCTTAGCAGAGGTGAACAATATTGTGATGTAATCATCAACATTCTTTGCATGCTTGAAGAGGAATAGTAAGTAACAAGCATAATATTAAGCTCAAGCGAAGTTAGAACAAAACATCCTCTTGAATGAAACTCGATTGCTAGGGGAATGCATACTTAGTTTTTGACGAAGACAAGAAATCTGAAGAACACATTGTAATGTTATTTTTTAATATTTTTGAAAAGTATGAAGTGCAAAATGCAAAATAAGCTCTTGAAGACTAAATTTAGAGTTTATTTACAGACACGACACCTTCTGACGTCTGAATTATCCTGCGAGTTATGCAATTCATGGAAAATTGATTAATTCTGATGCAAACCACAAAAAAATTTATTAATTCTGGTGTAAATACAGTAAAACCTCGTTAATCTGGACAGGCAAAAGCTCAAAAAAAAAAAAAGTATTGCTTTACATTTTACTGTACTGTACAGGTATAGTGTATTTAGGCCTATGCCATTTAAATACACCATAATAAACATGTTTTGTTGCTATAAACAGAGTTTTAATGCACTTTCTACTGTTCTTTTAGGTTATTTCAGTTAATCTGGACTTTCGTTAAACCGGTCAACTTATCCCTCCATTAGTCTGGATTAACAAGTTTTACTGCATTTGAGAAACAAAAAAATGGACTCCTTTACACAAGTAAAAAACATAGTACTCTGATAACTATATCAATGTTCTATTAGAAGTGAAATGTTAATTTTGGGAAATAAGTATAGTTTTTAAATCAAATTTAGGTTTTTATTCACTATTTTAACACCAAAATGCCATTTTAGTTACCGCTTTTGATCCCGAAATATGACTAAGTTTTTGTACCGATATCTTGATCTTTAATTCACCATAAATATATGGCTCTACTAATTGCAAACTAACGGCATGTAAAACTTCTCGCGAATACTGTAGGTTATAGTAAAAAAACCTTATCTTGTTATATGGTGTCAGTTCTAATTATCATTGCAGCTTGCGATCACCCAACTTTTGCACTCACGAAATCTGAATGTCGACCTATCTCCACGGTTAAAGACTGCAACAAATTGTTCCTTAAACCATTTTCTTGTCAGGCCGTGTATCCAAACAACACCCTGATTACCATGCAATTTATGAAAACACGAGATTTTTACACTACTGCACAAAGCTTTCTCCCTTTGCCATCTTGTTTTGTTCCGAGAGACCCTGTTGCACACTCCCCGTGCTGCTTCCACAGTTTTAAGAAACCGTAAAGACAACAATGTAGTCCTCAAACCTTCAAATTACAACATAGTCATGTGTGTAAAGGAATTCTTTATCTTTCAACAATCTACTGTTGCTCCACTTGAACAAAATAAACAAACATCCCCGTACAAACTTTTGCACAATCTTCTGTGTGCCTATGCCAGCTCTCTTTTTTTCAAAGCATCGTCTAAACCTCGAACAAGACGAATTGTCTGTGAGTAAAGAGTAGATGCCATGTTTGAATTATTATAGAAATGAAAGAGAAAGAATCCCAAAGATCTAATTACATTGTTTATTGTGATACTTATCAAGTTTTCTTCATGATGCTCTTTAACAATTACAGTGCTGTGTTGCATGATTGTATTGAACAACAATCATCCCAACTTCCCTAACAATTCTACCAACATCTGTTGAGATTTTCGGTAACTGTTTATACAGTCTATCTATACCATTGGCCATCTCACGCCCTTAGGCGTTGATCAAGCGAATTGCTTGCGAGTACCATGGCATAACGTCATAAGTAGAGGCACATATTTTTGGTAAATAAAAAAGCAAAATTTCAGTATAAAAACTGAGTCAATTTCGGGTTCAAAAGCGGTAAATAAAATAAAATATTGTTGTTATAGCGGTGAAAAATTGGATCAAAGGTGGTACATAAAAAGACATTTTGGTTTTAAAATTATGAATCTAATCCTAAATTTGATTTAAAAACTACACTTATTCCACAGAATTAAGATTTCACTTCTAATAGCCCATTTATGTAGTTATCCGAGTATTAAGTTTATTTCTGTGTAAAGCAGTCAATTTTTGTTTCTCCAATATTAACAGCAGAATTAATCAATTTTCCGGGAATTGCATAACTCTCAGAATAATTCAGACCTCAGAGAAGGTGCCGCGTCGGTGAATAAACCCTAAATTTCGTGTTTAAGAGTTAATTTCGCTTTTTGCAGTTCATTTCGCATTATTTCGTGACGAAACATGGTCACAAAATGCATCTCACACCTTTCAAAAACATGAAAAATTAACATTACAATGTGTTTTTTCACATTTTGTTTTTTTCGTTAAAAACGAAATATGCATGCCCCTAGTCATAAGGTATAGTTATATTCCAATGAACCACAAAAAGAGAAAAAAAAGTTGATGCAACATTAAACAGAATCCTTCAATAATATCCGTTACAAAATACACAGTAAACATTTTATGAAGAACCGGAATGATTTATTCACAGCATAATTAATGTTTGTCACCAGATGACTGGAATGATTATTGCTTTGAGAGAAGACACTATGTACAATACACTTATTTTCCACAAAAGTACAGTAGTCTCTCGCTTATCCGACATAAACGGGCCGGTAGAACGTCGGATAAGCGAAAATGTTGGATAATAGGGAGGTGTTAAGAAACAGCCTATTAAACATCAAACGAATGTTATAATTTTACACATTACAAATCTAATACAGTAATCATGCTTCACAATACTGAGTAGCGAATGACAGACACATGAGTCATAGTAAAGGCAGGCGTGCTATGCGGTAGAGTCGGGAGAAACTAAAAATAGACTACGCTCATGCTCGCAACTTGCAGTTCTTGTTGCTGTTTGATGATTTTTTTTCTGGTGGTATGTCGGATAATATGGAATGTCGGATAAACGAGACTCTACTGTACTACAGTATTATGTACACTTCTAGTTGTAACAACAACAAAGAAAATCTGAATACCAATGTATAGTGTCCACTGTATATTAAATTCATAAAAACAACAACAAATTGTAACAACTGTGCAACCAATCATCAATATTATTAGCCATTTTATGAACACAGGACCCTACATATCAGTCCCATCCTACACTTTTACATAAATACTGTATATCTAACAATTTACCTTCTCCAGTCTTTATGCCCATTAGTCTCTTAAATTTTGCTGTTAGCTTTCCATCCTGATCTTGTGCAAATGTCGTGCCTTCCCATTTATTTGTTGTTGTAGGTGTTTCTTTGCTATCCTGAAACAACCGAGAAAAAAACAATCATCAAGTGTTTAAAAATAACATTTAAAAGACAATTTTCAAAGTCATGGTGAGGTTCAATGGTACAGTGGATTTCAAGTTCATTTTACAATCAATCTTCACAACCCCACAAAAAGGAACACATTCTAAAATTTTCCCCATTTTCCTGTATTTTAAGTTTTTTTTAAAAGTTGTTTTTCTACATCTTCAGTATAATTGTTAATGCGAGAATGAATGATAATTATAATTCGGCGCAAAAAAAGTTGGCAAAGTTAATTTTGTCCACTTTATGCTCAGAAAATGACACTTTTATTGTTTAGATATATGCCTATTACAGGGTGTACATAAAGTGTCTGACACATTTCTATTATTAATAAATCAGATACTAATGAAGATACAAATGAACTGGTGGCAATGATAGATAGATGAACTCAACTCACTGTTTATTCTGGCTTTCAGTTCATTCATGTTCATAACTTGTGTAAGGTTTGTCATCATTGTTCGTAGTGTTTTGAACAAACACTTTCTGAGAAGATGAATTGGACTTCAGGATCAGATTCCTCCCGAAGTCACCCGACACAACCCCATTAGATTATTTTTCCTCTGGGGATATGTGTCACACATTGTTTATAAGGCAAAAGTGATGAACATATGAACTGAAAGCCAGAATAAACAACGTGATAGCCACTGTGGATGTCCGCATTGTGACCAGAACGTGGGAAGAAATAGATTATCATATTGACATTCTCCGTGCGACAAAAAACACTTGTAGAAGTGTACTGATACAAGACATAGAACTTTTTGAGTTTATCTACCTATCATTGCCAGCATTTATTTGTATCTTCATTAGTCTCTGAATTATTTATAATTAAAATGCGTCAGACACCCCACCTGGGTTCTTCACCTTGAAAGGGGAGAGGATTAAATGCACATGGGTTAAAACAAGATAAAAATGTTGAGAATGTTTAGCAAGATTGCAAAGAAATAAGACACACACATTTACAACACACTATGCAAACAGTGACACCAAGTAAGTTTCTACTTTAATAAATTTTCAATCCACAACTTACCTTATGCCCCCACAGCAACTTCCTTTTCTGCATCTGTTCCGCATACTTCACAGGGTTCATTGCAGCAGGGTTGTAGTATTTGGGCAACTCTATTCCCGTCACATTCTTCACTTTCTCAATCTGGGCTTCCATTGACTTCTGCAACAATTGTTGCGGTGTCATGATTGGAGCTAACGACTCTGGTTTCAATCCAATCCCAAGCTTTTCCAACACTGCAGGAAGAAAGAAAAGGCACCTCATGACTAAGATTTAATTAGTGAAAAATTCAGGAAGTTTCCAAATTCGCAAGTGCTCAAGCAGTCAAATTTTTCCCCTGTATGGTTCCAGGCATTTGAACCAAATAGCACGACGGGAGCAGCTGCCACTTTTTTCATCTCTTTTTTTTTGACACCTTAGTTGGAAATTTGGACTGTAACCGAACAGGATACTTAGGACTGTGGTAGTTGCAGATTTGGAAATGAATACCCTGGGGGATATAGATCCCACTGAGATTGTTTCAAAATGTCAGCCTTTCTGTTGTTAAGTTTTATAATGTAATTATTAAAGGTCAGTGCCAACAAAGAAGAAGAAGTAGTAGTTCAGAGGAAAGTAAACTAATTTTGTGTTATGCTGACAAAGTGCAAACGTGAGTTCGTTTGTGTGCCGCATTTATTAAGTTGCTTATGTACATTTTTTTTGTGTTGCGTTATTTGAACTGTTGGTGATTTATTGTTGGTTTTGGTTTTGGTGTGTAAAATGGCAAAGAGCCCAATGTTCAAGTTCAGATTGTTTTTCCTAAGTTCGAGTTTCTAATAGTATGTAATAGCACTGTCAAATAGAATTGCAAAATATTTTTTCTCTCATACCTATTGAAGATATTGCAATGAAACTTGGCGGACGCATTACGTTTAGTCCATAGTATTTCTCAAGGTAAATTATAGATTATAATCGGCTACCTATATCCAGGGCCGGTCCAGAGGGCCCCCAAAGTTACCAAAAGGAATTTTTCGGAGGGAAATTTCATGAATTATCCCTGATTTCCCTTTCCTTATACTTGATGTACACATGTGTGTGGTATCATTCGAAAGCCTGTTCTATTCTGAAGAGAAAGATGTATGAACCATGATACTCGGATGAATTGTGCTGAAGCAGTAGCTACTTAAAAATATTACTACGCAAACTCAGAAAAAAAAATACACAGAATGGAAAAGCATTTTGTCAGAAAATTACACAGGGAAGAGGTTAAGTGATTATTTTTGCATTTATGGAATAAAAACTACCAATTTCCGAGAAGTTCCAGACACGTACAATGCAGAAAACATAAGAGAATTAACCACTTTTAAAAATAACCATTTGGAATTCTGACTGCTCCAGATTCTGAAAAGTTACAAGATCATTTCCTGAAGTTGGGATCAGGATGGGAATTCTTCTTGCAATCCCTGTACCGACTTTCTGGGATCTTGCATACCTCTACTGTTGTCTGGAAATGTTAACCCTCACACAGCTTGCAAGGAAAATCATGTAGCCTCACTGATGCTATACAAAACAAGTTATAGAGCAGGCGAGGTTCCATACTTCTACAATGCGGTTTGCATTGGTTTTCTAAATAATTCTGAAGGACCACAGGTTTTACTGACATGCTACCATCTCCATCCTAGATGCCATATTCTGAGTTAATGAAAACAGTAGTCCTTCGAACTAAATCAGTAAACCAATACAAATCGCAACACACAAATACAAGAACTTAACCTAAAAGTGCTTGCCACGTCAACCATGAAAACAAGGTATCATTCGTAACTACATCATCAATAGTTTCAGAGATATGGGTACCAGAAATGTTTGAAGAATTTCAGTTCCTTCAGAAGTGAGGAGGTTTATAATGCACTAAGAAGAAAAAAAAGAAGTTATGAATACAAGCTGAATTAGACATCAAATCACCAGGGTCGTGAATACACAACAGCATGATGACAGTTGAACAAAGAGAGAAGAAAACTCCATACTCAAGTATTGGGACTTTTACTAATACTATTATATTGACATCTAGAAATGCATATATCCACTTACCTTTCAGCTTTCCAGCCTTTCTGTCTTTCCTATCACGACTCCTGCTACGACGGTGGCGGTCACGACTTCGAGATCTTCTATCACGACTTGGAGATTTTTCATGAGTACGTGATCTCCTGTCATGAGGACTGCGTGACCTTCTGTCGTGGCTGCGAGACCTTCTCTCCCTACTTCTTGAACGTTTATTCCTTACTCGGACAGGCGACGATCTCCTCCTACGCTCAGGACTGTGAGACCTTGATCTCCTGCGACGTTCCCGGCTACGAGAGCGTTTTCTGAAATATATATATTTTACATTAACATTTGAAATATATCAAATTTTAAAATTAATGAATCTCTGAACAAAATGTGGTCACATTTAGAGTGATTGGCAAAATTAAGAGACAGTAGTAATGGATACCGTATTTCACTGCATAATCGTTGCACCCAAAAATTGGTTTATAACCTTTCATCACATAATGAAACCAATGACAATGGCGCAGAATTTTCAGACACCGAAGATTACATTTACTTACAGTCCGTAGTTCGCAACACTGCTTTAAATTTTCTCCAGTCAAATATAACAACTATTATACCCAAATCAATAAAAATAATAATTAACTTTTTTTTCAGACCAGAAATATGCTTGTTAAACTGTTGAAATGATTTGGATTATATTAAATTTTAATGTATGGAATGCATCCGAATCTTGGACCAAAGACATTTTAGTAATAAATTATTTTTAAGTGCTCGTAATATTGGCACAATTTTCTATTTATTATATTAAATTTTTTTTAAAAAAATCACAATGTTGCACCCCACTTTTTGCATATAAAATTGTCAAAAAATCTGCAACAATTATACAGTGAAATACAGTAACAATAACAATGCAGATGAATTGATTATGAATATAAGCTATGCAGTAGAATCCCAATTTTACATTTTTTTTTGCAATGCACATTCAACCTTCTCCGTCCCAAAAAAGCAATAGGTTATACAATTTTCCCAGATTTTACTTTCGCATGCATTTTACATTTATAGTCCTGTAAAATTACGGTTCCAGTGTATTAATAAAAATTATACAAATGTTATAACTTATTGTAAAGTTACGTGAAAATAATAGGTAAACTTAGGATACAATATGGGTCTTTGGCATTTTGTGTTAATGTCCTAAAAAGCCAACTTATGGCTACAATTTCAAAACTTACATCTCTGTGTAAGTCTCTAATTTTTCATTCCTGGTATACAGCAATTTCCCAATGCTAAAATTTATCAAATCTGTTATCTTGACCTCACCACACCTAAACAATTTCAATCTAATCTAAAGTGGTACATCATAAAAGCTAACACAATTTTCATTAACCGTTGCTCGACTTATATTATGCACTTATTTTGGCAGAACTACAGGGTGTCCCACGAACGGCGCAACTGGGAATTAAGAGTGGCGTTACTTTGTAACCGAAACCTGTACATACGTAAGTCATACACCAAATGTTAGCCCCGTCCAAGTAGATATTTTTAAACATAGAAACAACAAACGGGGTGCAGTGTTGCCAAATGTAAGTGAAAGTGTAAATTTATTTTTCCACAAAGCATGGAAAATTGCATGTCAAACATTCGTACGGAAATTTGGACGTCAATTTCCACCTTGGGTAGGTGGACTATTTCGCCATCTATAGTTCAGAGAAGAAAATCGATTGTTTTCGCGTATAGCCAATCCTGAAATGCCTCGTAAAGGCGTACCGGTCCAAATGGATGTTTAAAAAAAAATATGAGGTACAGTGGCAACACTGTTGATGTTTGAAGGCAACAAAAGGTGTGTTTAGTGATGGTCTATGACATGGAAATACTGGAAACAGGAAAAAAAGAAAATGAAAATTATGCCTTCTCTTCTTTTTTTCACCATAATTTTCATTTTCTTTTTTTCCTGTTTCCAGTATTTCCATGTCATAGACCATCACTAAACACACCTTTTGTTGCCTTCAAACATCAACAGTGTTGCCACTGTACCTCATATTTTTTTTAAACATCCATTTGGACCGGTACGCCTTTACGAGGCATTTCAGGATTGGCTATACGCGAAAACAATCGATTTTCTTCTCTGAACTATAGATGGCGAAATAGTCCACCTACCCAAGGTGGAAATTGACGTCCAAATTTCCGTACGAATGTTTGACATGCAATTTTCCATGCTTTGTGGAAAAATAAATTTACACTTTCACTTACATTTGGCAACACTGCACCCCGTTTGTTGTTTCTATGTTTAAAAATATCTACTTGGACAGGGCTAACATTTGGTGTATGACTTATGTATGTACAGGTTTCGGTTACAAAGTAACGCCACTCTTAATTCCCAGTTGCGCCGTTCGTGGACACCCTGTAATTTGCCTCACATTTCTGGCCAGTTTTAGATTAAATTTCCAAATCATTCTATGCACTTTAACATGCTAGCACCAAGTTTTAAGTGTTAGCTGATCAATACGTTTATGAGTCTGCAAATGTGCCATGTGAACACTAAAATTGATTCATTTCAATGCCCACTAAAAATATGCGCATGTGGTTCCAAATCCAAGCACACAGACATTGTTAGCAATCTCCAATGGAGTAACGTTGTTCATGTCTGTACATGCAAACCTTTATCAGGGTTCCTACACAAAATCATGCAATTTTTTCCAGGACTTTTCAAGGATTTTCTACAATTGCTCCAGGACAAGTGTAGAAAGTAAACATGGCAAAATACACATTATTACATATTTTCTTTTATTTAAAAAAAAGTTCTAAATTTTTTTAATGCAGGCTCCCAACTCCCTACACCTGCTCCTTTCCACACCTTTCATTTCTTAGTATAATGAAGGTTATTTAATTTTTACAATACAGACAAAATACAAAGGTAGAAAAAATAAACACAAGTATAAATAAGTTTATAAAAAATTACCATCTTGTATTACAAATAAACAAGAATAATATCCTTAGAAAACTTGGAATATTTAGGATAGCAAACCCTTTTTCTTTAACCATTATTATTATCATCATATTTTCTACCTCTGAGTGATACAAAATAATACAAAAATGCAGGGCATTATACATTATACTTCAATCACAAAAATAAAACTTATCACAAAACTGTGACTACAGTACACAGCAACGTGACATAAGTAAACCACTATCATGACACTGGCCTGTTTTAAATGAATACTTATTGTAATTCATACAAATAAAACGGGGTAAAGGAATTTCCAGGACAATCTCGAAAATTCCAGGTACAGCTTGGAAAACATAACATTCATAACATTTCCATGCCTGGAAGGAATATTTTAAAATTCCAGGTTTTCCAGGACGCGTAGGAACCCTGTTTATGTACAACATTCTCTAATGATATCTTTACATACACCTACCTTTCCTTTCCTCGTTCCCTATCCTTACTACGTGACCTTTTACTTTGTTCTTCAAGCCTTCGCCTTGATTCTTTACTACTGTTACCATTTCTTTTAGAAGATTTGTGCTTCTCTTCTCTGAAAAAATAAGAATATATGATTACTTATAGCAGAAATGTACTAGTGTGTTTCACTCTCTTTCCGCCCCTGATTTTTGCTTACAAATATCAAACTATTGGACATAATGGAATGAAATTTGCTACGGATATACCTTGGTGTATGAGAAGCCTGGTGGTGTCATTGGAGATGGCACCACAGTCCTTGCATGGACATCTGGGTGCCGTTAAATGCCAATTGTACAGACATGTGCTTTCAGTCTGAGTTCTTGGCCAGCTGGATGACGAGGAACTCTGTAATGGCTATTTTTGGCAGGATGGTGCCACTTGCCATGCTGCAGACGCCAGCATGCAAGAAATTGTGTCCTTTCAAGATAGTGTCATTTCCAAAGGACTTTAGCCACCCAGATTGCCTGATCTTATCCCAACCGATTTCTTCCTATGGGGCATGCTGAGAGAAAAGGTCTATCACAACTACCCATGGAACTGCAAGACAGTATTCAACAGGAAATTGGTGCTGTGATTCCTGATGTTTTGGTGGCTACCTTCTGTAATATACAGAGGCACACATTGATGCTAATGGCGACCGCTTCCAATACTCGCTGTGACGTCACCATGCTTCTCATTCACCAAGGTATGTCCGTAGCAAACTTCATTATGACCAATAGTTTGATTTTTTAAGTGAAAATTATGGGCTTAGAGTGAGTGAAAGGTGTAAGAAGTGAATAGAAACAAGCCACAGGAAAAATACAAATTAAAATATAAATTAATACTAGAAAAGTGGCAGAATAACAACGTAAAATAAACTAAACCAAATCAAAAGAAACCAGAAAACCACAGTCAGAGCTATTATGGGTCATTTCATAGTTTATGCAGCACTCTTCATGCTTCTTGAAAAAGCAAAGTACATGTAGCCAATGAACATATTTCTGAGATACGTTCAAGCTGTGAGGTGTTGAAAAATCTTTATCTACATTTCGTTCAACTCTGAAAGATAACAGGATACTGCTGCTCTGTGGCTGCAATACGTTAGGATGCTCGAAATTCATTGAAGCCAAGCGTATTGGGAAGTGGAGTTTACATCTTCAATCAGTTACTCATATGTTCTCCTTTTGCTACATCAGGGGCAACACCTGTGCTGCAAGTGGACATCTGTATTAGAGGAAATGATGAAACTGAACATGTTATCAACAGGTATTGACGAAAAATTCCGCATCTTAAGATAGGCAAAGTGACCCGGTTTAGAACTGTATTTTACCGTTATCATGTTAGTTCAATATATTTACAGTGGCAGTGATTAGGGGTGTGGGGGGGGGGGCATGGGGAGCATCTTTCCCCTATTCCCAACACACTTTATTGCCCCGCACTATGTCCTCTTAATGCTAAACCTAGTCTACCAGTGGATTTGACCCAAAATCATCTGACCGAATTTTATTTTCAATACGATTCTTTCTAATTGCAGTAGGTAAACTTTCCTTGTAGTGAATGAAACACTGCAGAAAAGAAAATATTACGTTCTCACCAAATATCATAAGAAATGGAACACATAAAATACAGGGAATCACATGACTGCATTAAATTACATATCTGCTCAACCCCTGACTCTAAAGGCACGAAACAAAAACCATTGTCTGGAGGAAATCATGACCTATGAATTTGGTCCAGTGACTCTAGGACATAAAATAGTTTTTTTTACATATTTGCTGTTACAAGGGTTGCTGGAAAAGTTTCTGCAAACTACCACCAACAATGGCGCTAGTGTTCTGCTATTATAAAAATTGGAAGAATAGACAATTTTTATATTTAAATTATCTTTGATTGTTTGTTTAAGCCTATTTGTTTATTTTTCACAGCAGTTTGAAGTAGTGAAAATTTCTCGTGAACACTTTTGCCCAATGATTTTTTATGATATCAAATGTAGTTTAACACCGAAACAATGCATTAAGCGACTTAATTTGGCTTTTGGGGATGAAGCACCATCCAATAGAAAACAATTAGTTTTCCGAATTACAGCATGTTCGCACATTTCTCAGTGATGAATTTCGTGAAAGTCGTCCATCTACATCTGTTGTTGAAAGTAATGTTGATGCTGTGCGTGAAATGATTGAGAGAGATCGGCATGTGACATACTGTGAGATTCAGGCATTCTTGAACATTGTCATGAAAGCAATATATACGATTTTGCATGGTCATCTGAACGTACGGAAACTTCCAAGCCGTTGGATTCCACACAACTTGACCGAAGCTGAAAAACAGGCTCGTGTAAATTGGTGTAAAGAAATGCTCAAAAAATTCAATCGAGGCAAGTCAAATTTGGTGTACTACATCGTTACATGGGACAAAACTTGGATCTATTCATACGAACCCGAAACTAAGCAGCAATCCACTGTACGGGTGTTTCAAAGCGAGCCGAAACCAACAAAAGTTGTTTGTTCGAGGATTGCTTGTTTCTTCGGTTTTACCGGACATGTGGCAACAATAACTTTAGAAAATCGAAGGACTGTAAATGCTGAGTGGTATACAACAATTTGTTTGCCAGAGGTTATCAATGAATTGCGTAAAACAAACCCAAATCGTCACATTATTCTTCACCACGACAATTCCAGTTCCCACTCAGCACACCAAACTATTGATTTTTTGTCCAGTAAAAATGGCGAATTAATGACTCATTGTCCGTACTCACCTGATTTATCACCTAATGACTTCTTTTTGTTCCCACACATGAAAAATAAGCTGCGGGGTGAGCGTTTTGTGTTGCCTGAAGCAGCTGTTGACGCATTCCGAACAGCGGTTTCTGAGGTATCAGCTTCAGAGCGGAAAAAATGCTTTCAAAATTGATTTGAGCATATGTAAAAGTATATTGATCTTAAGGGTGAATACTTTGAAAAAGAGTATAGCCATTCCCAGAATTTCACGTCTTTTTTCATATTGATTGCAGAAACTTTTCCAGCAGCCCTCGTATTTGTGTCGGAAACAAACATTTATCCTAATTCTAAAAATGAAAGAAAATTTTTGAAGCCTTGTAATTCAATTAAGATTCATGGTACATAGCTCTATCAAACAAAAACCATAATCTACAAAACTTTCTGCTCTTTCATTTTGATTATCTTCACTTTTCGTGTACAATGCACCTTTCTCGAGATATTAAATTTGTTACTTTTCAAGGTGAATTTTTGGCGCCATTTTTCAAAATGGCAGTAGATAGATCAGATAGTGGTACTCTTGAAAATCGGATATCTCACATTTTTTTTATTATAGGGGCAGTTTGTTTAACCTCTTATCATAAAAGACCGAGCAGCCTTTTAATTTTCACAAAAATATAATATCCCGAACATATTCGGGGTTAACTTCTTTTTATCCGTACACATTTTAAAAGGACAGTTATACTCGTTTTCCTATGTTTCTGTATGTTTCCGCTAGATAGTGCTGTTGAAGTTGTTGTTTACTTGTCTTTCCGGTAGATGTCACTAATCTCCTTCTTTCGACGTTTATTTTCGTCTACAGCGTAGGTGTGAGAAAGTCAGTTCGAGTGCCTTTGTTTTCATCCATGTTTCTTGGCTGTATTGTTCTTCTTTTGTGAAAATGGAGAGTGAAGAGCTTGATATGGAGTTTAGTGGTTCAGATAGCTCCGAAGAAAGTTATGAAGAAAGTGATGTGTCAGATTCATCGGAAACCGACTTGGCAAGTGCCAGACAGTGGTGTGAAATTTATACTTCTGGACAAATCCCACCTGCCCGACCATGCTTTACTTTCACAGGTAAACCCGAAGTGAATTTCGAGCCACACATTGAGGATGTTATGCACTACTTTTATCAGTTTATTGATGATGATTTTGTAGGAATTTTGGTGACTGAAACTAACAGATATGCCAGGCAGACACTGGCACGAGAATGGAAAGACGCAACAATGGACAAAATTTATATATTTTTATTTCACTCATACTGTTACAGGGTATTGTAAAGAAACCTACTTATCAAATGTACTGGACTAAGAATCCAATTTTAGCTACACCAATTTGACAAATTTTGCAGTTTCATAGATTTGTGAATTTGAACAGAAATCTGCATTTCTCTGAAAATAGTACATATGACGCTGAGAGACATCCTCAACCAAAACTGAATAAAATATGGCCAATTTTGGATCACTTTTCTACCAAATTTAAATATGCTTGTACTCCAGAACGAGCTGTGGCAATTGATGAAAGTTTGATGTTATACAAAGGACGGTTGGGATGAGTCCAATATCTACCTATGAAATGAGCCAGATTTGGCATCAAGTCATTCATGCTGTGTGAATCGGCAATTGGATATGTCTGGTCCCTAATAATATACACAGGCGCTGGCACTAAATTTCATGAGGACTATAAAGATTTACCCATGTCATCACAAGTTGTCATGATACTCATAAAACTCCTGCTGAATATGGGATACTGCCTAACTTTTAGACAACTACTACAGTTCTCCCCAGCTTGCCGACATTTTGATATCTAATAGAACAGGTGTGTATGGCTTTGTGCGCCCCACATGAAAGGATATGCCTCCATCATTTCAAATGATGAAACTGAAGAAAGGAGAGACTGTAGCATTCCAACGAGGTAAACTTCTTCCACTAAAGTGGAAAGACAAAAGAGATGTCTCGATGTTATCCAGTTTGCAGTGCGGAAATGGAAACATGCAGACAAAGGAACAAAGATGTTGTGAAGCCTGTGGTCGTGTTTGCATATAATGATACAATGGGAGGTGTTGATAGGGTAGATCAATACATTGCAAACAATCCATTGCCACGAAAGAGAGGTAAAAAATATAAGAAAATATTTTTCCACCTCTTAGAACTAGCTGTGTGGAATGCCTTCATACTCTACAGAAAATATGGAGGACGAAAGAGTGCCCTTGACTTTCGCGTCACTGTCATTAAGAAAGTGGTTGCTCATCATCAAAGAGAAGAATTTTCGCCGAAAGAAGATGGTCGTCCCTCAGCAACAGCAACACCAATGCAACTGGTTGGTCGCCATTTTCCTTCACTGATTCCTCCAACTGAGAAGAAGCAAAATCCAACAAGAATGATCAGCAGTGTGCGTGATGCTGAGGGAAGAAGGCTAGAAGAGAATCCAGATACATGTGTGAGGAATGCAGTGTAGCTTTGTGCATTGATCCATGTTTCAGGGCTTATCACACAGCCAGTAACATATAAACAATGTATTTCACGTTTAGTGTGTACACTTATACATGTTTTGGGGCTAATGACAGAGAACCTATAATATAAATTGTTTTCAAGTTCACGAATTAGTGTTTCAGTGCTGTTTTGTGTTTATTTTGATTATTAAAATAACTTATCTTGCTTATTTTCACAAGTTCTATGACAGAGAACCTATAATATAAATTGTTTTCAAGTTCACTAATTAGTGTTTCAGTGCTGTTTTGTGTTTATTTTGATTATTAAAATAACTTATCTTGCTTATTTTCACAAGTTCTATTAGTAATATTCTACTCATTTATAGCACGAGTATACTCAGGATTTTATTTCAGGAGCTTTTCAGATGCATGTATCTCATTGTTGAGTTGTCAACATTCAACATTATTATAACCATTTATAATGTTCTTAACTGATTATTTCAACCGAGTAATAAAACAAATTACATTACGTTAAGAGGTTAATTTCTGTTGCAATTAGTTCACCAGACGACATTATCTGTCCTCGACTATAGGGCTGAAATGTTACATGTATGGTGTTTTTTCTGGTTTAATTGTGACCAAAAGCAGCTAGTGAACCACAATGATTTGAATCATTCTTACCTAATTTCACGAACTTTCACTATGTGATCCCGAGGACTCTTTGATCGACTTCGCACTTTTTCCTTTTCAGGTATCCTTTTGACCACTTTCTCCTTCTCTTTCCTCCGCACCTTCTCGTCAGCGGAATCTGAGGAACTTTCATTGTCCGAGCTCTCGTGCGATTTGGTTGACAGAGAGGATTTTGATGACTTTGATAACTTCTCCTCTTCACCGCTGCTGCAGGAGTCCTGTTAGGAGAAAACCTATGGATTAGAAAGATAAGGGGAGAGAAGATGATGAACTTATCAATTATGAAATACAAGAAGCAGCAGCAATTTAAAGTTTGGTCGGTGGTAAGTTGAGAAGTAAACACACACATTGTGCTTTTAATTAGATTTAGAAGAAAACATGAAATTCCCACATTTGAACATTAATTGCACACTGTTACAATCTTCGAAAATTTCTATCTTTATCTTGAGTTCAATAATGGCCTTCACATCATGTTTCAATGCACGGATATTCCACTTGTTCTACTATGCAGTCCATTGAAGACGTCTGTGTTGGTGTTTGAGCTATCGGCAAGCGAGGCACTCGCATTTGCTTGTCGACATTGTAGTGTGTCGATGAAGCAAGCGCACAACAGTCTCATAATTATTTTAAAAAGTGATTTACTTACCACATATATAAAAGGTGTTCAAACTAGTCACCTTTGATGGTCACACATTTTTGATACATCTCTATTAAGACACCCACTAACGTTAAGCAGGCGAGGGGGCATAGAAACCAGTTTTATGGAGGTCCTGAAAATAGACACGAGACTGAAGAGATAAGGGTCCTCGTTGTGGCCTGTTCATTAGTCTGGCGACTGTGAAGTGACTGGAAGCTTGGTATGTATTGCATTTTTCTAGTGTATTCAACTGCAAATAGATCATGGCATGGCAAATGTTTTCTATTGCACAGGGTGTACTTATTTATGATTTGTGTGTGTTAACTCAATTGGCACTTGAAGTTCAATGATGATTTGAAAGATTCCCAGGTGTAAAAGTTGCATACAATTTCTACCTCTGGGGTAGATTAAAAAATGCTATATACAAGTCAAATCTACCCACCCAGGAAGAACTGAAATGTAACATCCGTCAAGAAATTACCAACATTAATCAACTGGAACTGCAACAAGTTATGGGTAACTTCATCAAGAGTTGTAAAACAATGTGTGGACAACGATGGCAGCCAGTTTCAGTACCTTCTTTCATAAATTGGTAACTAAATCATTCTTTAAACTAGTTACGGAAACTTCCACGCTTGATTCATGGACAGTCTACAGTGCCAACGTACCGCTTCAAGCACTTCGCTTGCCAATAGTGCCAAACCAACAAGGCAGGCACTCTACTCTTCAATGGATCGCTCTGTAGAATGTGGCTATGTAGCAATGTAAAATGTATGAAAAAAAAAATTATTGGTACCAACGCATACTGTATAAAATCTGAGAATGTAATTTGAATTTGACTTTATTCTTGATTCAGTGGTTTTAATATTAAGAACTGGATGTTGCTTGTAAGCTCATTATAATTAGGATGCATATTTTTGCTTATCTGTCTTTTTATTCCTTTAACATAAAATGTAGCCTTTAATGTTTTACACTCGTTTCTTGTTATTCAGAATGAGAATGACTATTCACAGTACACTACAGACTGTAATCTCATTTTGTGAATGTCCTTGATCTAAGGACAGGATATAGCCAATGAAGGAATCATCATTTACCAATATCACCACAATTAGCCAAAGGTAACAAAAGAACAATGCAAATTGAATGTTTGTTGTTAAATCCACCTAAGGCACAGACAGCTTAATTGGAACTGAACCTACAGTTAAAATTAGACCCAAATCACTATATGCCTCCACCAGGTATTGAACCTGGAACTCCTTGATTACAAGGCAACAGACAACAGCAATGCTAAAATAAAAAAAAAAAAACATGCAACAGAATGTAATATATTCAAGTCAATAAGTGTGCAACTAAGAAAATTAACAACTTCATATTTAAGCTCGTTTTGGCGTATTTTTAAAATTTCAAAGTGCCTATAAATCTTCACCCTAATTACAATAGTTCAACTTTCTCCATTTATGTTATCCATCTTAGGGCCAAAAAAAATAATCACTATTTTAGTTTGTTACCTTGTAAGAGAACATTCTAACTATTTTATTTTCATGCAAAATGTTTTACTAGTGATGCATCTCTACTGTGTATTATACAGGGTGTTTCAGCGGATTTGCCCCGATTTCAATTTCATTAAAAATATTACTACAACAGATACAAACTTACACATGGTACCGTTGGAAAGACGAAGGTTCAAAATTTTACTAATAGTTGGTGCCACCAGTTTATCCATATTTTCTGCGCTGTACTGCAATCGTTGACACAGACAGGAAAGCAGATATACCTGGACTTTGTGCATGAATTCTCGTATGATTCTGTGCTGGAAAATTTATGGGTAAGTGACGAGGCTTATTTTCATCTCACCCAGGAAATTAACAAACAAAATATTCAATTTTGGACTAGCAAGAACACACACGAGTTTCAAGAGTTGTCGCACCATCACAAAAAATTCTTGTCTGGAATGTAATTTTGAGACATGGTGTCATTACTCCCTTTTTTTTGCGAGGAGTACGTCAATAAAATTACCTTCAAATGCTCAATACCTTTCATCCCAAAACTGCTATGCAAATGTATTCCAATATGAAGACAGTGGTTTCAACAACATGGGGCCAGGCCACACACCACAGACGTAGTTCTTGAATTCCTGAACAAGCATTTCCAACATCGTGTCATTCGAATCGTTATCCTGAAATGTTCAACTGTAGCATGTTATGGCCTCCCACAAATACAGACTTAAATCTGTGACATTTTTATTTGTGGGGATAATTGTAACAAGAAGTTTTTAAATCTGGCCCGAGGACTATCCATGAACTGCAAGATGAAGTCAGAAGGATAATTGCAACCATTTTGAAGGAAATGTTGAAACTTGTTTTCGACAACATGTGTGTTCGCCTTCGTGTGTTGCCGAACTATATGGTGGCCATATTGAAAACTTCCAACGGCACCTTGTGTATGTTTGTATCTGTTGTAGTACTTTTTTTAAAATAAATATTGAAATCTGAGCAAATCAGCTGAAACACACACATAGGCAGTCCCCAAAATTCTATCTTAGCCCTCAGGGGCACATTGATTAGAAGCTGTGTGAGCTCTCTTGCCACTTATGAAGGATTATTTATAGAACACCCAAGCTCATTCAATGTGGAAATGCGGTAACCTGTTGGAAGTCCAGCCTGTAGGGTACCAGATTGTACTTTTATCAAGAAGAAAATTATGTGGATCAAAATAGATTACCAATAAATAGAGCCACATATTTATGGTGAACAAAATATCAAGATTTCGGTGCAAAAACTAGTCATATTCCGGGATCAAATGCGATATATAAAACAGCATTTTGGTGTTAAAATGGTGAATAAAACCTAAATTTGATTAAACAAACTATACTTATGTCACAAAATTAACATTTCACTTCTAAGAGCACATTTAAATAGTAACCAGAGTATTAAGTTTCTTCCCGTGAAAAGGGAGTCCATTTTTGCTTCTCAACTATTTACAGCAGAATTATAATCAATGATTTGTATGACTCGCACATTAATTCAGGCCTCAGATGGTGTTGGTATATAAACCCTAAATTTTGTGTTTATTTCGCATTTTGCAGTTCATTTCGTGACAAAACATGATAGTAGAAATGCCCTCTCTCACCTTTCAAGAGCATGAAAAATTAACACTACAATGTGTTACTTCAATTCTCGTGTTTTCATCAAAAATGAATAATCATGCCCGTACTAATAAGATATTATTCAATAGGCCATAGACAAATTATGCAAAGATGTTTAGCAATTTTCACAGACCAATACCATCATTAATTCCAAGAAACCCTGTAAAACACTTGGGAGAAGACACAGATGGAAGGAACAGAAGGATATAGATGATGCAGCACCTCTTTAGGAAAATGATTTGAGTGGAACATTCAGGAAATATTTGCATGCATTTAGCATGACAATAGAAAATTAAAAATTACATCAACACAGTCCAAAAGAAGTTCAGACAAAAGCCTTCCACACATGAAATCATCTAATGCAAAGTTTTCGATATTCATCTTTAAAAGTATGGAAGGTATTTTCCAGGCTTCGATGAAGCACTTCTCAGGCGAGGACAAGAAGTATTTAAAATACAAAATTTGCAGATTACAATGTATTTAACAACAATTTTTTTAATTCATTGTGATGCACATGATTGTCAAATATTAAAAGATACCATTTCCAGTAGGACAAAAATAAATTTACATACAAAAATTTCTGTTGGTTTGCTATTATAAATATTATAAGAAATATTACGCTGGCACAAAAGCTTTACCATGCATATCAGAAAGGTATAGAATGCATGAGATTGTGGAGAGGTTCACAAGAAAAGAGTTTCAAAATCGCATTTGGCCCATACGTGGACATGTAACTGGGTGAAGATCAGCTGCTTGTTTTGCGAGTTCCTTTTTACACACATTTTACTGACTTCCATTGAAGTAGGACAATAGAATGAAACATTTCTATTTATAGATGTCATTTATAAATTGTTAATAACCCTCCACAACATGCAATTATAAATAGCACTTAAAATATAGGGATAGAATGAGGAAAAGTCCACTTCATGCACAGATAGGCTTATCAGGACTGGACCTACAGTACAAACTGTGTTCGGAACCATTGTGCAATGTGCCTCCATTGGATATCAAACCCAAGACCCCTAGATAGCGATGACGTTACCATTATGCCATCAGGCAGATCCATAAAAAAAATCTAATTGCACAAAAATTTCAAACTGAAATTTACCTAATCATCTTCAAGATACCTTATCTGGCTATAATCTCCTGTCTGTCAGATAGATTGATCTGCAAAAGACACTAATGAAGTATACGGATTGAGAGAATTCCATTTTATTCTCCATGCAGCTTTCTTTTCCTTCCTCGATAAAAATAAAAGCAAAACAGTCAAAAACTTGCCTCACGACATTCATAAATTCAAATGCGAGTTGGATTAATAACAATTTTTCACGTCTACAGAGAAAGATTCATGCAGAATTCAAACATAATTCCCGGAGACAATAATTCACGCATAATTCCCGGTGAGTAGCCACCCTGCACCAACCTTGCAGAAAACACAGACTGAAGTACTTTTCTCATTGATGCCTGTCACCTGTCACTTCTTTCTGGCTACACTGCTGCACATCTGCCTTATTCTTCTGTGAACATGTGGCCAGGCCGTGAAATATCTTATTTTAGTGTTTGGTAAGTGTTTTACTAGTCTCCTACTCTACATATTTTTGATACCTTAAAATGTGATATTCAAATTCAATAATAATTAATTAACTCATTAACTGAGGCAGAGCTACATATACACTTTCTAAAAATACATAGTCCTTTTTTTTGTGGAGCATCCATATATAGTTGGTACTTTAAAATTAACAGTTCTTGTATCGCGACAAGTTATTTAGGCACCACATTTTCATGCTATTATTAGTCTATGTGGGCTATTGGTAATCAAACAATCCATTCTTGATGCTTTGTCAGTCCCTGAAAAATATTTCTTGCAATATTCCTGGGATGGGTGTTCTAAGGTGGGAATTTTACTGGCCTTATTGCACATAAAGTAGCTTTGGGGCTCACCCAGCCATAAATAACCTGGGGGCAATCCGGGAGGGTAAAGGCAGCCAGACTGTAGTGCTAATCACTACATCCCCTACATGTGCCTTCATGGCATGGTGCAGTATGCAGGAGAAACTTTTGCTATTATTTTACCTAGTATGGAATGTTTATTTGCGGCAGTCGATATATACTAGGGATGGGACCGATTAATCGGTACTCTATCGGTATCGGCCAATATAGGCATATCGGTGTATCGGTTTATCGGTAAAATTACCGATTATTTTACCGATCCGATATATCGATAAATATCTTATAATTTAGTGCAAAATTCTGCCATTTTGTTGTAATTTTTATGGATAATTTCCATGCTCTTCTTTCTAAAAAGTAAATGTCTAAATATTTAGCTTCCCTTACACTGCAGTCACCTCAAAACACACAGTTATTAAGGAGATCAATGAACATTTCAGGTTCTTCAAGGACCATTTCTAATTTTATATCGGATCGGTAGAATATCGGTTATCGGTATCAGTAAATTTTATATCGGTACTTTATCGGTATCGGCCAAAATTTCATATCGGCCCATCCCTAATATATACACATTGTTTCTTTTAGTTTCATTATGCGACAAGTCCTTATATAGTTATTCCTTTACACTATTTACAATGAAACGAATTTGCAGTTTCATCTACACATACAGGGTGACACAAAATTAAGTTTACCCTTACAAAAATTCAAGTTTCAGTGGTTTTGTTCAAAGTGTCCTCCATTGTTTGCAATACATTGTGTGCAAAGATCAACAACAGAATTGCAAATATGATGCAGTAAACTTGTATCATTTGATGACATGAAACACATTGATAATTGAGTCTTTCAGTGTATCCAAATCTGCCAGTGATGATGAGTATACCATATCCTTAACAATTCCCCACAAAGCAACGCATGGCGTCAAATCACAAGAACGCACAGGCCAATCAATGGTACCACGGCATCCTATCCACTCTTCAAATGTATCATCTAACAAGCCAGAGACTCAACTGTACACAAAAGAATAACGAGTGTACTGTTGCCAGTGTCAAACGACAATTTTACCAACCATATACCTAAAAAATATTACTTAGCACAAGAAGCACATACACTATCGTAATACTATTATCAATGTGCTTTTTGGGTAAACTGACCTTTGCGCCACCTGGTAATGATTTCTTTTGGATGTACTTCCCCTTCAGGGTCACCGCAGGGAAGATGTTAATGCAGCTCAAATATGATAAGTTACTAGAAACTTTGAATTCACACCTAACTAAACAAATAATACAAGTGCAAATCGTCGAAATATTAAACTCCTCCAATTCACAGTAAATGCCCATACTAGTCACCTTCAACCCAGTCGAAACCATTCACGCTTGTCAAGAATGCAACAGAGCACTCGTGCAAGCAACTCAACAATCCCACCTGCTGGAATGAGTACTCTGCCAAGCTGTTTATATGAGGAGAGTAGCTCGCTTCATCCAAATCGTTCCAGCTATATACATGTTTATTCAACTTTGGTCTTTCATTTCAGAACAGTCTTGGGAAACTTGTTTGTACTCGTGGAAGCCAACACACACTAATGTGAAGTGCAAGTTCTCAGTTTGCACACTAGGTGGACGTGATCAAGACAGGCAAAGCATCCTGCCTTGCTCCCTCCCTCCTTTCCATCCTTCTTAAAATGCTCCAGTGCTCCTGCATATGAGAGCACTCTTCCTCGGTTACAGAGGGTTAACCAGACCTGTTGTAGGACACCAAACACTGTACATACTGAATGTGAATGATGTGTAAAGTTAGGAAAATATGAAATGAGAATGAACAGTGCTTTATATCTCCTATCTCACTCTAATTTTGGCTCATAATATTCACTCATTCCACTTTAGCTTTGTCTTATCCCCACTTCATACCAAGGGCCTCTCTTCTTAGTTAATTTAAGTTGATACTATTGTGTTGTTAGTTCTGTCATGACAAAAGGATATGCATATAAAGGGGTATCTACAATTACATACTAACATGAATAATTAGTACAGAATCTTAAATGTTCACTCTTACGCAGTATAAGAACTCTTTACTAACACAGTGACAATCTTATCCAACTGATCAAGTGTTTTGTAATAAAACCTAAATAGAACAAATATCAACACTGAACTTGTGCCTTACACCAAACATCCTCTGGGTAAATGAGATCCTACAATCACATTAAAAAAAATATTCAAAAAGGAAATCAATTGCTACAATTGCTAAGGAGATTTTGAGGGGACTAGCTAAAGAACTTATAATGTAAGAAAAATAAATCTGGGAACATACATCAGGTTCCATTTATTACATCTTTTACAAAAACAGTTTCCTTTAGTGCAAAATTATTACAAATAGCAAAAAACTGATTAATTTAAAATGTCATATTTTTCAAATTTTGGCTAATTGTGAGATTGAGATAGATGAAAATGATGGACGCTCAAAATAATCACATCCATATTCAGGCCGAGACTCATATCTGAAATCTTGGTTGGCACAATCATGAGTTGACCAATGAACATGCTTGGGGATAAAAAGGATTGGCACAAATTTTACATTTCAAATAATGTACTGAATTGCTCTCATTGAAATGCAAACAAAATTACTCATAATCACCAAACTAGAATGTGTGTGTGTACTATCAAAGCATACATTTTTGTTTCAAAATGAATTTTCCTCTGAAAAAGTTTCCGCTTTCAACACAATATTTTTGAAGAATCAAAAATAATATGCGAACTTCTGAGAAGAACACGGATATACAGGGGTATCCTTGTGTCAATAGCAGGAATGAAGAAAGCCAAATAAACAATTTTGTGGCACCAATAACAACAGTTAATTTAAAGATTTTATGATGACAATTTAACTGGGGCTTCACACTTTTAGCAATGTATTTGAGTCAAATAACTTTCAAGATGGCACAGAAAAAAACAATTTTCGCCACATTATGTTTACTGTGTTCCGCCATACGTTTTCAAAAAATATAATGCCTACTTTTGAAAGGGAGTGCGAGCCAAGTCACAAATATTTTGAAAATAATAACTGTCGTAAATTTAGAGGCTATAAGCTGAAACTTTGCAGAAGTTGGAGACCATGGAATTAACTTGCTTGAAGTTAGTGAACGTGCTGGAATATACTTGGATGAAAGCCAATTTCGCTATGCTGCGAGAGCTCCAAATTTTCTCGAGATTTTCAAAACTCTGATTATTATACTCTAAAATTGCAGCACTTTTGTTGCATCATTTCAGCTATCAAAGAGGTAACCCAACACCTACATATATGTAAGCAGTACAGACTATCAGCTAACAAAACATCCAAGACCGGTCACAACTTGAAGGTTGTTAAGAGGTTTTGGGGGTTCTTCTATATTTGTACCTGTGCTGAGATAAGATTGCAGCATGAGGCCTCCTCTACAGCTCAGCTTTAGCCATATGCAGCTACGCAGTGTCCAACTTTAATTTGTGGAAGAGGTAGGTGACATGATATGTACAGAACAGCCAATCTGTTGAGCATATCTTTGAAATTTGAGCACACTCATATGTCAATAGAGGGTAGGAATAACACTGGCCTTACTGAAGATTTCTAAGATACGAGGAGGTATCATAATGTTTTAATTATCATCCGGAAATTATTGTGCTGTGTGAATTAAATTTCGCCAGTGTAGTCACTGGTCCTTGTGTGCATGATGGTGTAAAAATGTTCGTAGCATGTCGTTTACTTTTTTGACAGGTGGCGGTAGATGTCCTTAACTTGCAAGATTGAGAAGAGCGAGACTCGCAACGTGCATTTGAAGGGTTACAGTGCCCAGCAAATGTATGACGAAATGAAGGCTCTCTATGGTGATGGTTGTCCATCATATGACACTGTTGTGAGGTGGAAGAGAAATTTCCAAAGTGGCTAAATGTCCCTCACAGACGAGCCAAGAAATGGACGACTGACATGTAACTCTCCACATGATCATGTATGCAACTGGTCTTAGTTACGATAGCATGTGGAAAATTATTCATGACGAACTCCACATGTCTAAGGTGTCAGGACTCTGGGTTCCAGTCTTGTCTCCTTTCCAACAATGCACCCGCTCACTCATCTCAAGCTGTTGCTGTGGAAGCAAGGCAATGTGGCTATGAAATCTAGCCACATCCACCCTATTCTCCTGATCTCGACCCAAGTGACTTTTCTTGTTCCCTGAAATGGAAAATCCATGGCAGGGTCGGCTATTCGACAACATAAATTATAACAGTAAAAAACTTCTCACGCGACGTGTTGGCAACATACTTGTTAAAATCAACACAAAACACACAAA
This sequence comes from Lepisma saccharinum, assembly GCF_977018435.1. NCBI lineage: Eukaryota > Metazoa > Arthropoda > Insecta > Zygentoma > Lepismatidae > Lepisma > Lepisma saccharinum. Next base: position 36,201,714 of record NC_139246.1, read on the forward strand.
CAGCATGATAAAAAACACTTTAAAAACAGCAAGTAGCACCAGCAGAACTTCAATCATGTCCACTTTGTCATCACTTGACCAGCTCTGATGATTCAGAGACAGAATCGAAAGCTTGGAAAAACTTTTAAAGTGTTTTTTATCATGCTGTTTGTGCATTTTGTATTGATTTTAAAAACACAAATTATGTCATAGAAGAGATGGAACACTGCTTCTCGACTCAATCTGAGGACTTCTGAAATGACAGCCTGCGTAAGGTCAGGAAACGCTGGGAGAAATGTGTGCATCTGCACAGTGATTTTGTACAGAAGTCTTAAGGACCACAACTTAAAATAAAGTTTCTGTTTAGTTTAATTCATGGTGATAATTAAAACTTCACGATATACCCATGTATCAAATTTCAGATTTCTTGAAGCAAACAACAGATATTGAAAGGAAATTATTGCTCTGAGAAGCTCAAGCTCCAGTAACCTAGTGAGGCAGGACAGCAGTTCATTCCAATATATATAAATAAAAAATATAGAGCTTTATCACAACCTAATGACACGTTCACAGAACAGGCTGTGTTGCTGTTGAACAGGGGTGTGTAAAAAGTGAACCATGGAGAAACACAACTGCGAGTAACTGTCCTGTATTAATTTCAACTGGGACATTCTGCATGACTGGCAATGAATGGGCCACCGATCGACAGCAGTTTCCTGAGCTGCTGAAGAATACCATCGAAACTGAGTCACAGGCAAAGAGTTTGTGCTATTGCAGACGACCTTGGTATATGCCATACATGATTGTTTGGTGCCTTAAAATAAAGTGACCAGATCTCTCATTATTAGTGTAAATGTCCCTGTGTCCCACAAAACTACTAGGGGATGAAAAATTGTTCCACTTTTGCAGAACATATTTGAAATTTCCTGCTTCATAAGAATATTATTTACAAGTGTTAGCAGTCATTATCATTAAGAAATGCCCAAGCTTCTTCTTGCATAATAAAGCTGTAATGATGAGCAAAATAAATTTCACCAAGACTTGCATCAAATTTCTAATTTGCTCAAATCAAATACCCACTTTCTCAGACAGTCATTGTTATCTAAGAATGTATTCACATTTTGATGTTAAATACATTTCTCTCAATTTTTAACTCTTCTTACCACTGTAAATAATGTATAACAATGTTAATTTATCACAATTTAGGCTGCACACCAAAGTCAAGTACCTTAAAATTAAAGTGCAAACAACAGTGCAGTTTAATTCTCTCAATTGTTAAAACTGCATTTAATTTATATTCAACATATGCAATAAAAATGTAAGCAAAGCTTTCTCTTCTAACACAAATATAGAATAATTCCATGCACTTTTGCATAAAATTACTTGATTCGTCCATTGATTTTGGTGACTTACTGTCGCCATTTACAGAAGGCAGTCTCACTGAAATCAATAGGTGAATGCAGCAATTGCTTGTATAAAAAGTTAAACTGAATTATAATATGTTTTTGTAAGATAATTCAATCATGTTTGTGCTATGGGTTTAGTCTCAAATATGTTTTTCTTACTGAAAATTCAGCTCTTCAAAAATAGTGATGAGCATTTTCCAAAGTTTACACACACACACACACATATATTGTCGCTGCAAAGTTACACTTACTTCATGATGAAAGATAGTGATTATGGAACTTTTCTCCCTTAAACAACTTTGGAATAAATTTACAAGGGAATTTCAATCATAATATTCCTACTCTTGAAGCATGCTTATACAGATAATAATATTTGAGGAACTACTATTAATAACCTCACATCATTTAGCATCCTGATGGTCGATTTTGGAAAAACACCTGTATTTCCGTTGAGCTCGGATGGTTGATATTTCGACCAGCAGTTTGAAAACTATACACGGTATTTCAGTTCTGACTCTTTCTGTTCGTTTTCCTTTTGTTACTATGGGCTAAATTGAAGATAAAGAGCTATAACTATCAACCACTGCATCTCCTTGAAAATTCTAAATGTAGGAATAAGTAAAAATCAACATTTTTAGTAACGTCTGATAATTAAGGGTCCAGGGGGGAAGCAGGGGCAAAGGCCCAAAGTTCGAAATTTTCCGTTAATTATGCAAAATTTCTGAATGACGTAATTTCCAGGTTTTTTTTCCAAAGTTGCAGCACCAGGATTACATATCATCATATAGTACTTTTTTGTCCTGCTTCCCTCCAAATTTGGTTAAGTCCAGCATCCATACGGCCAATGCTAGAAGCAAAATTCCAGACATTATCCGGAAGCTGGCAACACTGTATGGTTCTAGGAATGTACCTCCGCTACAAACTACATTTTTCATTCGCTTTGGTCTATTGAGGGAAAGGAGGGGGGGGGTGGAGGCACAGAACTAGGCCAAATTTAAGAAGAGAAATTAATTTTCTTCTTCTTCCTTACTAATTACTGGGAGGAAGAATGTACAAATTCTGTCTCCGCTAAAAGTCCAGTATTTTAAGACAAAACAAAACCTATTTTATCTCTCTACAACAATTAGTCCTCCAACTTTGATTTTTTTGTACTTCAGGGCAAGTTTGAAAAGCATGACAGGAATACAGGCACGCGAGGTTCCATTGACTAAAGGTTAAAAATCTGAAGAGAACATGAAAATACTGGCATGAACGCAAAAGTAACTAACTGTCTTATGTCTAACATACATAATTACAGAACTCCTGGCCAACATGTCGGCCTCTGCTTTCTACATATGTGTATTCCAAACTTTCAACCAAGTATATCAACTACTCTAGCACACACATAAAGTACTTAAACATTAATAATTTGCGATCCAGCATTGCTACTCCTTGAAACTATAATAAAATATATCACTAATATGCTTAAAACTTACTTCGTTACCTGGTGTCTACTTACCAGTAGTCATCTCACAACCATTGTAGTAGATTTGACGAGTAGACCGTTGGGACTAATGTTCTCATCTTGAAGGGCAGCACTGATCCCATGCACATGATATATTTAACAGAGCGTGTTAATAACTTTTGAACTTACAACAATGGAGGCAATAATTGTATAATCACACAGTGAACAATAGTAAGGCTGCCCCAGGAGACTTGATAGTCCCCTGCTACCCAAAATGCTCCACACAATTTAATATTTTTATTGTGACGTGGCTATACTTATGATTTTTACTTCTCCACAGCTGTCTTTGTTGCTAATGCAATAATTTGCTGAGTTATTCTTTTAAAGAAATATATACGAAAAATACAGAGCTTTTAGACTAAACGAAGCGTAATGTTACCAGAAGTATGGCCACAACTTAACATAAATAAAATATATATTTAGTATGACCAGTGGAACTGTGATAAATGTTGAAAATAAATAACCACAGTAAAAAATAATAACTTTCTGTAACTGACAAATGCAAATTAAATTATATTATTGCCTCAATACATTATTACATACGCTAAAGCCACCAGTCAAGACTTAACCTCAGGTAATTAAACACATATATTTACCTAGGTATGCACTAATACACAAAACAATGTGAGAGTAACCTTATAGATAGCTCAGTGTAAACCTGTGCCATAAGTACTAGTCATACCTCACTCATGTCCATTTTCACATCGTCGTAGTTGACGTCCTCTTCACTAGAATGTCTAAGGAAGCTTCCCTTCATGTCTGTCTTTAGCATGCTACTATTTTGGGACTCCTAAAACAAGGAGAAATTTGAATAAATAGAAATGAAGTCAAAAGGGATTGTAAAAACGACAATACTTTCTATACACATAGTCATTCAATGATGAGTGCAAAAGGTTCATGGACACTCCCAGGGGTCTACACATCTTGAAAATTATGGAGGAAAAAAAATCATTAACGTGGAAAAAACATATTTCACGAGTATCATATTTCTATCTTTTTATGAGCTTATCACGACAATAATGTTCTGTGATTAGATGGAATTGATGAAACTCCACACAATGGGGGCCTCTCAGATGGTGCAGCGGTATCATTGTAGCCATGTAATAAAGGGGTCCTGGGTTTGATACCTGGTGGAGGCACATAGTGGTTCGGATCCCACTTTAAACTGTAGGTCCAGTCCCTATTAGCCTTACAGTGCATAAAGTGGATTTAAAACACCAAATCAATCAATCAATTCACACAATGGAACACCAATGCTTAAGGCAGGCTGGGACTTGAACTGGTACCTTCTGTGGCAAATTGAAGGGTAGTTTCCTTCAGGAATCGTGGAAGAGACAAACACGTGGGGACATTTATGTGGTCTATCAGATGGGTGCTAGAATATTACATGAGTGCTTCTTTGACATCCTTAATCCTTATACCAGGCTTGTTTTCAGTGTGAAATTTAAAATCTGGCAATGCTAAAGCCCGTTTGGCAAAATTTTGTCTATTCCGTTGAAAGCCAGGGAGGGTCACATGAACTGCTGAACCAATTGGCTTGGTCCGGTCGTCGTGGTGAGGAGAAATTCTCGTGGTATTCTGCATTGCCAAATTTTTAGTTTTGAGTCATTTTTGAAACAGGTGGCACCCTCAACAAGGCCAAGCCTAATGGTTGAGTAGCAACCGAATGGGTCTCCGATTCCCTGTCTCTCCCTGGAAAGTGAGCAAAGGTACAAGTTGACAGGAAAAGGTGTCGTGCACGACTGGACAAAAGTCAGCCTTTCCCCTACTCTGAAACTCGCACAACTGGAGGCAAAAAGGCTAGGTTTCCTGACGTTTGTTCTTTCGCTGGTCGGGCTTTAGAAGCACAAATTACAGCTCATATTGTCCTATGATTGATAAAAGAATTCCTTTAACAAGTAGAAGTAAAAAATAATCCCCGAAATTTAAGCAATGCTGGGACATGAGGGTTCAAAACGGTACCTGCATGTTACTTGTGCCATGCACAAAGTGGCGGAATATGTGCAGTTGGAGGGGAGAGGTGGAAGGCACAACAAATGAATGCTTCAACTTGCCGTGCCCCTGTGCTTGACAGCCATATTCCAACTTTCACTTTGCAGAGGCAATATTTGCTGAACTGACATGTAAAACTCAGTGCAACTTGGACATTTTATCGATAACACTATGTAGAAAAATTGTAAAAGAAGAAATCACATGCCACATATTTAAGAGTAGTTTGGTTGGAGTTTGCCTTCTGCGCCCCAGAGCGCTGTAGGTGACGTTCGAGCTGACATATGTTGGTAAAAGTGGCAATCCTACCGCAAGGGTCATGTACATTCGGACGATCTCAAAGGCACACAAAAGCAACGGGAGAGAATGGGACGGAGTGCTTCCCAATTCTGACATGTATGTTCGATTCTTGTGCCAAGAATTACGCAGTTGCTGCTGATACTTTCAGAGAAAAAATATTTTCTAATAAGAGCCATGCTTTTGTTCGGCAGGAAATTTAAAATTCCGCAAAGTTTTATATATTGGAAACAATGAATTCTAGTTACAAATTATACTTTGTTTTCTTAAATACAGGCTAGGTAATAAACCTATGGTCGAAAAACCCCAATTTTCTTTTATCAAGTAGAAGATGACAAAAGTAAAAAAAATATATTTTTTTAGGATTTTATTTATTTTACTTCACTCTGGGCTAACTGCGAAGATGAGGATGAGTGACAGTATGATGGAATTGATGAAGGGACACTCAAAAATAGCTCATTACCCAGGCCAGAATTAGAACCTGGGACCCTTGGTGCCATACTGTGCTGACAATGCTGCCACAGAGGTCAACATTTCTAAAAGTCGAAAAGGCTCCTTATGGCATGTATGTCACATCCATCATTTAAGGATTACTATAACTGTACAAAGTAAAAGAGTGGGAAAAAATTGTGTTATGGATAACGTCAACAACAAAGTGAGGAAGGACCCTCCAGTCTACAAAAAAATCATTCACTGTGGATGCGCTACCACTATTGAGAAAACTGGGTCAGTTCGAGTGATACCAAACTGACATGTGCAGCTTGTAGTGTCCATCAGTTGCATTACTTCATGAAGGTTTATCCCAAGGAACAAACACCACTTGTATTGGTCTAAAAGCTCCCTAATTTTAATGAGTGGGCATTTTTATTCTAAATAATTAATGTGTAGGAGTTTAAAAACATTTATTAATGATATTAAAATAAGCATTATCTAGCTTAATAATGTGCATCAAGATCATTTAAAAAATGCAAATTGAAGAGAAATACATAAATAGAACTTGGCACCTTTCTAACACAGGCATTAATACAGACTTGGAAGATACTAGCCAGTGAGTGAATTTGTGGTCATGCTGCTTCAATGTGAAACTCTCATGTTGTGTGTCACTTCTTTCACTAATAAAACTTGCTTAGTGACAATACTTCACTTAACTATTGACATCAATGTAAGGCAGCTTTCCAACTAAAGTGTCAAGCAATATGGGGTTCTCTATGGAAATGACAACGTACATTCTCTGGTTCAAGATACTATTTCTATTTTATTAACATAGAGAAATAAAATTCCGTACATAAATAATACTTTGGAATCCTGCATCACACAGTGACATTGCTGCTTGTGTTGTGCATACTATCTTTCCAAGTCACTTTGTGATTGCAAACCAATTGACAAATATAATTGTTCCCAGCAATTTTCTAACAAACCTTTAAAGGTAAAAGGTTAAGTTACCCTTGCATATAGAACCATTCCATTAAAGGTACATTTAGGAGATGTGATCAGCACTATGCTCCAGCTGCCTTTAACCCTCCCCCCAGGTACCCATTGATTTGAGGCTGGATGAGCCACAGAGCCACTTTTTTGTGGGGACAAGGCCGGAAAAAAATCTGACCCTAGAACACCCAACCGCGAAAATCAAACCTGGGTGTCCCATACGGCAGTCAGACACCCTACCGACTATACCCTGTCCCAGCTAACTGTGGAGCAAGTCGGCGCATAGCATCAGAGAAGCGAGGGAAATCGAGTGGCCAGAGCGAAGCAGTGCACGCTTTCCCTCACTCAACTTAATTTTGTCCCTCTCACGTGTTCATTGGTGGAGTCGTCTTGCGTCACTACTTGCGCAGACACTTGTTTTTGTTTGCCTGCTCCACAGTTAGCTCGGACAGAGTATAGACCACCGTTGCTCTTTCAAAACAAAAAGTAATCCACATAATGTATTATTATTATTAAAAAAAACTTGGCTGAATTACTTTTGTAACACAATCACTATAATGGAACCACTAGCAAAAAAAAAAAACATGCGCAGACTCGCAACTCCTGTGAAACATCCTCCCACAAGGTGGGGAGGGAGAGAGTGGAGAATGCCTCCTTATGGCCAGAGGGGAAGGTGCGCGAGGGATTTTAGCTGAAGGTTATTTTGTTTGTGGTCGCTCTATACATTTACTGACTGCACAGACATCTAATTTACTCTTCAAGCAAGATACCTTCTTTTCTCTATCCCTTTCCACACTACCCAAGTAAAAAAAGGTAAAGTGCTCCCCTGTGCTATGCACCATGCCATGTATCAGAGAGAAATGTGGTGCATACAACCCATTTATCACACTTTTCTCGATTAAGCATGTGTCAAAATTATATTTTTAAAAACAGAGAGCATAGGAATTTAGATATAAGCATTATGAGAATATCAACTTGTACAAGTGCAACACACAAAATTTAGACTTTGCTAGCCAAATACCTTGATGACGCAACAAATCATGCCATGGAACAAAATAATTTGAAGAAGCTCTTACACATACAATTAAATCAAAGCCAACGTAACTGGACATATTAAAACACAAATACATATTAGAATTTTTTGTCTACATTCAAGTAAGAGATTTTGAAAGTCAAAACTAGGCTGATATCAATATTCATGGGTACTAAGAATATATCAAGAGTTTTAAGTGCATGTGCAGAAGCAGAAAAAATGTTTTACAACACACATGCAAAGAATTTAGAAAGACAAATGGGGAGCCACACAAGATTACATATTTGTATCAATTAAATGTGAATAACATATCATAATAAATATTAAATTATGACATACATTTTACCTATATCAAAATAACATAAAATACAACAAACTATAAAAAGACATTTCAGGAGAACACACGCTCCCTTCATCACATATTTATTTATATTTTGACTAAAGATACAGTTATAACAATGGTTAACAATTTTTTAAACAAAAAGAATCATTATATAATGGATGTTGCCAATGCTACATTGTTGTAATATAGCAACCTAAATGTGAAAAGAAGCAGTCTGTTTTATTTTTATTTCAGATAAAAAAAAAATGATCACATTATTTCTTATTTAAAATTATGAATCCCAAATATCATCAGGTAATTCAAATTCATCATTGTTTTCACAAAGTTTCTTGATGTTTTCTGTTACATTAAATTTTAAAGATGGTGGCTTACTCCATTTGTGAAAAAGAAAACTCCATACTGGATCTATGTTACCATTTTCATTATTTAATTTATTCCAGTGTTCTTCTGCAATGAACAAAGCTTCCCAGACATTCAACCCTATGTTTCACCATCATGGACGTATTTAAATTGTTAAATGAATCACACCGTCACTTGCGAACCCATGAATAACAATGTAATTTCTTTCCTTGATCTGAAAATTAAGACAACTGACACAACAATTCAAACATCAGTCCATAGGAAAAAAATAGCAGGGGAAAAATGCATCCAAGCCAAATTCAGAACATTCTCGTATAACAATGGATAATATATTTTCAATTTTTTTCCTGAGAGCACAATGTTCTAATAATAAGGATATCAAAAATGAAGCAGAGAGGCTTTTTAATATAGCAAAAGAAAAGGGCTTTCACACTAACAGAATAAACCAAATCAAAAAACAAGTCGCAAGAAAACTAAAGGAAAAGAGAAATACAGAAAAAGATGAAAAATCTGTTGAAAAGAAATGTGTGTGCATTCCATTCCACAAGGGATTCTCACATATAATTGCAAAAATTTTTAGAGATTTAATTTCAAAATTGTTTTTAGATCACCAAGTAGTTTAGAATGTACATTTAATGAATTCAAAATGAGAAATTCTCTACCAGATGTCAAAACTACAGGAATATATAATATAAGTTGTTCATGTTCAAAGGATTATGTAGGACAAACAGCAAGGAAAATGGCAGGAACATGATTTGGACATTATAAATCTAAACCCAAGAACAGGTTTGTCAGCTCACATCATCGACGAGAAACATTTGATTACAAAGAGAAGGGTTTTAAAAAGACTGATGCGAAACATAGAGTTGAATGTCTAGGAAGCTTCGTTCATTGCAGAAGAACACTGGAATAAATTAAATAATTAAAATGGTAACATAGATCCAGTATGGAGTTTTCTTTTTCACAAATGGAGTAAGCCACCATCTTTAAAATTTAATGTAACAGAAAACATCAAGAAACTTTGTGAAAACAATGACGACTTTGAATTACCTGATGATATTTGGGATTCATAATTTTAAATAAGAAATAATGTGATCAAATTTTTTATCTGAAATAAAAATAAAACAGACTGCTTATTTTCACAGTCAGGTTGCTATATTACAGCAATGTAACATCGACAACATCCATTATATAATGATATCTTTTTGTTTAAAAAATTGCTAACCATAGTTATAACTGCATCTTTAGTCAAAATATAAATAAATGTCTGATGAAGGGAGTGTGTGTTCTCCTGAAACGTCACAACGAAAAACTGTTTTTCTTATGCTTGGAATAACCGTAAACTACAAGAAAATAATTCTATAAAGCAAGCAATGCATACATACAAGAAAAACTATTATAAAAAGTCTGAAGAAGCTACATAGTTTTAGTGCCTTCTTTTGTTTTACTCGTTATCTACTCATTACTTTATCCCGATGGCCAGGATTCAACATTTCTGCAACGTTGATAGACATTTATTTGTGGGATCTCTCGTGTTTTCTTCCTGATTTTGATACAATGAGAGTGTGTACTTTCCTGCAAGAAGTCTTCGTAAATATAAAGCAAATAGGCCTGTGACTTTTAAGTACAATGATATGTATATTACTATCATTAAATATTCAAAATATTTAATTTAAGGTGCTGAGTTTCTATTTACAATCAGAGGCACAACCACGAATTTTTGTCTAGGAAGGCAAGTACCAGAATAAACGTACTACTACTACTACTAATAATAATAGTGTTAATATTATTATTATCGATTTGTTTTATTTTACTTCGCTTCTTGTGCCACGTTTGGCTAATTTGCGAAGATGGGGATGAGTGATATGATGAAATTGATGGACAGTCACAAACATCCATGCCCAGCCAGGATTCAAACCCGCTGGGACCAACATTGTTGTTGTTGTTGTTGTTGTTATTATTATTATTATTATTAGTAGTAGTAGTAGTAGTATCAAAGACGTTATTATCCTCGTAAATTATGCAATTATTTTTCTCCACACGGCACAGTAGTTCGGATTCCACTTCAAACTGTAGGTCCAGTCCCGATTAGCCTTTCTGTGCATAAAGTGCACTTAAAACCACAAATCAATCAATCAATCAATTTTACACCATTTTTCATTTAGATACTTCGGCACCCAGGGCCGACTCCCAGCTATGGTTATAAACTTGATAAGACTAAGAAAATATTACGAAAATAATTTTTATTCGCATAAAATGTGAATAGGATTTGGATTAGAAAAAGTTGTAATTTTTCACGCGTACAGAGAAAAATTCAAGTAGAATTCACGCATAATTCCCGGAGCCAATAATTCACACATAATTCCCGGTGAGCAGCCACCCTGTCAGTGAAACTTGACAGGGAAATAAAGGAAACAAAAAATGCTCATGCCAGGACTCAAACATGCTACGTTCGATGATGATATTGTGAGTAGACCACTTAATGTGCTCAACAATCCAGGATTCATAAGGTATCCTTATCATCTTGCTCCTGATACACTGTTCTTCTGTGGAACAGATTAAGACACCCTCTAATGGAAAAAAATAAGATTCGATATGGAGTTTTCTGCATGCCCAACTTTTCAGTATATGAAGCTGTAAATGTGGCTGGCAATAAAATAAGTAAATACATTCTCCTTTGAGGAGATAGCTCCTCTTGGCACTTCCTGATTTAGAAGCTACATAAGTAGGCAACACTGACTGTAGCTGTCCACGTGGTGAAAAATCACCCGAAGCAACACACTGCCCTTCCAGCAAATTGTGCAGGCCTTGTTGAATGCCCAGTTACATTGGAAGCACAAAGCACCTTGAAGAGGAGAAACCTGGGTAAAGACACAAGTCAACTCGTCGGCGCAGGCAAGAAATCAGGAAAACCCATTCTAAGAAGCAGGTAAGCATGAGTAGGATAAATAGCATCATTACAGTCCTCTATGTACAAAGAGCTTCATATACCTTGTTGAAGACACCTTACAGTTATGTCATTTGGATCTGAAAAAATTGGGGCACCCTTCTTACAAGTCAGACCTGGCAGTTCTGTATCTTTCTACACATGAAATAGTTCCTCACAGGTTAATGATGAGAAACTGAAAATGCTAAATGAGTCTACGGAAATCAAACATATAATAATAATAAAAATACAGAAATTACTTCATGAACACTCAGCTAGTAACTTGGTAGTTGTCTTCTGCGAGGGTCTACAACAAATGGTTTTCTGATATGACAATTATCTCAACAATGGTGGTGAATACCGCGAGAAATAGCTTATGGCGTAAGGATTCTGATGATAATTTTGTGACAAAGGGCCAAATAAATTTATTCGTTTTTTTTTACTAGTAATACATAAACATAGTAAATAAAAAAAAATAACTCTTGATTTCAAACAAGAGCTATTTACAAAATTACAGGCAATCTAGATATATATAAAAAAACAAAAAACAATGGTGTAGATGGTGGCAGAAAGATGTTGCACATTAGCATGTATTTAATTTCCTAAAATGAGCTACACAATGCAATGAACCTTGTATAGCATTAAAAAAAGAATCTTACATTTGCTTCTGTACAGATATATAGAATACCTCTTATGCCTGATTTACATACAAAAACAACCCTTCTTCGTAAATCTTCCACAAATTGTGACTACTTACCTTGACTTCACGATGAGAAGCAAAGTGATGCCATCCTCAAGTCATCTTAAAGCTCTAAAAGCTTTGTCGAAATGAACCAGTACTGCTCTCCAAATGTTTCTATGTAACAATAAGTAGCGATTATGTGAATATAATGATCTTCTAATTTTTTAGTACGATTTTAATAAGAATCTCTCAAAGATCTGTGATAATGATAAGTCTACAAGTTACGAACACTTTAAAATCCTCTGGGAAATACACAAACATAAATCAGCAAAATACATTCACTTTTAACTTCATCAAAAACTGTTTATCTAACATCATTTGCGGTAACTCATACATGTAGAGTACTTTTCTTATCCACTTAGATGAATGTAGCTTACATTGTAATTATGCATGTCCAAAACACACAATTCTATAAATTAATAGACCATTTAACTTATGCCCTCAGAGCTGTTGAGATGCATTAAGAAATCTGATAGATAGTGATTTACTGTTAGAAAATAACTAATACAGCAGGTCCACAGATAGTGACAAAAAATACTTATACAACAAGCAGTCAAGACATGCAGCAATAAATTTGAGAAATCGCAAGCTGGCCTTACACAATACAAATTTCTGGTATTGTCTGTGGGTAATAATGGAATGTGAGGATGCAACATCCACTTTGCAATACAAACAAGCATAGAAGCGACTTTTCTAATAAAATGGGTTCCTTAAAATTTCGATTACAGCTGAATGGGCATGACGTACACATATACTCACTGTTATTAATAACAGAAAACAGAAATGGATATGTATAGTTGTTTTAATTTCAGAATTAGTATTGTTTAATGTTTGAAACAGTTCCAGGTAACGATGCGATCTCGCACAAACATATTTATTTTTTACAGGAGAAAGTATTTATGGAATTGAATTTCTATAGATTGTTTAAAGGGTGTGGAAGTATTTTTTTCATTAAAACTCCAATCTCCATGAAACGTCTCAAATTCGTTTATTTTTCACATTTGTACTTACCTATTATGCATTGCTAAGAATTCTTGAAGGTGGGATTTTGCTTTTTTCACCAAAATAATTTCAATTTTCCACATATTGAGTAATTATTGTTAGTTCGTTTTTCGCTTGCATTACACACAATATGGCAGGCAAATCTTGACTAGCATTTTCTATGATCAGTGGGTATGCAGGGTTTCCAACCTTCTTCACCGAAAAATACCTATTTTCGTGTTACTGATTTTGTATTTTTTTCCGGGTTCGAAAACCCCACGAACCATGCACGTAACCCCACACACCATTTACGGATAGCCCCATGAACCATGCATGGCAAGGTTAGGTTAGGCAAACATAATTAAAATTGTCATGTTCTTAAAAAAAAAAAGGCATGGTTGAAAACACTGACCGGGGGTTACATCATCAAATGCACGCAACATTTGGTTCACGTAGTGGAAGGACATACGCCAAATAAATTAAATGATTGAAAAAAAAAAAACACTTCCATGACCTTTCAAAAGGAACTCAGTTCGGTAAGTACTTTCTCCTGTAAAATTGAAGAAATATGTTTCCCGGAGATCAAAATTTTATCTTTTTTCCATCTTGCAATATATTGGACCGCAAATTCATGTAGGCTATCTTTCAAGCCAAGTGGTTGTTTTGCAAGAATTTTTCTTGGGTCCATGTTGAAATCTTACATCCTCGATTTCGCAGGTGAATTTTTTTTAAATAAAGATTGTGTGCTGCTAATTGTGAATAATAAAATTCTGGAGCGCGGAAATAAGTATTTACGACTGTACAGCCGCTTGAAGTTGCGACGTGGTTGCTGTGTTGAAATTTCCCACCGATTTCTGGCTCTGCCCCTGGGGTATTTAACCTACTGCTACCACGACCCCGCCTCCGGCTACCCACCTTTCTATATAGAGTCAGTCCCTTTTGAAGGTATGTTAGAAACTGACCAGAGCCACCTGCCCCAATACTATTTTTCTCACAGACATATTTAGGTACCAAAGAAATAAGGCTGAAATTAAACCTCAAAAGGTAACTTACCTCTTTATCTCAAGTGTAGGCTGAAATGCGGGTCGAAGTTAATTTGAAAGCCCAAAAGAGAAGTCAGTCGTATGTCAAAAGTCTTTGTTGCCTTTTTCCACAGAATACTACCTGCCCCTGTTCGTACCATCATAGAAATAAATAAGAAATACAATGTTGCAAATTATCCCACCCACAAGTCACTCAAAAAATGCAATTTCCTCGAAGCAGCCAGCAGACCATCTCCCTGCAAGTCAGGCATAATGTCACGTACGTCTCGTCTGACAAAGTCCTCTACATCCTTCATCCATTGAACATCCGTCAATCTCATCTTGGCTTGTTTAGTTCTCCTTTGTTTGTCAATTGGATGTCACACAAATCAAGAAATGTCTGAAATCAAATCTCCAACCCACCAATACGTCATACCAATAACATATCGCAAATTATCCCATTGCACAAGTCAATCATAAGAAGAAAAATAAAATGTTTAGACGTGCGCCTGTGACATGAATCCAATATGGAAGCCCTGAAAAGCTGTATAGACACAACGTACGTAAGGAACTTCAATATAAAAAAAACAAAAAACGTAAGTTTCGTAGCCCTAGATGTAAAAAAATACCTTCCGCGCTATTAAGAAACACCCTTTGTTACAAGAAATTTATTTATTTGACAAAAAGATTTGAAATGTTCGCGAAATACAGGGTGTAAGATTTCGACACAGAGCCTTATTTTTAATTTTTGAAAGCTGCATCACATTATGTTACGAACAAAATTTTAACTATGCTTGCCTAACCTAACCTTGCCGGAAATGGTTGTTGGGGCTATCAGTCAATGGTTTTTTGGGGATCGAACCCTAGAAAAATCCAAAATTAGTAACACCAATGTAGGTATATTTCGAATAAGATGGTTGGAAACACTGCATAGCCACTGATGATTCACTATGCTACTCAAGATGTGCCTGCCATCTCGTGGTATGCAAGCGAAGAAAGCAAGAACAATAATTACTGTTAATATGATAAATTTAAGTTATTTTCTCCACAACAGCAAAATCTCACCTTCAAGAACCTGTACTTGTTTACTATCCGTCGGACAGATTTCTTCATTTCTACAGAAGAAACTACTTACCGTCATAAGTTCCTGTTCTAACATCGGGAAGGTGTTTTGTGTGAAATTCAGGTAAGTTTTCCGTATCCTGGAAACGATTTCTTAAAATTTAGAAGTTTGGGGCTCATTTAGGGGAAGGTGACTCCGGCCAATTTCTAACATGCCTTTAACAAGGGAGTCTATAGAAAAAGCTGGGAAGCCGGAGCGGAGCCTAGAATCGGTGGGAAATTTGAGTCAAAAATTTCAAATGAAAATAATTTTTTTCTTTAAATTTCGCACCGATTCCGGGATGGATACACCCAAAAACCATTCGCGGAACATTCCGCGAAGCAGATAGGTAAGTACGAATGTCAAAAATTGATGGAACTCAGAAGTTATATGTGTCCGACGGATAGTACACTTTGGTAAGAATTGACAATATAGAGAAAGTCTCCAATTTTGTTAATTGTTGGTATACTAAATAATTTTGGCCTCCTAATCACGAATCTGTTGCAAAAAACCGGGGGTCACGTCTGGAAACATTGTTTGTTAGCCCCAAAAACCATCCACGGGTAGCCCCACAAACCACTGATATTAGCACCAAAAACCATTAACAGGTAGCCCCACAAACCATCCACGGGTAACCCCACAAACCATTGCTGTTAGCCCCCAAAACAATCCACAGGTAACCCCACAAACCATTGACGTTAGCCCCATGAACCATTGACATGAGGTTAGGTTAGGCCTGTTAGGTTCCATTAGCACTCATTTCACCCCTAAATTCATCGAAAAATATATAGAATTGAACATCATAAATCATTTTCTTGTAAAACAACGGCGTGGTTGGAAACAATGACAGGAGATTACATTTTCGATCATAAAACTATGCATATACACCTATATATATAAAAAAAATTAATCGGCTTTTTTTTCAAATTTCCAGACGTGACCCCTGGTTTTTTACAACAGATTCGTGATTAGGAGGCCAAAATTAGTTAGTATACTGAAAATTAACAAAATTGGAGACTTTCTCTATATTGTGAATGCTCCTAAACTTTTACCCAAGATCCTTTCGCAATGCATAATCGGTAAGTACGAATGTTAGAAATGACGAAGAAACGTGTGAAGGTAACAGTTTCAAAGATTGGAGACACATTAAAATCTGATATTTTGTGTTTCGCATGGTTCGTACTCACAAATTGTGTATTGCGGAACATAGTTCAAGGTGCCATTATGATTTTTACACGAAAACAAACACAAATTTTCACATTCTGAGTGCTTTTTTTTATCGTTTCTTCGCTTTCAGAACACACAATATGGCGGGCACATCTTGACTCGTGTTGTGGGTATGCAGCGTTTCAATCTTCTGCACTGAAAAATACCTACTATCGTATTCGTCACCGGTGGAAATTATACATTATGCACGGGTAGCTGATGGATAGCCCCACAAACCATACATGGATAGCCCCACGAACCATTCACGGATAGCCCCACGAACCATTATGCACGGTAGATGACCGATAGGCCCATGAACCATTTCCGATAAGGTTAGGTTAGGTTTGGTTACGTTAGGCAAGCATAGTAAAAAAAAGGAGGGGGGGGGGTTGAAACACTGACAGGAGCTTACGTCATCAAACGTATGCAGCATCCGGTTGTTGCAGGGCAAGCAAATGAAAGCAATGGCAAGTTTGCGTCGGTGAGATATTTCTCTTGAAAAATACATTATTTCCTGGTCAAATATATTCCACGATGAAAGAAAATACCTCTATGAACGTTGTAAACCTTGGAGAAACTCATTTCCGTAAGTAGTTTCTTGTGTAAAATTGAAGAAATGTGTCTCCGATGTAGGAAACTGTTACCATTTTGCTATGCACTATACTGTCATGAAGGCACATAAGGGTGCAGTGAAATCAACGCCACTCTTGGCCAGCCTTTATAGACATCATAAAGCCCCTCTGCACCAATTAAGGGGAGTTGCCAAGCTGCTTATGGGAGAGCATCGACGTGAAAATTCCTGGCAAAGATTACTAACCCCGAAAATAAACCTGGGTGCCAGGCGAACTACAGACCGGCTGGTGTATTAAATGTGATAGTCGTTAATTTTTCAGCAACCTCTTTTGGATGCTAGTGATGCGGATTTTTCATAATTGTACTTACCAACACATACAGCTTCGTATTTAATAACGGTACGTATAAACCAACCTTAAGAGCATACTTTAAATGCCATTAACACATGTTACATGTAACAAATATAAAATAAAAGTAATTTCATATGTTTGAAATGTCCTCACCCACAAAAATGGCGTCGATACCATTCATGCATTTAACGTAATGAAGTAGTGAAAGCGTAATCCTAAAAACATAATTTCAACACGATATTTATTAACAACTAAAGTGTCAGTTAATAATGTAATAATGTACCTTTGCATCGCGTGATTTATCCCCGGTTTCGTCGTCACTCTCGTAACTCGCCAAACCTTCCATATTGGCTCTAACAGTATTGCCAAGTCCCAAAATGCGTACTCAAAATGCTAGCAGGAAAAATTCCAAAAAAACACAAAACAAAATAGCTATTTTTTTCCGCTTTCTTGAGGGGCATAGCCGTCGCACGGAGAGTGTCAACTGCCAAGGGTTCTGGGCACCCCTAATGTTTATACGGATTGAGAGCATTATGCTTTGTTTTCCATGCAGCTTTCTTTTCCTTCCTCGATAAGAATATATTCTTATTATCTCTCTTTCATCATAGAAACGTTACTTTTCTATGATGCAACAGAGGCGAAACCTTGTTTTTGGACTCATCTTGTCATGTTTTCCAGCATTTCTTGTTTATATGTGTGTATGTATGAATGTGTGTATGTTTTCCAGCATTTCTTGTTTATATGTGTGTATGTATGTATGTATGTATGTATGTGTGTGTGTGTATATATATATATATATCACAAAACCATCCTGAGGATGTTCTGGATTGATTTGTCTCGTTTATTTTACTTCACTGTTGTTCTTCTTTTGGCTAATCGCAAAGTTGAGGATGAGTGACATGAATTGAAATTGATTAAGGGTCACTCACAAAGAATATCCATGACCAGGCCTGGATTCGAACGCGGAACGCCTGGCGTCGTAGCGCGGTGAGTAACCACTAAAGTCGGCCTGATCATGTTCTGTCCACCGAAGCCTTCTCGATTTCAGCATTGTATTGTTAGAAAGGTAGTGTTGATTTACTTATTGTTCAGTTGCCAGGTAATCTGTCACCTAATTACGCCAGGCTTGAGCAAATCGCTTACACTTGTGAAAGCCAGCGAACACTGCCGTGCAGTACGAGATTCCCGTCTGCACCTGAAAGCAAGTAACCAACAGAGGTATAGGTAGGTACCTATACATATTTTTAGTAGATTTCGTCATCGGGGCTTCTATCCATTCATAAACGTTTTTGAAGTGACAAATAAGTCAATAATTTTACTTCTCCCTTACACTACATGCGCCAAATATGTACTCCATGCCAAATTTGGCGATCGTACACATACAAACTATTTATTATTTCTATAGATTGTTATGACTGTTAGTATTATTTCATTCATTATAAAATGTTGATCTGATTGTGGACTTCTCGTAGACTTTATGACGTGTAATGAAACTGCTGTGAAAAGTTATGAGAATGGATTTAGATAGAACGTATTCAGTTCTGCAGGAGACTCAAAGCCGGTATCGCTGCAACGGACTACAGTTATTGTAGCATACAAAGTACCTCTAATACAGTAGTATTGTAAAGTGATGAACGTGCCTTAAATATAGACAGAGCTGGGTTCAGTCAGTTTAGTTGAACCAACCACGGTGATCCAACCGGTAGGGGGTGCGAATGCAAGGAGGGGAGACCTGGGTTCGATTCCCAGATGGAAATTTTTCCAACTATGTTACTGCATGCAGCGGCTCTGGAGTTGACCCAGCGTCTACAAAATGGATACCTGAGTGGTAATCACCTGCGGAGCGTGGTGCTGACTACATCACTTCCACGAAAGTGAATGTAAGGGAATGTACCTTCACATCCCCCATATGCCTTTACGGTATGTTATAACGGTCAAATATTGAGTAACAGGTAATTAATCTAATTGCCCGTTAGTAGGAATTAATTGCAATTGGTAATATTAAAATCCGTCGCGAATACAGGTGTCTAGCGAACTGCCTTAGCCAGCACTAGCTTGCTCAACCACCGTTTTTCGCCCGAATTCGGATTTACATGCATTCTTATGGGAATATCAAGAAAAATGCAACTTCTAAACCAATGGACCGAATTGGATGAGATTTCAAGCAGCGGAAGAACACATCATGAAAGTACTGATTCCAAGATTTGAGCCTAATCAGAACAGAAATACGGGAGTTATGATTTATTAAAGATTCATCGCTGAATTGAAAGGGAGACGCTACCCTACCGAGTTGTCCTTGCTTTTCGTGACCGAATACAAAAGAGGAAGAGTTAGCCTAATCTCTGCGCGAGGGGCTGCGGCCAGAGGTTAAGGACCTGAGTGAGCATTGGCCAGGATAGGAGGACAACGGTCAAAGCACCAGAAACAATAAACAAGCACATGATCATAGAGGGTAGCGCGTCACCACGTTCAAATCTGGAATAAAAGGGATGATTTGGAATAGCGAGACACAGTTTTGACACAGTTTGCCTACAATCACCACCGGAGTGTGAGCTACGCGCGACCTAGCTGCGAGGTCTGGATTTGTTTTCCTCGAGTGAGTGTTTTAGAGCCATGGAGTAGAGCAGAATAGAACCAGGGGGTCGTTCTCCCCCTCGCCGTCAACGCATCCGTGCAAATACGTGTGGTTATGTGAGAATAGCGCCAGACACGTCCACCTGTGTCAATCGTCCGAAACAACGTCCTAAGTAGTAAAAGTTAATAACATTTGATATCCATGTGAAACCGCCAATGGCTCATCGCGTATGTTCGTCTCATCGCCCAAGTCACGTATCTGTACTTCCGAGTGACCGCGAAGAACTGACCTATTATTGCGCAAGTTGTCGAATGGAGTCGACAGTGGACGTGTACCGTCCTGGACGTCCCTGTGAAGTGAACGAGTGAAGTCAGGATCCGATGATGCCAGATGGAGCCGCCGACTGATCCACTTTCGCCAACCAGGATAACCGTGAAGTACAACACTGGAGTGTGGAGGCCTTCCAGAACTGTAGGACCACTTTCACCCAACCCAGGTCAGAGGGAATGCAGCGAAGGTAAGATCCAACCATGTGCGTGTGTGAGAGAGACGACGACTATCTACCGCGAATCTGCGTAAATCAAATCATTGCTTAACTTAAATCAGTGCTATGGCAACCCTAGACATCTGTTTTCCGGCGGAGTAATCAAATGTTAAAGATGAGAGTTTATCTTAACAGCAAACAATAATTCATTGAATATATTTATACCTTCAGAAAAGATAGAAGGGGTTCGCACAAGGAACAATTATTCACTTTATACTTAAAATCCTAAACGATAAATTGTAAAAGGCAATGTAGCCAAGACATAGCAAGAGTATGGTCAAAGTAGTAATTAATCTAACCTTTGTAATTGTCATATTGTCGCCATATGCCATAGAATGAGAATATGAATGTGAGATCGAGTGAAAGAGGGCAAGATGTACTGTGTATTTATCTGTGCTTTAATATATGTGTATATTCAGAAACACCGTAGTATTATGTAACGTCATTTCAGGTATTTAAAATCAAATCCTCCTAGGTTTATTCTTGGTAACTCCGACTGTTAGGCACTTATCCTGACCGTATTATATTTCATGTAATGTTTAATTCGCCCAGCAGGTGAGGCGAGAGATTCTTTGTTGTTGCGTTGCTAAGCTCAGTTCAGTTGAGTTAATTGAGTTAATCAGTTAGTTATTAAATTAGCAGCACGTAACAATGTTCAATGTGCAAGGGATAGCTTTACCTTTTCTTGTGTGTGAGTGTTGTAATGCAGTGTGTCCGGGCTAGAAGTTACAAAAATAACTGCTTATAATGCGAAAACTGCTCTTTGTATTGTCTCGTAGTGAAGCTCAGTCGATTGACCATCGATTCAAGATTTCAGTAGTGCACTTGGACGATCAAGCGTGCTGTCGAGACCATAAGACCATAAAGAAAAAAACTTATCATAAGACATAATCCATCTATACATAACAAATTATGAGAGTATTCTCTTGTGTGAGGATCTAAACCATCAGCAAGAGGTAAAGAGTTCAACATAATAATAGCAGTAACATAACGAATATGCTGTGTTATGGTATTTTCATCCGGGGGTAAAAATACTTCGTTATGATTCCGAATGGGAGGCTAATCCAAAAAAGTTGTACGTGGAATCAATGGTCGCCTGTTTTTTCGGGAAAACTGGTCATGTGGCAACTGTGCCTTTAGAGGAACGTAGAACGGTCAACTCTGAATGGTACACAACAATTTGTTTGCCACAGGAAATACGGAAAACAAACAAACACCGTCGGATCATTCTTCATCAAGACAATGCCAGTTGTCACACATCTCGTCTAACAACCGACTTTATGAACAGTCAAAAAATCGAATTGATGGGTCATCCGCCGTACAGTCCTGATTTGGCACCAAATGACTTCTTGTTCCCGAATGTCAAGAATAAATTCCGTGGACAACGATTTTCGTCGGCGGAAGACACCGTTGATGCGTTCAAAAACTATATTATGGAGGTGTCTCAAGAAGATTGGAAAAACTGCTTTGACAAATGGTTCGAACGAATGCAAAAGTGTATTGACCATAAAGGAGAATACTTCGAAAAACAATAAAGCAGTTTTGAATGCCAAATTCCTGTTTTTTCATTGTTAGGCTCAAAATATAAATAGTGACCCTCGTAATGCAATGGTGGGATACACAATGGTTCAATCAGTCATATGAGACAAATTTGTTTCTTTGTTTTGTTAACAGAGTAACATTACTTACGACTGTAAAACTATAATATAATACATTTATAACTGGCTAGTAATCTTACTACACCAAAATATTGCTTCATTTTCGTTATCCTAGTAATCGTAATAACTATATTCAGCATCTCACCAAACAAGACATGAGCGTTAAATAAAGAATACACACACTATTATTTACAATATTAAGAGTAGTTATAGAGTTTCACAATCATATTAGAATTTATTAACTAATGTTGTTAAACGTCTACCTTCAGGAAAAGGAACTGGATGTGCTTCTATGTTTGTTCCACCATCTATTTGCTCTGCTTATTATTAGGGAACGAGTGTTAGACAAAATAATCTATTCTTTATTTTCATAGATGTCATAACAATGACTTGATATAAGTTCATGTCAGGGTATTAGGGTTTCGTACACAAAAGTTTATTTTTCCTGGAAATTTTGACCAAATAATTCGGTTACTCCAAACAAACTCGCACGATTTCTACAAGAAACTGTTTCTTACGAATAATTATTTCTTTGTTGCCTATGCAAACAAATATTTGGTTGTCAGAAACTGTTTTTGGTGGTTCCAAACTAACTTTCTCTACTTCTCTGCATAGGAATGATTCGAAACAAGATTTTTGTTGTAGAGAAGTATATTAGTTATTAATTTCGTTCTTTTCAACGTAAGCATTTCCTATTTGTCGCATACCTCACTTTCCTCAAAATTCTAATTCCTTGCTCATATATTTGGGCCTGCATCCACATCAACCCCTCTCTTGAGTACGCCATTGCCCTGAATGGAGACCTTCTTCCTGGGTGCATTCTACAAATGGTCGTCCGACAAAGTGACAAGCAGCACCAGATGACGATTCTCACAGTTAACTTTTGCGTCCTGCTATTGTTCCCTTCGAAGAAACAATGTCTGATTAACACGTCGCTCGATAAAGGAAGACATGGAGAGAAGGAATGTTGCGTAGTCACGTGTCAAACGACATGTAGGATAGCGGCGGATGATACTCTCATATAAACAAACGGGATATGATTATCGTTTCGGAACGTGGGTGCACATAGGAGATGATGTTGGAGGGAAATGTGAATTCTTATCAATTGCGTCACAAGAGAATTTTGTTTGGGTGGTCTCAAGCATGGACGAGGTGGTCTGTCTCATGGCTCCCACGATTCTCTTTTTCTTATTATTCTCCTCACTTTCATTTCCCTTATTCCTCTTTTTTCCTGTGTCCCTATCTTTCTCCTCGCTTACTCTTTCCTTCTCATTCATCCTTTCTACCTTCTTTCTTCTTTCCTTTCCCCACTTACTTCCTCACTTCCCTCTTGCTCTTCCTTTCGCCTTTCTTCCTCCTCTTTTTCCCCCCTCGTTTACTATTTTTCACGTCCTTTATCTTCTCATTCTCTTTCCGATCACTTATTCTCTTTCTCTTCCTTTTGTTTCTCTCTTTCTATTACTCTCTTCCTCCTCGTTCTTCTTCTTTTTTACTCACTTACTCTGCCTTTATTCTCCTGTCGTTTTTCCTCATATCTTATTCTTTTTCTCTCCTATTGTTTCTATTTTTCCCTCACTTATTCTGTCTCTATTCTCTTGTCGTTCTTTCTCATCCCTTATTCTTATTCTCTCCTATTGTTTCTGTTTTTCCCTCACTTACTCTGAATCTATTCTCCTGTCGTTCTTCCTCATCCGTTATGCTTATTCTCACCTATTGTTTCTGTTTTCCCTCACTTACTCTGCGCTACGTTTCCTATTACCGCAGTGTGACATTCAAATGTAAAACGTACTCGCGGACAATTTTAGAAGGCAACTTTTAATCGGTCAACCGTGGTCCAGGAATTGTAAACAAATTGAGTCCCGGACTGGGATAGAGAATCAGCAAACGTAAATAAGTTCTAGACAGTGTATAATCCTTTTCTTATTTAAATCATTTCAGTTCGGTCCAGGAACATTTCTTGTTGATCAATTTAAATACGGTCCAGGAACATTTTTTCCGGATGAATTTAACACGTTAAGCGCCATGTGAATAAATTTGATACACAAACTAAGTTTGCCACCAGGCCGCGTGCATTAAAATGATACACGGTATAAGTCCGTTTTCCAGGCACTGTGTATCACTTATATGCACAAATAACAGGGATATGAATGCAGATTTAGTTTCCTCTGGCTCTGCAGAAAGCATATATAACAATGGTCCGGTAATTTTCAATACAGGTGGCAGGAGTGCATGCTGGGAATCTCAGCATTTTGTTAATTTGTTTAGCATTGTGTAGCTGGTCGTGACGTTTTGCCTTTGCTGTTTTGTAGCTAGAAGTTTGTTTCTTGAAGAAAATGGCAAATTCCGATGACATACGACGATGGATCGAGACTGAAGAAAACTCCAGCAGTGAACCTAGTGTTCTGGGTGCTCTTAGTGAAAGCGATGATCCTGAGTACATACCAAGTAGTGACAATTACAGTTCTGATGATATGCATACTTATGTTACAGGCAGAAAAAGAAAACGTGAAGTGAGTTCTGAATTTGATACAGCAATTGAACAATATGTTTCCCCAAGTGTTAATGAGGTAGAAACCGATATAGGTAATTCTTCTAAATAGGCAACCAATCTACAAAGAGATGAACATTGAGAAAGTCCAGAAAAATAAATCCGAAAGCAGTTGTGCAAGCGAATTTGGGAAAGGGTGAACTGAGAGCTTTGGAAAGCAACACAAAAGTTCTTGTTGGGAAATGGAGAGACAAAAGAGACGTGTTTTCCCTTACAACTAAAGATGATCCAAAAATGATGGAGGTGGCCAACAAACGAGGAATAACCAGAAAACCATCAACAATTTTGGAATATAATGCAGCAAAATCGTTTACTGATGTATCAGATCAGATGGCATCTTATGCAAGAACAATAAGAAAGGGTGTGAAGTGGTATACAGTGAAAGTTGTATTTGAACTACTAACCAACACAGCGGTTGTAAATGCTCACATCATTTTCAAGAAAATAACAGGAAGCATTGAACATATAAGAGACTTTCGTGAAAATTTGGCACTTTCGTTGATTTATGGCGTCATATAAAACCAAGACAATGATTTGAGAAGTTCTCCTGGACGTACACATGCAGAGCCGGATTAACCTATGGGCAACTGGGGCAATTGCTTCCTGGCCCCCACCAAAAGGAAGCTGTGAAGGGCCTCCACCCAAAAAATCTTTTAACCAGCTGGCTATGCTTGTGAAGAATTACATAAGAAGTTGTATTTGAAAAATATAATAAAATCACACATCGATCAGCTGACAATAGTTGTGCGCTATATGAAAGGGTTATCTCCAAAAGAAAGGTTTCTTTTTACCAAATTGTGGTCACACTTTGTCTGCTATTGCTAATGCGTTATTAGAGTTTCTAGATCATCATAAGATTGATATACGTGTCTGTCGTGGCCAATCGTACGATAATGCTGCGAATATATGTAGAAAGTATAAAATCATGCAAGCTCTCGTCAAGGAAAAAAAATAAACTAGCAGAGCTAGTACCATGTTGTACCCACTCCTTGAATCTGGTAGGGAAAGCAGCGGCTAATGCATGTCCTGCAGCTGTTCATTTCTTCGATTTTGTACAACAGATTTATGTGTTCTTGACAGCATCACCTCACCGTTATGAAACATTGGTGAATAAGTTAAGACAAGCAGAAGGGAAATACTATGTTCCCAAGAGTTTAAGTGAGACTCGGTGGGCATGTAAAGCAGATGCCACAAAAGCCATAGTCCAAGGTTACGAAAAATTTAAGGAAGCTCTTGTCGAAATAGGCAATGACAAAGAAGAGAAGGGTACTGTGAGAAGTGAAGCAAATGGGCTCTCACGGCAGATGTCGTCTCTGGAAATCGCATTGTTAGCCGTCTTCTGGAATGACATTTTAGAAAGATTTGATGCTACGAGCAAAACACTCCAGGATCCAAGGTTAGTTTTTCAGTCTGCCATTGACATTTTCAGATTTTTAAAGAAGTTCGTAGAATCAAAAAGGAACTTGTTTTCTGAATATGAGGAGATAGCCAGAAGAAGAAGTGGCACAGAAGAGTACAATAAGGAACAATCAGTCAGTGGGTGAGAAACGTCCGACTGAATCCTCTTGACTATGAAAATGAACCTCAAATCCACCTCTTGCCTAGTGAACATTTCAGAGTGGAAAGTTTTCTACCAGTGATTGATCAAATCACCTCATCAACCGCAGACAGGGTTTTTCCCTATGAAACTGTCGCAAAGAGGTTCAGTATTCTAAATGAATGGCAACTCCATCACAAATTACATCTGCAGCTCGCGAGCTTGTGAGCATCTGCGAGGAGGATCTTGAACCCTCACTAGAGAATGAGCTGATGCAGTTTGCACACCTAGTAAGCAGTAGCAATGTCAAACATCAGGAAGACCTCCCAATGGAACTGTCTGTAATATTGTATGTAAGGACCAGTTCCGCAGTACATTTCCCAATGTCGAAATTCTCCTTAGAATGTATTTGGTCTTGATGGAAACAAACTGCAGCGGAGAAAGATCTTTCTCAAAAATGAAATTAGTGAAAAACAGGCTACGTGCTGCCATGGAACAGGATCGCTTATCCAATCTTTGTTTATTAAGCATTGAACATGAACTTCTTCGTGAATTGGACTTCGATGATATAGTAGATGAATTTTCATCGAAAAAGGCAAGAAAAGTGTGTACTATAAGTGTTAAGCGTTTGGGAATTTTCTTGAAGAAAGTGTGGTTACTACAATTTCCACAATGAACCTTTCGATAATTGTCCAGTAGATGGACCGTGCATATGTAGTAACATATTTACTCTTAATTGTAAATAATATCATTTACAATAAATTATGTACGTAAGAACAGTCTACTGCTCAGTTCTCTGTTTCCGTCTGAACCCCCTTAGTATTTACTATATATTGTAGTTACGGTGTTCACTCTTCATAATATACTGTAGACATTTAGACGCAGAATTTTACTGCTGCTATAGCGCTACAATTTTTGTCCTGTAACCTTATTTTACTGCGCTTCTCCCTGCAAACCTATCTGAGATATGTTCGATTGTGAATGACTACTGATTCTAAAATCAGGTCTACCATTTCAACTGCTGAAAATTGGTGGTTAACATATTGAACTAATACAGCTCCTAGAAAAAAATATAAGAAATGGGGGGGGGGGACCAAACATTTTGCCCAGGGGCCTCCACAAACCTTGATACGGCTCTGTACACATGTATTGAAGGAAGCTGGAAGTAAAAGAGGACGCTGTTCTGCATGCTACAAGATGTTTGCTGAAACTAATGGACGAACATATGCAGCAAGACATTGCTGGCTGTGTGGAGGAGAAATTCATGTGTTTGGACTGTTTATTTATAAAGCACGTGGCTACGCAAGGTGCTGAACTTAAACACGTTTATATTACTTTGTATGTTTGACATTTGACAGGTGATTTTATCATTCTTTTGCACTGTTTATAAAAACAATACTTTTCCCACAACCATACTTGTAAACTATATATGTTTTACAATGAATTTAGTTAATCTATTACTATCAGTAGACTACTATAAAATACCAATATATACTGCTAACTACATTTCGTATAATTTTGTTTAATAGAAATTTTAAAAAATGAAAGCAAATTAAGTAATTCTAAACAAAATCAATGTGTATAATTTTGATTCACATGGCCTCACAAAGTTCTAATAACAAAAAAATATTTCAGGGGACCGCGTGTATTAATATTATACACACTAATATTTGTCTCAAAAAACACCTGGGCCTGGACAATAAATTTGTGAAATGGGGTCTGGCGCTTAATGTGTTAAATTCGGTCCAGGAACCTTTTTTCCAGAATGAATTCCAATTATGTCCAGGAACCTTTTTTCCGGAAGAATTTCGATTCGGTCCAGGAACCTTTTTTCCCGCATCAATTTAAATACAGTCCAGGAACCTTTTTTCAGGAACAATTAAAATACGATTACAATTAATAATAGAAAACAAGCACACAAACTATTTTTGAAAGACAGAAAATGCTTGATAAATGCATTCCAAATATTATTCTTTTTTACATTAACATGCACGGTATATGTTTCACACATATGCAACATGGAGCGACGTGGACACTAAATTCTGAACGCATTCAAAGTTTCTTTAATACATATTATATACAACATATATTACCCATCCAATTCATGCATCTCACAATAAACCAACAGCAAATATTACATAAATTGCCTCAAATGTGCACGCTCCCTTTCCTCAAAAAAATTATTCATGCATTTAAAACAAAATCAATTACGACAAGTCTTATTTCTCTGTCTGTACAATGCAGTACAGAGAACAATGATACATTGCGAGCGAACCAAGCTAGAAAATTTTTGGGTCCAATTTTTTTTTCCAGGCTGAAATCAATGTTGATTTAATAGGATGCAAATCATTTCACGGGACGTCAATGCATTCTCCCTTTTACAACTTTTGTGCCTCCCCGATGGTGTAGTGGTAACATCATCGCCTTGTGATCAAGGGGTCCCGAGTTCGATACCCGTGAAGGCACAAGGCACAGTGGTTCGGATTCCACTTTAAATTGTAGATCCAGTCCCGATTAGCCTTTCCGTGCGTAAATCAATCAATAAATTTTACAACATATTTTCATTTAGATCGTTCGGTGTCCAGGGTCGACTCCCACCGTCCCTTGGTCCTGAACTTGATAAGACAAAGATAGATTGATTGATTTAGTTTATTTTACTTCGCGTTTTGTGCCTCTTGGCTAATTTGCGAAGATGGGGATGAGTGATGAAATGATGAAATTGATGAATGGACATTCACAAACAACAAGCCCGAGCGGGATTCGAACTCGGGACTTGGCGTCGCAGCGCGATGTGCAAACCACTCGGCCATAGGGTCCGGCGATAAGACAAAGAAAAAGGAGACATTGCTAGCGAATCGAGCAAGAAAATTTTACGAAAAGTATTTTTATTTGCATAAAATTTGAAGTTGTGGGCGGTAATTGCCCCCTGCAGGTACACTTGGCCGTCAATGTTTGCCCCCCTAGATCTCATTTTCGTCCAACGTTTGGGGGGGGGGGCGGCGGCAACTTTTATAAAACGGGACAAATAGTGGGTTTTTAATAATATGGACGGGACGACCGGGACAAGACAACGGGACTGTCCCGGTCAAAACGGAACGTGTGGTCACATTACTTCTAGTTGCTCTAGCGTCTGACTCGATTTCCTTTAAGAAATGGTTCGTTGCAACGAATATAAGAGCAGTAATAAAGTGAGGTCGTTGAAATTCTCACCATGGCCTCGAATGGCTAGGGATGGGCAGAATGCCATAAGCGATAGTAGGGCATCGAGGGGAGAGGAATGCGACGAATCGGAATGCAGGAGGTGGGTGGTTAAAGGGGAGGGGAGAACCCCTGCTCGTAGATGGAAGAACTGGGAGGAAAGAGGAGACTCGCACGGATAAAGGAGTTTCGTTTATAGGCAGAGGCGCAACCACGATTTTTTGTCGGGTGGGGGGGGGGAAAGTACCAGAATAAAAGTACCAATAATAATAATACTAATAATTTTAATAATAATTCTAATAATAATAATAATGTTATTATTATAACATTATTATTATTATTATTATTATTATTATTAACGTTATTGATTTCCTTTATTTTACTTCGCTTCTTGTGCTACTTTTGGCTAATTTGCGAAAATGGGAATGATGAAATTGATGAATGGACACTCACAAACATCCATCCCAAGCCGGGATTCGAACCCGGGAGCAACATTATTATTATTAGTAGTAGTATTAGTACTGGTGGTCAGGGGCGCCGACTTGTCCAAATTATTGAAGGGGCTCTGAAATAACTGAAATGAATGAATGAATGACTCACTCCCTCCCTTTTTTAAAAATAAAAATTACGTCTTCGTATAGCAGTTTTTAAGCAGCTATTATATTCCTCATGCAAATGAAATGTAACATGATAAACGTGTGTCTACTCATTTGTTTTTTTTTATATAACAATTAACATTTTTATTTAAAAGTAGGCTATGTATTTACATTAAGAGGCCAACATAACAGTTTTATGCCGGCCTCGGTAGCCGAGCGTGTTGGGTGGTCGGCTGAACTGGCTTTGATCCGGAGGACTCGGGTTCGAGTCCCGGCGAGGGCATGGGTGTGTTTTAATGTCCGCAACAGACTTGTAAAGAAAGGACATGTGACGGGTGCAAAGAACCTTAGTGTTGACGTACCCATAAAAATAGCGAATATTTACAATATTTAACAGTTTTATTTAATTATTTACATAAATGCTAACACAAATCGCAGGCAAATAGTTTTACTTTTTTGTTCTTGCTACAATATTTCACTTTTCAAATTTAATTTTGCAATAATAAATAAACACACAGCACGCCGTGCATTAGCGATAATGCCTTTGATCATAGCCGTTCCCGCTTTCGCAATACAGACTTTTCATAAGCTTTCCTTGCGTACTTTACTGCAAGCCTGTGTTAAATAAACTCAAAGACTTTAGAATTATTTTCCCCTTATTCTTTGGACTAGAGGAAGAGATTTCGTGGATAACTAAATATCGTACATATCAATATTGCCTGAAAGTCGAGTTTACGACCTCAAATTGTTCAAAATTCACTAAACAACATACTGGTATAATTGTCATATCACTTCGTTATTTTGAAACTCTTTTTAGTAAAAATGTTAACAATACTCATAATTATATACTTAGTATATAGTAATAAGTCATGTGTTCATAGTCACCCCCCCCCAAAGTTGATGGTTTAGCGGTCTCAGCCCCCCCAAATTTGATGGTCTAGAACATTTGAAATGTGTATTTAAAGTTAAGTTCATGTTGCACAATTCAGAGTAAACTTTAAAAGAGAAGCAAAATAATACATTAGATCCTCTTAAACAAAATTATTTGAGGGGCTCTGCCCCAACATCATTAACATTGGGGGCCTCGAGCACCCCAAGCCCCATGGAGTCGGCGTCTATGCTGGTGGTGATAGAATCAAAGATGTTATTACCCTTTTAATTATGCCAAAGGAGGGTAGATGTTGGTGCTAAAGCATTTGTGTTCGAACAAAATATTTGAATTATTTTTTCAACACGTTTAATTTGACACTAATAATGGAAAATAAGCACACAAATAGTGTTGCCCACGGGACGAGACGGGACAGGCTTTTAAAAATTCGAGACGAGACGTGATTGATCATGTGTCCATTTGACAAACGAATATTTTCGAGACGAGACAGCATTTCACAGCATTTCCACGAGACGAGACAGGCCAAAGTCTCGTCTCGTGGGCAACACTACACACAAACTATTTTTGTAAGACAGAAAATACTTGATAAATGCATTCTACATATAATTCTTTTATACATTAACATGTATAACTTTCATGCACGATATATGTTTCACATATGTGCAACATGGAGCGACCTGCACACTAAATTGTGTAGGTATTCAAAGTTTCTTTAATACATACAACATATATTATTTAAATACAATAAACTTCATCCATCTCACAATAAACCAACAGAAAAAATTACATAAATTGTATCTCAAATGTGCACGCTACCTTTTCTCAAAACAATTGTTCATACATTTAAAACAAAATCAATTAAGACAAGTCATATTTCTCTGTCTGGTAATTTACAATGCATTATGGAGAAGAATGAAATATTGAGAGAGAAGCGAGAAAGAACATTTTTGGATCCAAATTTTTGCAGGCTGAAATCAATATTGATTTAATAGGGTGCAAATAATTTGACGGGACGCCAATGCATTCTCTCTTTTACAACTTTTGTGCCTCCCCGATGGTGTAATGGTAACATCGTCGCCTTGTGATCAAGGGGTCCTGGGTTCGATACCCGGTGCAGGCACAGTGGTTCGGATCCCACGTTAAGCTGTAGGGCCAGTCCCGATTAGCTTTTCTGTTCGTAAAGTGGACTTAAACCACAAATCAATCCATCAACTTTAAAACTTGTTTTCATTTAGATCGTTCGGCTCCCAGGGCCAACTCCCGCCGCCCATTGCTGCGGTTCTGAACTTGAGAAGACCAAGAAAAGCAGGCATTGCGAGCGAAGCGAGCAAGATATATTTACGAAAATTATTTTTATTTGCATAAAATTTGAAGTTGTGGGTTATAATTGTCCCCTGCAAGTTATCTAGGCCTTCAATGTTTGCTTCCCTTGCCCCCTCTAGAACTCATTTCCGTTCAAGGTTGGGAGGGGGGCAATGCACCTCTGCCTCCCTGTGGTTGCGTCACTGTTTATAGGCATCCGCGGGAAATCTTCCATTTACCAGTGGTATCGGTATCGGAAAGTATCGGTAGAATTGACCTACCGATACCAGTCGATACTTTTATGTCATATTAGTCTTTCACGGGGTCCGCAAAAATGGGAGTGAAATTTTCGCGGAGTCTAATTATCCTGGGAATTATGCAAAATTCAAACATTCTTTTTACTTTGCACCAATTTTGCACGAAAAACTGTATTTTGTGATTACATGGCACCTATTTTAATATTCTGATGTAAATCTTGAATATTCTAAAGCAAATTTCTTGGTAAAATGATCTTATAATTGGAGAAGAATATTTACATTATTTATGAATATTTGGCACAAATTTTCATTATTGTTTTCAAGTATCGATAGCGACGAGTATCGGCATCGGTATCGATATCGGTTCAAAGTGATACCGGCCCAGCCCTCGTATAAATATATATATGAAGGGCTTGGTGCATGACAATTGACAAACCACACTGTTGTCGAAAATGAGGTGTGTTCCTACCGTATCGAACAGAGGCGCAACCACGAATATTTGTCTGGGGAGGGCAAATACCAGGATAAACGTACCAATAACGAAAATAATAATAATAATATCTTATAATAATATTTTTATACTACTACTACTACTACTACTACTACTACTACTACTACTAATAATAATAATAATAATGTTAATAACATTATTATTATTGTTATTATTATTTTACTTCTGTTATTGTGCCACTTTTGGCTAGTTTGCTAAGATGGGAATGAGTGATGAGATGAAATTGATGAATGCACACTCACAAACATCCATGCTAAAGCCAGAATTCGAACCCGGGACCAACATTATTATTATTATCATTATTAGTATCAAAATACGTTATTACCCTCGTAAATTATGCAAAAGGGGGTAGAAGTTGGTGCTAATGCATTTGTGTTCGAACAAACGATTTTAATATTTTTTCCACACGATCAATTTCACATTAATAATGGAAAGCAAGCACACAAACTATTTTTTAAAGACAGAAAATGCTTGATAAATGAATTCCAAATATAATTCTTTTTTTACATTAACATGTATAACTTTCATGCACGATATATGTTTCACATTATGCAACATGGAGCGACGTGGACACTAAATTGTGTACATATTCATATTATATACAACATAAATTATATAAATACATTACACAACCAATTCATCCATCTCAGTATAAACCAACAGCAAAAATTACATAAATTGTCTCTCGTATGTGTACGCTTCCCTTCCTCAAAACAATTGTATTTAAAACAAAACCATTTAAGACACAAGTCTTATATCTCTGTCCGGTAATGCGAGCGAAGCGAGGAAGAAAATTTTTGGATCCGATTTTTTTCAAGGCTGAAATCAATATTGATTTAATAGGGTGCAAATAATTTCATTCTCCCTTTTACAACTTTTGTGCCTCTTTGATGGTGTAGTGGTATCATCGTAGCCTTGTGATCAAGGGGTCCCGGGTTCGATACCCGGTGGAGACACATGGCACAGTGGTTCTGATCCCACTTTAAACTATAGGTTCAGTTCCGACTAGCCTTTCTGTGCGTGAAGTGGACTTAAAACCACAAATCAATCAATCAATTTAAAACTAATTTTCATTTAGATCGTTCGGGGCCCAGAACCGACTCCCGCCGCTCCCTAACTACAGTCTTAAACTTGATTAGACTAAGAAAAACAGGTATTGCGAGCGAAGCGAGGAAGAAAATTTTATGAAAATTATTTTTATTTGCATAAAATTTGAAGTTGTGGGCGGTAATTGCCCGCAGCAGGCACACTTGGCCGTCAATGTTTGCCCCCTTGCCCCCTAGTACTCATTTCCACCCAAGGTTAGGGGGAAGCAATGCCCCCTGCCCCCCTATGGTAGCGCCACTGGTATAGAACTATTTCACATGATATTCCCATAAATTTCTAATAGATAACTGCATGCGGACTGTCATGTTTTTGCCCAAATGATTTTCCCTCTCTTTTTTGAGAAGAACTTGACAAGCCACTCTGTAAGGTGACGTCATGCAGTAATGTGTTTCTCAATAGGGGGAGGTAATAGTTTAATTTTGACACTTTCTTGCCTAATTATAGTGATCATTCCAGTTCCCTTATAGACAATAGTGATAAGGACATTGACTATTGTCCATCAGGTGATAATTCGTCGTCTTCAAGTCAAGCAATTAAACAATAAAATAAGTTCTGGCTTGTCATATTATTGTGTTTGCAATTTCCAGAACTTTTGGGGGAAGGGGGGCAAAATACTTGGTACAAAATTATTTACGGCATCAAATGGATGAGTTTTTAATGTAAAGTCCTTTACATCGGATATCTTCGGAAAGTAACAACAACAATTATCAGATTAAGATGACATGTATAAAAAGCGTAATGTTGTAGTAGTTATTAGTGTTTTATAGAATGTGGCTTATCAAATTGTTGCAGCGAGACCTTTCAGTTGGTTTATTATGTGAGGGCAAGAACATGACAAGCCAAAACATCGTGGGTATTATTTTTAAAAAGTAACATTTGAGTGAAGTTACACTTAAAACCCTTTCCTATGATTGATCGATTTTGGTTTTGATAGATTTGGTTTATTTTACTTCGATTCTCTGCCACATTTGGCTAATCGCGAAGATGAGGATGAGTGATGATGATGATACAATGAAGTTGATGAAGGGGTAAAAACACCCATGCCCAAGCGTGGATTCAAACCCGAGACTCCTTGACGTCGTAGCGCGCTGTGCTAACCAATACGCCACAGAGGCGTACGTTTATTTGAGCCCATGCTAACCACTCCATAAAACCCTTTCCTTACCCCCATGGCTTCAACCGATCCATTCGCTTCCTTTGGGGAATCCCTTGCGCATCAACTTCACACATCTGCCATGTGCTTTTTTGAATAGAGCATGCCGCATTTCTTTGTGGAACGCCCTTCGCAGCGGTCATATGGTTGGCCGTTGTGCCACTATTTCCTTGTCAACATAATTTTCGCCCTTTTCCCACTTCAATAAATCCGAATGGGTGCCGTTTTCGGCATTTCGTCACGTGAACTTCTGTGTTTATTTTCACTTGTACGCGTCGGAAACGAACTTTAGAAACACCCTGTGTACACACACACACACACACACACACACACACACACACACATACTTCACAGGTACAGTACTCATACCTAGTAGGCACGTATCTAGAAATACATTTCGGGGGGGGTGTCCAACAAAGTGTCGCAATAATGATAATAATAAATAATTAGGATAATTACATTTAATTGAATTAAGATATTAGTTAACTATGTAAACTAATTAATATTGTATTGTTATTATTACATGAATAGGTAAAATATAGTAAGAGAATAGAGATAAAACAGCATGTATTCATTAGCTTACGTGTAAATAAGATCGCCAAGATTTGCATAAATGCAACTGCCTGCAAGGAATTTAATATCAAATAGAAAAAGAATTGAATATTTATTGAATAACAAAAAAGGAGTTAGATCCAATTAACGAAAAGTAAAGTTCCTGGTTAATATTTTATAGATATTATAATTAGTATTGTGCATAAATCCTTGCAACCCTTCAAAGCCGTATGAGCCAAATTCCTTTCCTTCCAATAAGTTCAGCGGAAATAACCATCGATTATATAACAAATACTAAACAATTATATAAACAATAAACACTTCTGATTATTTACTTTTACTAGTTCTGGGGAGGGGGTCCGGACCTCCCCTAAATACGACCTTGATACCTAGGTATAACGTGAAGCCATGGAAAATATTCTACTTTAGAACAGTACACACGTATGTCCTGTTATTTAATGCAAAATTTTCATATATATTTTTTCTATGTTTTTCTTAGAATTTTTTTAACCCCCCCCCCCAAAAAAAAAGATTTTAAAACCAGAAAACAATTCTGAAACATACCTATAAAGCACTGGACCTCGTTCTGGGCTTATTTGGATTTAACGGAACGGAAAATGAGGAGTTCAAAATGTGAAAATTGCAAACAGAGATGCATCTATTCATTTTAATGCAGGTTGTTATTATACGGGGTGAGGAGAGTCTTGAGCCAGCCCAACCAGGAATAATCATCTCCCACCCAATGGATATACAAACCACTTCAGTTCAGTTCAGTCTAATTTTAAAGTCCTACTGCTAGACATAAAAATATCATTAAACACTTAATGGTAGATGTGTACCACATCCAATGCCTTAGATGCCATGTATTTGGTATTTTCTCAGATATCTATAGGGCGTTGTATTAAAAAAGAAAAAAAAGAACTAAGTTGAAATGGTTCCCGATCAACTCGTAAGAAGTCTAATTTTGAAATATTTGTGAAACATTTTACAAAGCATTTATTTGTTATATAATTAACTGTACCTAATGACACCCTTCAAGCACTGGAAGTATTATCATAACATATACAAAACCGAAATGCTTCAGATCTCAGAGCAAGCAAGGAAAACCATACGCTCGAAAGTTTTTCTTTTCAATCTTTGGTGGACAATATGAGGAGTCGTATGTAGTGGTATTAAATGTACGTAGATACATGCGTCTGTTTTAGGGTGACATGTCAGTTTCTCGTTTATGTGAAAAGGTAAACTTTTATGTAAGCAAGAGCATGTACGCGTCACAGTTAAAGATTTTTGCATCTACAAAGAAAATCCAAAACACATTCTCACCTCGCCGGCCTCCATGGCGGTGAGGTTAGCATAGCGCGCTATGACGCCAGAGGTCCCAGGTTTGAATCCCGGCTTGGGCATGGGTGTTATTTGTGAGTGTCCATAAATTTCAATATATCATCACTCATCCTCATCTTCGCGATTAGCCAAGAATGGCAGAAATACGAAGTAAAATGGACCAAATAAATCAATCAAACATTCCCATCTCACTCCCCCAAAATACCTTGTGAATCCAATCCAAAATCTACCAATGGAATATGCAGCGAATCTAATTTATCTCATGCATTCATCTGACTAATGTAATTTTCTTACAGTTTGATTTTAGGGTTTAACTTAAAGTGGCGTTGTGTCTGTGATGCATTCGATATCAAAATTTGATTTTAAGCAATTAATGTCCAATTATAAGTATACCTAATACATAGGTAAAGATAAGCCCCCTCTGATAAAATCGCAAATTGCACCCTGTTTAAATGTCTAGGAAAAATTTCATTTCACCTAGGAATGATATCGCGATGCGATGAGTCGAGAATTGTCACAGCCTTATCACGTCTCCATGTGTGGTGAGGTCAATCTCGTTCTTGTTTGTGCTAATTTTTATTTCGGTTTCCATTCTGAAGTTATTGAAACTTATTCTAGATTCACTTTATGCTCAGATAGGCTAATCGAGACTCATTTTTTTAAAAAAAACTCAATATATTGTTGTAATCCCGTTTTACCTGGGATCTGAGGTCACAGGGAAGTTTCAATTAGACATTTAGGTAGAGCTTAATTGTGTCTGTTGGCTGAACCTTCTCCAATTAGGAGGGTAGAGATATGGAAAGTTGGTGTAAAGGTTATTCACGCTTGTTCATACCTGGTAGGTGTGTGATGTTCTTGTCCTGATGCTTCTTGCAGACCGAGATGCTTCGTGACAGGTGCCAAGGTTCTATCCTCGATCCTTAGCTCACCAAACCGAGCAATCCCTTGCGACTTGTAGCATGCTAGGCAGCGGTAACTCCGTGTTCCATCGTCGTAGTTCAGCAGTGTAATGTGTTGTAGAGTATTCAGAGACTACTTGTCCATGTGAGCGTCGATGATAGGTGTAGTTCAAATGAGCGTCAAATTCTAATAGAGAGCTAGCTCCGGGAAAGAGCTTGCTTTTATAATCTTAGGCTTCGAAAGGTTGTTAAACCTTTCGAACGCGGTAGATCTTGTTTTGATCCACGCGTTTGCCTTTCAGTTCCTTGTTTAACGGAAGTTACAAGTTAGCGCATTCTTGGGATCACCCGCTGGTCGGACAATTCCAGGAAATAAACAAGTGTGAATATTAACATGACGAGGTTTTCTCGGTTTAATAATCTCCATATCTCTACATTCCCCTTGTTGAGTTAATCGAACCAATCTGTGATGGTCGACTACCTTCTCCGGAGGAGGTTATATTTAAAAATTATCATTTATTAACATATCAAAAAGCCGTAGAAAACCAGTACATCAATCCATTCACCATAAGAATCACATCACCATAAAAAATTGAGATCACCAAAATAGTCATATCATCAAAAAAAAAAAATTGTAGCACCAAACACCGTTGAGAAAAAAAATATAAAACACGTAGAAAAAAAATTAAATTGCAAGTTAAAGCCTCTTATATACTCAAAAAGTACGAGCACCAATAAGTAAGTTTTGAGGCACATATAAAAATAATCGTGTTCTATTGACACATAACTAGGTTTTGAATGAACGATGACAACACGATAACAGAAAAACACATGTCATTACTCAGCAAAAGAATGCCGCACCACGCACGTGGGTTTATTTACTGTTCGCGGAGTTCAAAGTACACACTGAAAAATACACACAAGGTTGGGCGGAGCATTGAGGTAATGCTACCATGGCAACCCCTGTAGACGTCATGTCGCCATAGGCGGGACGTTCTTTGCAGTAGACAATAAAAACACTTAACGAACACTTTTATCTCACACATGGCGTAAGAATTGAAATCCACTAAAATATTTGCAGTACCCGGGGTCACAAACTTTGGCGCTGTAAACGACATATTTGTGTATTAAATATGCGTGCCTGACGTTAATTGATGGAGGCTGAACACTGGAACACACTTTCAGCCGATGACAAAGGACGATGCGTGTCATGTGATGGCAATACACAAGGGCAATACAACACGCTCTCAGTGGGAGGGGCTTTGCCGATGTAGGTCGCCGTGACGTCAGGTAAGGGCAGTCTGGATTTCAAGTCTACGATGTCGGTTCGGGTCGTCCTGAGGAAAGCGCTCCACATCTGGATCGCGGCCTGGAAGATGGGAAAATCAGCCCTGCGGTCCAGACGGGATTGGGTCCTTTTGGTGCTGGAACTCCACAAAATCGTCGTCGTTCTCTGCGATGAGCCTAGATCTCTCGCTCGGAAGCACAGGCAGGAGGTCGTCATGATGAATCCATCCAGGAGCATTCGCAGCGATGAGAATGAAACAAGCGCAAAAAGGGAAAAATTAGGAAAAATGTAAAGGGTAGTGGAGCAGATTTACAATAAATGCTGACGGGTTATAAAATCGATTGAAAAAGGACTTTCAGATAAAACTTGGGAATTATTTTGGGGGGAAGGGTAGGTAATATCTGATCGTAGTGACGGCGAAGGGGCATTGTTGCTGATATGACGTAGAGTTTTTAAGGGGACCTGTTTATGAGTGTCAGGTTTACATGAGGGAAGTTCGCAGAGGGGGAATGGGGGGGAATAGGTGGAATAATCGGCCTAGCCTTAATAGGGGCCGGGGGCGGCGGTGGCTTCACTTGAGGTGCCGGAAGTCGGCGTTCTTTAGAAAGAATGGTGGTACATTGAGTTGAAGTATTTATTTGTTTCGTACCAGAGGTGAAAGGGGTCGGGGGAAGAGGGGGTGGTGTGGGAATGACTGTTGTCTCCGGGGCATGTGAAAATGATTGTAAGGCAATTGGGGCACTAATGGAAGGTTTCTTTAATCGTTTTTGGGGTGTTATGACACGTGATTTTGGGGGAACAACAGCAAGATATAATTAATAATTCAAATAAAATAAGTATGCCGAGAAGAGCTATCACGATGAATGCGATAATAGCATAATGAGCGGGAGACATCTTGTTGTAGGAGTCTGAAATGAGAAAAGAAAGGGGAGTTCAGCGATAATAGAACGAACTAAGTGATTACGAGACATTTCCTTCTGCAATATGTGTAAATGTCGTATATAAAGAGAATTGCAAGAATTTTACGTGTCTTGTGGTCAAAGGATTAAGCGTCTTCGATTCGCTGCTAATAAAAAAAAATTGAAAAAGAAGTGAAAAAGAGTAAGTAATATGTTTATAGAAAGTTCATGGAAAAAAAGAGTAGGTTTTAATTTCATGGGATATAAGCTATACCATGTTGTATGCTATCAATATTTGAACTATAAAATTAAAGGAGAGAGTGGGAACATTTGCCTATATTTATTATATGCTTTGTTAACATATTTAGTGCATTGCAGCCTTCAAAGAAGCAGTTCGCGTTACACCTAAGCGTAAATAAAAAAAATTGCTATGGCCAAAAAGCCAATTGTTCAAGCAAGTTCTACGCAGTTCATTTGTTCTTTAAATCGTTATCTTGTTCTATCTTAGTTCTTTCTTTCTTTCTTTCTTTGTACTTTTTTTTTCATTTGAGCGTATATGTACCAGCAAATGGGAAAAAATGTTTGCTAGTTAGAATCATAAACGCACTAAGTACTTATTAGTCAAATCAGCTAAGTGATATGTTCTGACTATTACTATGCGTTTAATCGCAAATTATAAAATAACATTAAAATATCAGTAGAAATTAATTATTAGGCAAGAGATTTATTATAAATGTTCCGACGATTGAGATAGCATTCTGTAATCCTGATCTTGTTAAAATAAAAATGAGTTCGTTCTAACGAAGAAGTGCAGTGCGAGCACGGGAAGTGGAAAAAAAAGGGGGGGGGGGGTCGATGAGCGTGAGAAAATGCTGGATCATGGGATGTTAGCATGTGCAATGTACGTAGCGAGGAGGCTAAAGAGAGTGATAACAGAGTGGAGTGGTAATGAATGTTAGCGTATATGTTAGTGGGGTTTTTATGGCACTAGTCGTAGCGGGCTTTGAGTCTAGAAACAGTAATTGTGTCAGATTTCTCCTTGTTTCTGCCGTCGATGAAAGTAACTTCTTAGGAATTCTCGTTAACTTTGCGAAGAATAGTTCCTTTATACTTATAAGAGGACGCAAAGGCTTTTGACACGCCTGGAGTCGGAGTGGCATCTAGAATCCACACATGTTGACCTGGTGAGTACTGTATTTGCCTAGAAGTGCGGTCTATGTACTTTTTCTGCTGTTCGTAACGCTTATGTAAGTTGTCGTGAGCGGTCTTACGTATGGATGTCAGGAGTTCAAGTCTCTGTGCGTTCGTCTGGGAGATATTGTCGGGGTTCGAAGGAAGGACTGCGTCTGCTAAAATCCTTGGGTTGTATCCAAACAAAGTAAAATACGGGCTCTTGAGGGATCCAGAATGGATTGTAATGTTGTGGCTGAACGTCGCACTAGCTAAATAGTCACACCACGAAGCCTTTTTCTATAACACAAAAACTCTCATAACTTTCTTTAAGTAACTAAATGAACTCTCAACTAACCCATTCGTGAAATGTGCACAAGTATCTACATATTTTAGTTGTACGCCTGTAATATTAGCTAACTCTCGTAAAAGTAAACTTGAATTGGGTGTTGAACGATCTAAATAGATCGTTTCCGGGATGCCATGGACTAAAAAGACTTTCTCAACTAAAGCTGTTGCTATGTTTTGTGCATCATGATTAGCCAAAGGAGCTGTAATGACGTATCTTGTACAACTATCAACTACTAATAGAAAATATTTGTATTTGTGCGTTTTAGAAGAGACTAAAGGACCACATACGTCAATATGAATTCGTTGGAAAGGAATTTGGGCTGGTTGAAATGTTTGCAGCGTATGCGGTTTAGAACCTTGTGGTTTCTTTGAGATCTGACAAGGGATGCAATGTCGAACCTTATCGTACACAAATTTCTTCATATTAGGGAAAAAGTAACGCATAAGCATTAAATTATATGACTTTTGTGTAACTTGGTGACTTCATTTTGTGTGTATGAATAAGATCGAAAACTTGATTTCTTAATGCATGGGGAATACAAAGTCTATCCCTATAGCCAGTTTTGATTTTATTAGTCCTGTATAAGACTCCATTTTTGAGCACATAAGAATACGAAAGTTTCTCTAGCTTAGGATCACTAGTTTTGTCTTTGTTTTCTAAAACGTCAATAATGTCTCTGAAATAGGGGTCTTTACGTTGTTCTGAACTAATATCAAAA
Organism: Lepisma saccharinum; assembly: GCF_977018435.1. NCBI lineage: Eukaryota > Metazoa > Arthropoda > Insecta > Zygentoma > Lepismatidae > Lepisma > Lepisma saccharinum. Next base: position 36,244,046 of record NC_139246.1, read on the forward strand.
TCTGCTGCTTGTGCATGACATACTTGATGAAAGAATAGTGCATCATCATCATCATCATCATCTTTCTTGTCATGATTAGTCTTTTCTATAGGGTTGTCTTTGGGAATTACAGGGGACTGAGGGTTTACTGTAGCATTGGGAAGGACTACTGGATGCTGGGTCATAAGGGAAGCAGATGGGGTAAAAAGTACAGGCTTAGGGGTGTTAGGTGTCGTAGTGGTAAGTTTCAAATTGATATAAGTTTTTGATCGTGGACTTAACTGAATTGTGTTTGAAAGGGTAGCTTTTCCCTCATACACATTTACATTTTCAATTTGGGTGAATATGTCATGTGACAGCTGGTGAGTCTTGTACTTTGATCTCAAAATACTATAATTTGGAGTACGTCCTAAATGATAAAGAGTTATTGTGTTGTCTTTTAACGACATTTCGCACCTCTGCGTTCGCAAAAAGTCATTTCCTAAGAGGGGAGGGACATTTGTTGAATCTACAATTCTAAACGGGTGCGAATATTTACGCTCTCCAATTATGATAGGAAGAACTACAATTTCAGACACACTCAGTTTTGATCCGGACACACCTTGGATTGTGGACTTGACCTTGTAAGTTTTTCTTTTAGAAGGAAGAAGGTGGGAGGGATAAATTGAGATTTGGGAACCCACGTCAATAAGTAAATCTACTTCTTTCCCTTGTATGCTACTATTGATAAACTATAAGCCATTTCTTTCAATGATAGGAACTTTGTCTAATCTACTATTATCTTCGATTTCGTTCCTGCAAGTCGAAGACGATTATAGTTTAAACTACTGTCTCTTTGTGGCTTGTAAAAGCAGTTATCGCTCTCGTGATTATAACGACCACAGAACTTACAGGCTGATGTATTTGCATCGTCGCGATTACCCTGATCTCGACGTTGAAACCTCTTGTTACTATTACCTCTGAATTGGCCTCGAGAGTTCGACCTAAAATTTCCTCTATGATTAGCTTTATTATTATTATTACCCCTGTAAGAAGAGGAGTTATTATTCCCCTTGTTGAAAACTCTGTTCCCTTTGTCATGTGCGTTTTGATTAGCCGTTTTCGCAAATTCCAAAACATTGGAGCAAAAATTAAAAAGAGAAGCTGTATTCATTTGTTCCTGCGAAAAGAGGGATATGTTCGACATTTGTGACGAAAGTTTATTTATTTCATCACTAGAGGTAGCATTTTGAGCGTGTTCCATTGTGGCTACGGCTGGTGGCGCCGCGCAGTGTGCACTGTCAGAACTCGGTACATGGTACATTCCTTGATACATTGCGTGGGAGTTATTTACGGGAGCGGGATTTGGTTTCAGACTTTGGACTTGATGAGCCGATGGTGGGAGGAAAGGAGATGGACATTGGTTATATGGTACAAACTGCTGACTCGGGTTCAGTGGATTACTTGGGAGGGGGGATAGACCTGTGCATGCGAACAGCTGTGAAGTGGCGTCGGGGTGAATGTCCGAGGCAAGCTTGCTTGTGCGATTGCCTGATCAATTTCCAATTTCTCCTCCATCATACGGGAATTAATCAATGACTGCTGGCGTTCGAAATTTTGTAGGTGGGCAATTAATTCCTCTGTTTTGGCAAAGTGCTTATTAGTTAAACAGCTAATGTATTTGGCTCGCAGTCCCGTGATGATATAAGAGAGAGTTTGTTCTTCAGTGGCGTTCGGGAAGTATTGCTGGACCAATGCCTTTTTAGCAATAACATAGGTATGGATCGGTTCTGTTATCATTTGCTTCCTTTGGAGAATTATCTGTACGGGATCCGCTGATAAGTACGATCCTTTAAATAAAGTGCTTAGCTCGTTTTTGATATGGGTGTATGTCAAGTCTACAAAATTGGGTCGTTTCTGTATGTCATGAAAATAAGTTAAAGCTGTGTCAGTCAAAAATAAAGGCAGCATCTCTTTACGTTTAGCTTCCGACCATCCTGCGGCGTGTGCTACATTTTGAAACTTGAGGAAAAATGAGTCAATGTCCTTAGGGTCATTTCCGCTAAATGGTGCCGGGTACAACGCAGTTGGGATTGTGTTGGCCATGTTAGTGGTGGGAGTTTCTACAGTTACGTTATCAGGGCTATTAATAGTGTTAGAGGGAGTAGGAACGTCACCTGGAGAACTTGCTAAGGGCTGGGGTCGGTTTCTGGTGGGTGTTTCCAGTCCAAGGACAAATTGAGGGTAGTTTCTATTAGCAGACCTTAACCGTGTTAGTGGAGGGGAGGGAATTGGGGAGAAAGGACGTGAATTTATTGGATTTGCCGTGATTGCAGTAGCTAACTCTATGATTTGGTCGAGGGAGGAATCTAGGTGTTCGTGCAATGCTATCTGTGACGTATTCATAAACGAAGGTTCGTCGTGCTGACCAAAGAACAAATGAAAGTATGGTTATGCAGTTATTTATGTCATTAATATATCGCTTGTCAAATAAGTATAAACAAGTGTTCTCATTCCTGTGTGAATGATGCTTGAATACGTGTTATGCAGAAGAACTAGACTTTGTTGGGGGGGGACTCGGCATAAAAAGAGAAAAGAGGGGTGGTATTCCAGAGGGTAATACACAAAATTGTCACTGGGTCTGACGCATCTTAAGCGTACTGTGGGAGTATGAGTTGGAATTACTAAAAATTACTTTAAAAAAAAATGCTCCCAAAGTGGGAGGGAGGGGGGGACTAATTTAATGTAAAGCAATTCGTACAGAAGGGTACTCAATTGCAAAAAGGGCCTGAAGCACCTCCACCATGTTGTAATCCTGTTTTACCTGGGATCTGAGGTCACAGGGAAGTTTCAATTAGACATTTAGGTAGAGCTTAATTGTGTCTGTTGGCTGAACCTTCTCCAATTAGGAGGGTAGATATGGAAAGTTGGTGTAAAGGTTATTCACGCTTGTTCATACCTGGTAGGTGTGTGATGTTCTTGTCCTGATGCTTCTTGCAGACCGAGATGCTTCGTGACAGGTGCCAAGGTTCTATCCTCGATCCTTAGCTCACCAAACCGAGCAATCCCTTGCGACTTGTAGCATGCTAGGCAGCGGTAACTCCGTGTTCCATCGTCGTAGTTCAGCAGTGTAATGTGTTGTAGAGTATTCAGAGACTACTTGTCCATGTGAGCGTCGATGATAGGTGTAGTTCAAATGAGCGTCAAATTCTAATAGAGAGCTAGCTCCGGGAAAGAGCTTGCTTTTATAATCTTAGGCTTCAAAAGGTTGTTAAACCTTTCAAACGCGGTAGATCTTGTTTTGATCCACGCGTTTGCCTTTCAGTTCCTTGTTTAACGGAAGTTACAAGTTAGCGCATTCTTGGGATCACCCGCTGGTCGGACAATTCCAGGAAATAAACAAGTGTGAATATTAACATGACGAGGTTTTCTCGGTTTAATAATCTCCATATCTCTACAATATAGTTTAAGTATAGTTTACATATGAAAAATATGGGTGCCCCCAAGTTGGTCTATCGTGTCTCGTCTCGTTCGTGTAAGCATTTCGTTTCGGAAAGTTCCATTTTAAATATTCAAAAGAAAATTGAGTCAGCCATATACTCTTCTCATGAAGATTTGTATCTTATCTTCGAATTGACGCAACCACTTCTTTAGAAAAGTGTACCCCACCTCTAGGAAAAGCAGCATTCGTCTGCAGTGTGATTTTCTGAGAGCAAATCTGATTCCATCGTTCCACACACATTTTAAACAATCGTCATCTCAAGAAGTTTCCAAGAACATAGGCCAATTAACTAAATCGTAGCAAGCACAATGTAGTTGAATAAGTTTACAGTGGTTTGAATTTCTGTGGTAAGGAAGATAATGTTTATAAGTTATAAACAATATATACACTTTTTTTATTGGGAGAATTGAAAATAGGTTCTTTTAACAGTAACACCTTGCGTCTCCTGTCAAATTACCAAAAGGAGGGGGGGATAACTCGATTTACGGATTGAGGGGGTACAGTACCCCCTTCAAAAATATTGGGGGGTATAATGTACCCCTGTATCCCCCGTTCCTGCGCCACTGTACAAAATTATTTGTTTGTGGTTGATCTAGCTATTCCTGGCACCAAAACAGCTTAATTAACATCATTTGTCAGTCTGTATCTGCGACGGCGTATTTTTTATTAATTTAATTTTAAGCTAAAAAAACAAAACAAAAACAAAGCCTATAATTTTTATTCTGGAAGCCAGAACCAGCAGTGTGTTGAATATTATGTTCCTTAGCCAGGCACGAATGTAGAAATATGTTTGGGGGGGTCCAAACCAAGTGTATCAAAATAATAATAATAATAATAATAATAATAGTGATAGTAATGTTTAAACAAAAATAATAATTATATTAAATTAATTAAAAGATTCAAATTAATTAATATTATATTTTATTACATGAATAGGTAATAGGACGGTTTAAGAATAGTGAAATAACAATATGTATTCATTATCTACCTTACGTGTAGTTAAGGTCGGATAACCTTGTGGAAAGGAAATGTCCTGGCAAGGAAATTAATTTCAAATAGACAAAGAATTGAATATTTATTGAATATAAAATAGGATGTTAGAGTCAGTGGATGAAATGTAAAGTTCCTGGTGTTATTTTCTGAATGTTAAGTTATAACCTATAAGGAGTAATAAATCTTGCATAAATCTTCTTTGGTACTGTCATTCAAGGTAGTATGATTGATTACAATATAATTCTTGTCTTCCAATAAGTTTGGCGGAACTAAATAACTCTCGATTAAAGAACAAGTATATTTTCATTACTTAATTTTAGTTATTTTATTATTTTATCATTTAATTTTTGTAATTAGGAAGTCTTTCGGGGGTGGTCCGGACCCCTTGCACCCCCCTAAATACGTCCTTGTCCTTAACTGACTTATAAAGTTCAATTGCATCTAATTCACCCACGTCTTCCGCTCATTCTGGGATCCCAGAACGTAGCCCCTGAACTCTGTACAATCAACCGTTAACACTTATATTACTCAGAGGAGGTGCTAGGTTTCATGTTTCGTTCCTCGCGATTATCTATGTTACGGAAAAGACAATGCAGCATTCCTTCGCTCTTCTCCGCGGGACATGATATCCACTTATCCGTTAAAACCCCTTCCCTGTGAAGTTTTCTGACAAATGGTTTCCCGTTCTGTGTATATTTTTTTTTCTGAGTTTGCGTAGTAATATTTTTTAGTAGCTACTGCTTCAGCACAGTTCATCCGAGTATCGCGGTTCGTACATCTTTCTCTTCAGAATAGAACAGGCTTTCAAGTAGCATGCACATGTGTACATTAGGGATGGCCAGATCCGGATCCGGTTGGTTCCGGATCCTAAGGATCCGGATCCTAACATTTTTTAGATCCGGAATTTTCAGATCCGGATCCGGATCCAGAACTTTCGGATATAATATACATACATACACACACACACATGTACAGTGTCTCTCAAAAGTTTTAGGACAACGACATTTTAAACTAGGCAACCCAATTTACACAAGCCGTTGGTGGGTTGCGTGCAGAGTTAGGCTCAATTTCAGGGTTGCCACATGCACAATAGATATTTATAAAATACGCGAAAGAAATATAAACAAGTATTATTGTATAAAATTATTAAAAATATCACTATTATATCGCAAATGACAAAATTCTTTCTGAAAGAAAAAAATAGGTTTTCTAGTATTTCATCGCTGATGAGTCTACAGTAAGGAAAAGAGGTGAGAGGAAACGAAAGGTTGCAAAAGAGAGGAGAAAGAGAAAGCGAAAGGAGAAGAGGAAAAGTAGAGGAGAGAAGAAAGATAGGATAGACGAGGAGAGGAGATGTAGTGAGGAGAATGGAAAAAGATTCGAGGAGAGATGAGGAAAAAAGAACAAAGAAGAGAAAAGAGGAGGAAAACGAGAGGAGAGGAGAGGAGGAGACGAGAAGACGGAAGTGGAGAGTAGAGTAAAGAAGAGAAAAAGAGAAGAACGAAAAAAGAGAGAATAGTGCAGTGGAGTCTGAAATCTAAGACAGGAAAGGAGATAAGAGGAGTGGAGAAAAGTGGGATGGAGATAAGATGCGAGAAAAGTAGGGAAGGCGATATGAGATAAAAGCAGAACGGAAAGAGGGGAGAGAAGAAGGAGAAGGAACTGGAGAGAAGAGGTAGTTGCAGAAAATATCGTCTTAGCGTCAAGAATGGATGCATTGGTCAAATTATCGACGTGAAACATTCAATAACATTTTGAAATGTACTGGAGAATATATTAGATCGGTGCGAAATGCCTTTTGACTGAGTTCAGAGCAAATTAAAATCTTCCATGTAAGATCTTTGATTTTACCTGCGATTACACCACTAAAAAAATTAATGTAATTTTTAATATTTATAAGAATTATTCAATTTTTCTCCACTTCTCGGTTCGTTGAAATGGAGATTTTGTAATTCAATATTTCCCCTCCCCCCATCGTTAATTCCAAACTGAATCATTCCGTTTCACACGGCGTGGACAATGAACACAATGGGATATGTCTAAAACTTACGAAAATGTTCTGCCACCGGAAGGGTTTGAACCTACGACCATCAGATTGACAATCCTGAACGGTAGCCACTACCCTACAAGCTTTAGCTCCTTAAACCAGGTAGAAGAACCACTACACCACGCCTTTACCTTCGAATGAAACAACATTTTTTTTTTAAGTATTCTGTCCCTCCAATATTGTAAATGTCGTTTGGTATACGTGTAGTTGAACTTTTACTTTAATTTTGATTAGCTTTCTTGTAGTATAACCGATATCTTCGAGAAATAATTTTTGAAAGTGATTAAAAACGAGAATATTGGTAGTTGTGAAAATGCGAGTTATTTCTTCTAACTTATTATTGTGATTAGACATTATTAATGGAAAATATCTAGAGGCTTGGACATTACAGGACGATGTTATTTTCCTGTGATACTGTAACAGACAAAATGCTTGTTTACTGATGCAAGTCTTGTGTCCAGAACAGTCTTATGAAATGTATTTGCTGTTGCGTAAGATAACACGAAATAATTACACCGTGTTCGAACTACCAAATCTGTGCAACGTTATACGTAAACAGGCGGAAAATTTTATTCATAAAATCACTTCACATTTGACAGTGTTAGTCAAGAGAGACTCGTGGGACACTGTGTTAAGGTGCTGGACTAAATCCTTCTAATTTTTCTTCCTCGAAGAATAACAATTTCTAAGGAAGAGCAACAGTGATGATCTTTCTTATTTCTTTTAAATGCTTACACTTTCCTTTAATTGGTTTAAAAATAAATAAGAATATTGCTTGCATTTCTGTCATTGACGTAGACCAGAGAGAGAGAGACAGACAGACAGACAGATATTACAAAATAGTTAAAATAGTGCGAGCGCCATTAAAAAGTCATGATAATTCTATGTTGCGTACTTAGAATTATTCATACAACAAAGAACATGTCTAATTGTGAGTTAACAAAAAAAAAAACAATAATAAAGAGACATTTTTGCATCACGATTGCAGTTCGAAAAAGTCGGGCTGTCCTGACTAAATCGGTGAATCGGACGTCTGGTAGCCTTGCATCAATGATTATAAAACTAAAACCACCCAATATTGCAGCTTGAAGACTTTTGGCCAAGAAACAGATTCATTTATACAAAAGCAAAATTGAAATTTTTACTCATTTCAAAAATCGACGATGTTATTTTCGTATTTATTTATTTATAGGTTCACATTTAAATATTTTAGGGTTCGAGGGGGAAGCATGGCCCACATGGCCTCTCCCCTGGGTGCTGACCTTACGTAGACAGTGGAAGAGAAATTTTGGAGAACCTTTCTATTAAATTTAGTATTTACATTCACCTTATGCTCAGATAGGTTAAACCGTTTATTGACAATCGTGAACTTTTCGTTTAATAGATAATATTTGGTTTTAAACGACGGGAGAACATTGGTCGAATTTCCTATCTTGCTCTTTTGAGAGAATATATACTTCTACAATAGCAATCGCATTCGGAAACCGTGAAAAAAATGACTTGGTTTTCTAAGGCAGACAAGCTTGGTAGTCTAGCTTGCTCGCTCACGCTATTCAAGGCCGCTTCTTATCGCAAAACAGTGTGCTTCGATGCACAGTGTCTGCACCCAGCACGTGACAAGTGACCAGAGTCGAATTTTAAAGAGAATCTGAAGAATGGTAGATTTCACTAGCAGCTCAACATGCAGTAGTTTAAGTGATAATTCCTGAAAAACAAAAAACCGTATTGAATAATTATTGGGATAGTAATACGTGTATCCGCTCCTTCTTAACAATGTAACCTCGAAGACAATCTGTATTCCATTTATTTATATTGGCAACTTGGTCAACCGGAGGTTATTTTATCAATTTTATCGAATTGTCTGATCGATTATTTTTTGTTTACCCAGGAACATACCCCATAGGAGATTTCCGAGACCGGGTTACGCTACTCACTCGTAGTTCTCCAATTTTTTCACGATCGTGGGTTGCCACCGGTCCCATACACAGGCCGAGAACCTAGAGAGTGAGCATAGGCGGATTCGAATCCATGCCGTCCTGCAGTCGGAGGCCACGGAGGAGGACTTTTCTTATTTTACCTTTGGCTAATCGCGACAATGAGGATGAATAATGAATAGAAACAGAAAGAAGGTCATGCACAAAGTAGACGACGATCTTCAACGTCTTAAGTGACGAGTTCAAGCCCTAAATATGAGGATTTCAACCTTAGACAACCTCAATTTCAAAATTATAAACAAAATGCCTACTTACACTAAACTTCTCATCAAGGCCAAAATAGTTTGTAACTGTGAAACTACCCCTGAATACAAATTGACATTTTCTTTCCATGTGAGTAAGAATTAAATGTGTGGTATACAGAGATAGATGATAGCTTTTGAGAAACAATTAACTGTACCCTTTCCCAGCATCTCTGGAGCAAAGCCGCGCACAGCGGAAGAGAAGTGGAGAGAGGGGAGAGGGGATCGAGTGGACAGAGCGAATCAGTGCACGCTGCTGGGAAGCCTGGTAACTGCAGTGGCTTTCCTCCCTCCACGCAATCCCATTCCTCTCACGTGTTCATCGCTGCTGAGATACTTGTTTTCGTTCACCTGCTCCAGAGATAAGTGGGACAGAGTGTAGTTCGCATACATGTAGCAAGTAAAGAAACTTATCCCAGAATGAAAATTCCACATAGTTTTAAAACGTTTGTTTAAGCAATGAATAACTGGAAACGGATCACACATAATTCCCTTGCCAAAATCTAGAATTAATTTCAAGACATTTCATATCTATTCACCATATTCCAAGTTATAAGGAACTATTTCGTAGATGTTCATGAAACCGTTATAAAGTTACAAATAAAATATATTCACAAGCTTAGATATACTAATACGAAGAAAGAAATTCAGAGTTAAATTTCAAATGCATGTGTATAAAGTAATTCTAGAAGTACAGAGCTATATCTGAGTATTTAACTTCTTTTTTTGCAGATAACGTTTACAATATTGAGGCGAAAGAATAATTAGGAACAGTAGCTCCAAGAAATCAAAGGGCGTAGTGTATTGGTTAGAGTTCTTGAAAGCATTGCGGTCCCACTTTCGATCCTCCATAATAGATGTTCCTTAAAAAAGAATACCTTCTATTAAACAAGAGAATGGTAACATTATTTGTAATAGCAGGATATAGTGGCTACATTGTTCTGCATATGGAATTTATAAAAAAAATAAACAAATAAATGAATTGACACACGTTCAACGGGATATTTTTATATATAAGATCATGGATTATGATACTCTAACGATAATTGTGTACTGCTTCAAATACATTGACAAATATTAATGAATAACTATTTATATGTGTGGCAATTCAGGACATGCTAATTTTACCCCTTTTCCCACTTGAGTTCAATGCAAGGATGTGTAAAAAATTCAATTTTGCTCTTGTATAAATGAATCTGTTTCTTGGCCAAAAGTCTTCAAGCTGCAATATTGGGTGGTTTTAGTTTTATAATCATTGATGCAAGGCTACCAGACGTCCGATTCACCGACTTAGTCAGGACAGCCCGACTTTTTCGAACTGCAATCGTGATGCAAAAATGTCTCTTTATTATTGTTTTTTTTTGTTAACTCACAATTAGACATGTTCTTTGTTGTATGAATAATTCTAAGTACGCAACATAGAATTATCATGACTTTTTAATGGCGCTCGCACTATTTTAACTATTTTGTAATATCTGTCTGTCTGTCTGTCTCTCTCTCTGGTCTACGTCAATGACAGAAATGCAAGCAATATTCTTATTTATTTTTAAACCAATTAAAGGAAAGTGTAAGCATTTAAAAGAAATAAGAAAGATCATCACTGTTGCTCTTCCTTAGAAATTGTTATCCTTCGAGGAAGAAAAATTAGAAGGATTTAGTCCAGCACCTTAACACAGTGTCCCACGAGTCTCTCTTGACTAACACTGTCAAATGTGAAGTGATTTTATGAATAAAATTTTCCGCCTGTTTACGTATAACGTTGCACAGATTTGGTAGTTCGAACACGGTGTAATTATTTCGTGTTATCTTACGCAACAGCAAATACATTTCATAAGACTGTTCTGGACACAAGACTTGCATCAGTAAACAAGCATTTTGTCTGTTACAGTATCACAGGAAAATAACATCGTCCTGTAATGTTCAAGCCTCTAGATATTTTCCATTAATAATGTCTAATCACAATAATAAGTTAGAAGAAATAACTCGCATTTTCACAACTACCAATATTCTCGTTTTTAATCACTTTCAAAAATTATTTCTCGAAGATATCGGTTATACTACAAGAAAGCTAATCAAAATTAAAGTAAAAGTTCAACTACACGTATACCAAACGACATTTACAATATTGGAGGGACAGAATACTTAAAAAAAAATGTTGTTTCATTCGAAGGTAAAGGCGTGGTGTAGTGGTTCTTCTACCTGGTTTAAGGAGCTAAAGCTTGTAGGGTAGTGGCTACCGTTCAGGATTGTCAATCTGATGGTCGTAGGTTCAAACCCTTCCGGTGGCAGAACATTTTCGTAAGTTTTAGACATATCCCATTGTGTTCATTGTCCACGCCGTGTGAAACGGAATGATTCAGTTTGGAATTAACGATGGGGGGAGGGGAAATATTGAATTACAAAATCTCCATTTCAACGAACCGAGAAGTGGAGAAAAATTGAATAATTCTTATAAATATTAAAAATTACATTAATTTTTTTAGTGGTGTAATCGCAGGTAAAATCAAAGATCTTACATGGAAGATTTTAATTTGCTCTGAACTCAGTCAAAAGGCATTTCGCACCGATCTAATATATTCTCCAGTACATTTCAAAATGTTATTGAATGTTTCACGTCGATAATTTGACCAATGCATCCATTCTTGACGCTAAGACGATATTTTCTGCAACTACCTCTTCTCTCCAGTTCCTTCTCCTTCTTCTCTCCCCTCTTTCCGTTCTGCTTTTATCTCATATCGCCTTCCCTACTTTTCTCGCATCTTATCTCCATCCCACTTTTCTCCACTCCTCTTATCTCCTTTCCTGTCTTAGATTTCAGACTCCACTGCACTATTCTCTCTTTTTTCGTTCTTCTCTTTTTCTCTTCTTTACTCTACTCTCCACTTCCGTCTTCTCGTCTCCTCCTCTCCTCTCCTCTCGTTTTCCTCCTCTTTTCTCTTCTTTGTTCTTTTTTCCTCATCTCTCCTCGAATCTTTTTCCATTCTCCTCACTACATCTCCTCTCCTCGTCTATCCTATCTTTCTTCTCTCCTCTACTTTTCCTCTTCTCCTTTCGCTTTCTCTTTCTCCTCTCTTTTGCAACCTTTCGTTTCCTCTCACCTCTTTTCCTTACTGTAGACTCATCAGCGATGAAATACTAGAAAACCTATTTTTTTCTTTCAGAAAGAATTTTGTCATTTGCGATATAATAGTGATATTTTTAATAATTTTATACAATAATACTTGTTTATATTTCTTTCGCGTATTTTATAAATATCTATTGTGCATGTGGCAACCCTGAAATTGAGCCTAACTCTGCACGCAACCCACCAACGGCTTGTGTAAATTGGGTTGCCTAGTTTAAAATGTCGTTGTCCTAAAACTTTTGAGAGACACTGTACACACACACACACATATATATATATATATATATATATATATATATATATATATAGTGTGTGCGCGCGTGCGCGATTTGTAATTAATTAATACAGGGAGGTCTAAGTCTTCCCCTTCGATTTCCATGAAACTTGGCAGGTGTATAGAGCCCCCCCTCAAATGTCAAGATGAGGAGAAATTGAAGTGGGGATCTGACCCCGAAACCACGTAAATATGGTATAGGAGGAAACAGGGGGCATAGGGCCTCTCTATACACCTGCCAAATTTCATGGGAATCAGAGGGGGACACAGGCGTCAGATGATCCCCACGTCTATTTGTCCTCATCTTGACATTTGAGGCGGGTTTTGCCCCCAAAACAGTTTTTTAGCTGAAACAAAAAAAACACGTATTTCTTCATTTGTGCCCGTTTATTCACACACCTGCCAAGTTTCATGGAAATCGGAGGGGGACACAGGGGTCAGATCCCCACTTAAATTTGTCCTCATATTGACATTTGAGGGGGGTTGCCCCCTAAAACAGTTTTCTAGCCGAAACAAAAAAACACGTATTTCTTCCTTTGGGCCCGTTTATACACACACCTGCTAAGTATCATGGAAATCGGAGGGGGGCACAGGGGTCAGATCCTCACTTCAATTTGTCCTCATCTTGACACTTGAGGGGGTTTTGCCGCCTAAAACAGTTTCTTAGCTGAAACAAAAAAAAACACGTATTTCTTTCATTGGGCCCCACTATACACCTGCCAAGTTTCATGGAAATCGGAGGGGGACACTTAGATAAACTCCCTTGTTAGTCTTACACTTTGTAATTATATAACACTGCATATATTACAATGTTTTATTTTAATTTGTAAAACTGTAACAGTAGAACAATTGTATAATTTTTGTATAACATTTCTATCTTGCTATATGTGTTAAAGGTTTCATCCTGGAATGGAATGGCATTTACAAAATCACCTCTGACATTTTATGTTAAACAAGTAAGATTATTTTTTGCACGAGTGTGTTAGCCGATGCGTAGCAAAGTATTTTAGGAACAACACTTGAAAAAAATTCTTGTAGGACTAACTAATGAAAAATGTCTTTGTAATCGAAGATCATAATACCTGTTAAGGTGTGGTAATATTAGAATGAGATTGAGATACGAAACTCTCGGATCCGTAACTTTCGGATCCGGATCCAGATTAGGAATTTTCGGATCCGGATCCAGATCCGTAACTTTTGGATCCGGATCCGTTTGGCCATCCCTAGTGTACATCATGTATGAGGAAAGGGAAATCGGTGATAATTCGGGAAATTTCCCTCCGAAAAATCCCTTTTGGTAACTTTGGGTCCCTCTGGACCGGTTTTGGATATAGGTACCCGATTATAATCTACCTTGAAAAATACTATGGTCTACGTAATGCGTCCGCTAAGTTTCATTGCAATATCTTCAATAGGTATGATGGATGAGAGAAAAATATTTTGCAATCCTGTTTCACAATACTATTAGAAACTCACAAACTCAAAAACCAAAAATAAATCACCAACAGTTCAAATAACGCAACACACAAAAAAAAATGTACATAAAGCAACTGACTAAATGTGGCACACAAACGAACTCACGTTTGCACTTTGTCAGCATAACACAAAAACAGTTTATTTTCCTCTGAACTTTTTCTTCTTCTTCTTTTTCTTTCCTTCTTCTTTATCGGCACTGAAAATCGTGACTAAATAAAAGGTCGTTGTTTCTCCAAGAGCAAAACATATTTTTCACCAACAAAAACCGTATTATTCCGTTCAACACAGGTTACTTCAGTCAGAGATGTTCGTTGACGTAATATTACGCCGAACACAGGGAAGGGGTTCCGTTAGATGAAGGAAAGGACATGGATGTTTGTGTTTGTCCGTAATAAGAAAACCGAAAATATTGTGTGTATTTATATGTGTGAAAGTTGAGAAAAGTGTGAATGACGAGGAAAACTACCACATAGAGGTATTCCTTTAAAAAAATAAAAATGAAAAGTCGTTAGGGCGTCTGACTACCATGCGAGAGACCCGGCTTCGATCCCGGTGGGAAAGAACCGGGATATTTCCCACCTGTTCAAGGTTCCGGTGCCCATCCAGCGTCTTACAAAGTGGGTACCTGGAGGAAACTCTGGGGTGCACGCCAGGGGCGTGGTGCTGATCACATCACCCCCAACTTCGGCCGTGATCAAGAAAGTGTGGGACTCTAACTCCACACGCCATATACACCTTCATGGCGTGGTGCAAAGCACAGGGGAGATCTTTGCTTTTTTTAAACATATTGTTCAACCTCCAAGTGAGAGTTGAATTTGAATTTGAAATTTCAAGTTAATATTTTGGGTGCGTCAGCACTTAGGCTATTTTGCACCCGTCACATTATACGGGGTCCAGCCCCTTACTATAACTAAAAAAAAAAAATGTTATGTCGTGTCACTGAAATATTCTAACTTCCATTAAATGCTGAGGCTGTAAAGTGACACTCAGCACACAAGGACAAAAAACAGGACAACACACAGAATTATGCTGGCCATGGAGCCAGTCGCTAGAGCCTCGTTAGTCTGCAAAATGCAGTCCAGGGTGTACTACGTGGACGTGAGGTTGACAATTTGGTGTATTACGTGGAAGGTCACCCCTTACACCCTTCCAAATTAGAAGGTGGCGAATGACTAATGCCATAATTTTTCATCTTTAAATCTTTCACCGCCATTGTAGTTCGATTCCAGAGGATGCACATTTCAGTGCTTTAAACTGCTGGCCTATCGAAGCACTTATTTTAAAAGAAAAATCTTTCTGGCTGTGGTAGTTTCTTGCATATGTAACATTAGCATTTTTTTTCCAGCTTTACTGAACACTATACTTGATCTGCCCCTCCTCCCTAAACACGGGGCCCGCCACTCAAGACAACCCCTAAAATCGTTCATCATAATCGAGAATATCGTTTGTCTTGTAATGCAGCTATAGTATAAAAACTTCACGTTCACCTCATTAAAGCGCCAAACACGCATCCTAGTAATACACCATTGCGAGCGAAGCGAGCAAGAAAATTTGTAAAGGCGGATATTACATAGCTTCATTCTAGGTGGAGGGACATACACAATACATAATTCATAATTATAATTTTTAATCTTCGTTTTAAAAATTTTTCAAAGACAAGAATGGTAATGGGAGTCATTTTAAAAGGAGTTTGCATTCGGACTTCGGTTTATCTCTATTTCTTTACTGCTGCCATTTGAAAATGTTAATTTTCTCAAAATTTCAAAGGGGTTGAAGCCCATCAGTGCCCCTGCGTATGCCGGTGACTTTATACACAGAAAATTTGAATTTTTTAATAGTATTTCTCTCCCTCTTCTCTCTCTTTCTGGGCTCTCTTTGTGAGAACGTATCATCTCTTATTTACTGTTTGTACTTGATTTCCAGTTGAAGTCCTCAGTGGTAGAGTGGGATGCATAAGCAATGTGCGAATTAAGCTTTTTACTTTGGGGATCTGTGATTTCCTTTCCCGGGGGGCAGGATTTTTTAGGTATGCAAATGATGTCGTCCTAATTGCGAACACTTGCTGCACAGGGTCTTAATTGCGAACACAATTTCTACCTTTGGATCTACAACTTTCTCTTCCACTTCCTGTGTCTTTTTAACGATTTTTTAAGGGACTTTGAGACTGGTCAGTGCCTTGTTGGAATATAGAAAATTCAACATGATTAAAGTCGTTGCCCAAGTATAAATAATTTAATATTAAAAGTGTGGCCTATTTTCTGTATACGACTACATACTTCACACTTTCTAACTGAAAAGAGCTTCGTCAATTATTAATTTCAAATTCAAATTTCAAAACATTATGCTGTACTTAAAAAAATATGTATACCATCAATGCCCTCACACCTGTTAGTGCTCTTCGCCACTTTTTCGTAAAAAAAAAGTAAAAGTTCGATTGACTGAAAGGGTGAATTGACTATGAAGGGCTTTACAAAGTAGAAGACCATGATAAGTCAATCACGTTGGCTATTGTTGCTAGTCAAACCATCTGTCTCTCTGCGTCACTACCCTTATTAGTTTTTTAAAACAGGTTTTTTAGTTACATGTGTTCGCAATTAGGACATGGAAGTATTTCCTCATTTTTATGTGTTCGTAATTAGGACGATTTAGGCACTGTTCGCAATTAGGACACAACCATGCAAATTTGTATGTTACCAGTTAGTAAACTCTACTATTGCCTGCCAGTTCTAAGTACCTATGACATTAAATTTTATGATAATATTTAGACGTAATTTAGAAACCAGTATATTTACATTCTAAGAAAACCAAAACCCAGACACAAAAAAGAGCTATTGAACTAGTAACACCGAGAAAACTTGACCAAATATCTATTGCGCGTTCAACTCAATGACGGCGTGTGGCGAGAATGTGATCTACGTCCAACGAATAAGGCTGACGAAATCAACTCTTCTTGCCATGGCGGTAGGCTTCATTTGACAACGACTTTACTCTGGGAGCTTCTTGTGAAACCCAGGGGTGCCGACAAGGGGGATTATGGCGCAATTTGCGCCATCGAGATTATTTGGGAGGATTTTTTCCCTTCAAATAATATAAAATTCAACATTTATATCTTTTTTCCAAAATATATGTAAAGATTTTACACCTTAAATGCACCATATTTAATCCATTAGATGAACAAAAGTAAGTGGTTAAGGGCATTATGGAAGGTGGGGGGCGAGGGAGGGAGATATCCAACTTTTACATATTAGGCCTTAATTGACATGTGGGTTCTGGGAGGATTCTGAATTAAATTTTTGGGGGGGGGACAGTATCCAACTCTAGGCCTTAGATTATGAGGAGGATTGAGGGAGATTGAGCATTAAATTGAGGGGATATCCAATCTTGTGTATTGCTATTATCTTAGACTGTTGCGGAAATTCTGGTGTGGAGACTGAGAATTAATTTTTTGGAGGAGACAATATCCACTCTTCAATATCAACAGTAAGTCTAAAATTAATTAAGTATTAAATTTAAAGGGGGAGATAGAAAGCTATTGATAAAGTGTTAAATCTTAGATTGTCAAGGGATTTCTGTAGAGGAGAAAGAGTTCGAACATTAAATTTTGGAGACTATATTTAGCGATATGGTATCCACACGTTTTCGACCCAGAACGTGCCAAAGGGGAAGCTGGAAAAGACTAAGGAAGTATTGACATCCTATTAAATTAATATTCTTGAAATCCCGCAAAGAAGTGGATGTAATATTTTTTTTTGCTTGCTTTGCTCGCAATGGTGTGTTACTAGGATGCGTGTTTGGCGCTTTAATGAGGTGAATGTGAAGTTTTTATACTATAGCTGCAATATAAGACAAGCGATATTCTTGATTATGATGAACGATTTTAGGTTAATTAAATGTTTTCCCGAATTATTTTTTCATCCCACTGTACAGTGGTTAGCATAATAATCTGTAGAGAAGGAGTCTTGGGTTCCAATCTGGAGCACGACTTTTCTTTTATTATTAGCACAGTCAGGTGCACAGATATTCGTAGTTTACGTATGCCTATATTCTTACACCAAGCTGCGAATATTAGAAATACAAAAGTTTCTGGCTGTACATTAGAGTCACAAATCTAAACAACACAATTTTCATTATTTGCACTTAGAGGCACAAACTTCTGTGTTCCTAATATTGCCAGATGACTACGATCTAAATAACATCAAAATCCGTGCAAAAGTACTGGTTCTACCGATCTACAAAAATTGGCATAGTATTTGTTTGCGTTAACATGTATCAATACACAACTCTACTCCAAACGAAGATATAATTTAGCAAATCATGTGTTAAGTAACAGCACAAATGTCAAAATGGAATAGGAAAAAAAAAACATTGGAGCATTACATTACTTTTAAACGTTCCTAAGTTAAGCTTTACCATGAAATTTGAATACAAACATTATTCCGTGTAGATAAATGACGGGACAGATGTTTGAAAAGACTGCCCCTGCTTAAGCGAACTTCATTAAAACTCTTTTTGTTTATTGAAATATATTCCACGTCACATAATTAATTATTTTGAGAGAAATTTGGATCAATGAAAGCTTTGTGCCAGTTGAAAGGCCTTAAGTGGTTGACTTTGGAAGTTCCCAGATTGAGGAGCCCTGGAGTGAACGTGGGTATTCTTTGTGAGTGACCCTTTATTAATTTAATCTAATCAGCACTCTTCCTCATCGTCACGATTAGCTAAAAATGACAGAAAATCGACGCAAAATAACAAAATACAAATACATTAAAACTCTTTGCAACCCCTTTTCAAATTAGTAAATACACTTTGAGGTGGGTCAGTTGGATGGGGGGAAGAGTGAAGTTATCGAGATTCTCCAGAATACTCAATATTGATTTCTTGGTTTAATAACAGGCACATGGAATGCACTTGCTACCAATATGTTGGGATATACCAGTAGTCATATTTTCTTATCTAACAAGATTCATGAGAATGTGTTTGTGTTTATGTTTACAAACGGTATATTTTTTGTTGTATTCTTTTTAAATAATTTTGCTTTCATTTTTTATTTGTAAACAGATGTAAACAGATGGTTAAGTGTAAGAAAATACATTAATTAAAGCTTTAACTTCGCCATGTATATAAATCTGATATAAATAAATAAATAAATAAATAAATGAGAATAATATATTAAGTCTTAATGCATCCTCGTTAACTCGATTAACATATAAGGAAATATAAGAGACGTAAAATGACAAAAGTACTGTACCATACAGCATATGTCGTGATGACCATTTCCTTTTCAACGAGAGTTCTCTTGGCTCGCAAACCCTCCTCCAATTGAGGGTCAATCTGGATGCACTTATCGCGCGTGCGCGCAAATTCGCGAAATCAACTTCTCTCTGACTCGCCTACGTGACGTTTCCATTCAATATTTTGGCGCTGAGAGTCAAGTCAAATTTTCCGATGTTCGTATGGTGCGTGTACTTTGAAGTTTCAAGTGAATTGTATGTGCATTCGTTTCCCGTGTTCGTCTGAAGTAAAATGGG
This sequence comes from Lepisma saccharinum, assembly GCF_977018435.1. Lineage (NCBI taxonomy): Eukaryota > Metazoa > Arthropoda > Insecta > Zygentoma > Lepismatidae > Lepisma > Lepisma saccharinum. Next base: position 36,263,184 of record NC_139246.1, read on the forward strand.
AAGTTGTGAGCTAAGTGTTGCCTCAAGTTTATTTATATTACGTGTTTTCTATCAGGGAAATCTTATCGTTCGGTGTTCGTTTTCAGTTCGTGTGTGATTTTTTCTTGTGCAAAGTGCAATAAGGAGTGTGAGGCAAGAACCGGATACGACTGAAGGTAAACCGTAATTTAAGCATGTCAAATATGACTGGATCTTGCACAGGGCGTGAAAAGGTTATGACAAATGTTTGAGAAAGGGTACAATACTTACAATAATTATACCTTGTATGCAAGGAAATAATCTGTTATTAGTATGCTCCTTATATTCTATTTTTCGTATACAAATTTTCAATGTAGCCAGTCACCTTTCAAATAATGTTTGGCTAAACTTTTTCGAATGCTCGGCGTTAGACATACATGGATTCAGAATATTTTTTTCTGGAGGTAGTGGGAGAGGGTGTCATTGCATGCCCTGTAAGCATGTGTGTGTGTGCTTGTGCGTTCATGTCACACGCACAGGGGCAGGGGTTGTATACAGAATGTTACCGTAGGATGCGGCCGTTGCATACGTATTGCCAAGTAAATTGCCGATCAGCATGTTTATTCTCATTGTTCTACGCAATGAGGACTTCAGGAATTGAAACTAAACGTCAAATAAGCTGCTGGCAACCTCTGCACCAGCATATGTAAAATACACACTTGCAAAACACGTAGGATGCAAGAGAAAACTTAATAAAAATAGTCATGACAATTTTCGAAGCAATACTTGTGCATCCAACTGTACAGTGGGATCCATGAGTATTACCGTGCACATTGTCCATCACCATGTTCGTGCACTTTATTTGACCCAATAAGATCTTCAAGAAATAAAGAAAACTCAAAAGAATCTGTTGACAACTTCTGCACCAGCATACATAAAAATCCATCGCTTAAAAACACGGTAAGATTTTACAATACCGGACCATTCCCCGATTTCGTTCATATTTCGCATACTTAATGATTTTGGGCTCCTAATCACGAATCTGCAGTTAATATTTAGCGGTCACATGTAGAAATTCGAAAAAAGGGGGTCCGTGATGTGTCACAATACCGGACACATCTGTAATTTCTATCCTAATTCTTATAGTTACAAAATACGTAGTCCTGATGAAGTATCCGAGGTTAACATGTGGGGGTAACGTGTTGAAATTGTTATTTGACGTGTAGAAGTTGGAAAATAAGCTTCTCAATTACCGCGATCGTTCTCCGTATAGATGCATGGAAACCATGTTGGTTGATATGAATACGTGACGTTGCGAATCACTTACGGTGTCTACAGTTAGTAATCTGTGTCGTGTGAGGAAGATGGCGACTTTGAATATAGGAAATAAAGTTCTTTCTTTCGTAAGTTTTTCTTAGTAAATTTTAGTTGGGTACATATTAATAATACAGGCCATTTGTTCATATTCGCATATTCAATATTTTAGGACACTTGATCACGATTTTGTAGTTATAATTTGTCTCTCCAGTGCTACGAAACAGATTTTTTTACGGTGCCCCACACACCATTGACGCATAGCCCCAAACACCATTCACGTATAGCCCCTCAAACCTTTCACGGTAAGGTTAGCTACAACTTCCTCTCACACTTCCCGAGTCTAACGATTTTGTTTTAAAGGGACTCAGTTCCAGACTTGAGACTGGTCAGTGATTTATTGGATCATAGAAAATTCGACACGATTAAAGTCGTCGCCAAAGTATATATAATTTAATAATAAAAGTGTGGTCTATTTATATTGGAAAACTCACACTTCTTAACTGAAAAGAGCTTCATTATTTAATAATACAATTATTAACTTTACATAAATTTCAAATTCAAATTTAAAAACATATGACGACACTGTTATTAAAAAATTAGGAATACCACTAATCTCCTTATACTTGTTAGTGCTCCTCGCCAAAAAACAAAAACACATTTTTTCTTCCGTTTTACATCTTCCAGGCCCATTTTCATCCTAGGATCATGCCATTAGACTTTTCTGCCTCAGCCTTTAAGCTTTACAAGGGGTTTTCCAGTCATTAACACACGAATGAAAGTCAGACTGACTGAAAGGGTGACATGAACTTAGAGGGATTTACAAAGCAAGACCATGTTAAGTCTCAGATTGGCTATTATAGCTAGTCATACGAGCTGTCTCTGCGTCACTACCTTATCTGTGTTTGAAAACAGGTTTTTCAGTTTTATGTGTTCGCAATTAGGACGATTTAGGCATTGTTCGCAATTAGGACTGTTCGCAATTAGGACACAACCGCTGAAAATAGCATTAAAGAACACGTGTGCATCGTTCCGCATCGTTAGGTGCTCTTTTTCTAGGGATAATTCTTGCATTTAGAACAGCATTAGAAGAGACTGAAGCGAGACGAAAGAGAGAACAGAACTATGGTCGTATTTATCCTCTTATATCTGCTTTCTATAGTCTTTCTTATGATTGTTCCAAATATTTGCTTATTCAGTACTTTTTAGGCATAAAATGTTTCTGAATTTGAAATATGTGTTTATTTTTAAACTTAAGGCAAGCAACCTAACCACACTATACTGCTTTTCCGGATTCTCTGGAGTAGCGACGCGCAGAGGGGAAAGATTGTGGGCGGGGTCAGACTAGGTGGAGAAGGGTGCAGGATGAAAGCAACGAAGTGCTGCGCGGTATAACGGCCGTAAAGCAAGACGCTTTCTGCTGCCAATTTCTTCTTTTATTCTCAACAATAGCCAGTGTATTGTTTTACACAAATAACAAATAATATTGCACGTTTATTTGTCTTTTGATGCTACGAAGAACACACAAAAAAAATTAAAACAAATTTAACATACATTTTCAAAAAACATGCAAATAACCACAAACTATGAAACATCGTGTATCAAAGTGAGTTTTAAACAAGTATGAAAAACATGTTTCAAACACTTTGTTTTAAACATTTGTAAAAAAACAAAGCCATGTGTTTTAAACTTTTCAAACAAGTTGTTCTGGAACACATTCAACACTATGAGGCGCTCTCCTGAATGCAGAGTTCCCCTAGACTTGCGAGCTGACATGTGTACTACGGAACTACTGGACCGCGAATGAGCCCCCTCCTGTGGATGCCCCTCCCCTCCGCGCGTTCATTGGACGAGGCGCACACCCTTCAACATGCGCACAGAACGCGTTCGCGTTCTCTTACACCAGAGAATCCGGGAAAGGAATATAACTGAGCGTTGCAAGTGTTAGATAGGCCTACATTCTGACTTGGGCGCCGTGGAAAAATCTTGAAAGGCTAAAGGCGCCGTGAAACGAAAACGTTTGGGAAGCTCTTCTTTAGAGGGAGATCAGGGACATACATGGAATATAATAAATAGGATAGGTGGTCGAGTAAAGCCTACCTAGTTTCTAGTTGGATAGGTCTTCCATTTTCATGGGAAAAAATTATGGGTTACTATATTTATATGGCTGACCAAAAAATGAATTTGTGCGAACTTAAATCTACAAAGGACATTTCGCCCTCGAGGCGACACGGTGAGGGATGTATTGATGATTAAATATACAAAATTAAACATGCATGATGTGCCCAAGATTCGAACCTAGTACTCTTGGCTTTGTAACGAGATATTTTTTAAATTTACTTAGTACTAACAGATTGAAGGTATACGGGCATATCTCATAGGTTAATAACTACTGAAGGAATCATGGAAACATTCCAATTGGCATAACGAAATTTAACCCGCATTTGGAAATAGTGTGTATTTCTGCCAAAGCTTGTTTTAAATTAACTTATGCACAAATAGGCTAATCGGAACTGAGTCTAGCGTCTAAAGTGAGCTTCGAACTACTATGTGCCTCCACCATGGGCAAGGTGACAGAGTAACCTAATCACTAGGCTATCGTGGAGGTATAAAGTTGCACCCATATTTTTCGACTGAAATCATCAACCCAAAGATTTGCTAAAAGTTGAAATTCGGTTTATTACATTGTTGTGTGTGTACATTAGTTTCTGCGAACGAGTCACCTATATGTCAACATGCAGTGAACCAGATTGGACCAGCATCTTCTTCGAGTCCCTTGCGAGGTACGGCTGTGGTGCAACGCTGAATGGTGCTTTCTTGAGGTAGTCTCTTGTGGTACGTAATACATGGGTGTTCAAAGGGTTATCCCGAAGCTGTGGCGAAGGCCCCCCAGATCAGGGCGAAGACGCTGGCGAATATCTCAACGAAGAATGTCCCGATGGCCGTGGGACTGAGGTCTAAGTCTTCGAATATCTTATCCTGAGCTTCGTCCATCTGCGGTGCTTCCTCGGTGGCAGGTCTCGCGGCTACTTCTGTCAGTACCTAGAAGGAACGTAGAATACTTAATTAAATGATTGATTAGCTTTATTTTACATTTTACCACATTTGGCTTATCGCGAAGATGAGAATGAATTTATTTATTTACTAGCTGATTACCCGGCGTTGCCCGGGTATATATTTAACCTATACTACTATAGCGTAAAATGTAACTAATTTTAAATGTGATCGTGAATGTCACCAATTAGCTTAGCGACTCCGAAAACTATGGATTCGACACTAATCTAGGTCATTTGTGGCATTTTATTTTCACCCCCTCTCACCCCCATGCCGATAGGTGATGAACTTGAAGTTGAAACGCATTGGGAGTGTCACGAGAACTATCGATTCCATTCGCAACACAGCCTGAATGTTAGACAACCCGAGAAACAGTATCGTTGTGCGGATTGCATAGAGTCACGGATGTCTGTTTGTGCGGAATTTAATATCGGTGGTTCTCGATTATTTTTACATGTCACACCTAGGGGTGCCAGGGGTGTCTTACCCCAAAATATTATTTCCACATTGCAAGTGATACGTGTACCAAGTTTGGTTGAAATTGCTCCAGGCGTTCGAGAGTTATTGCTGAACAAACAAATATATACACCCACACACACACATCCATCCATTTTTATATATGTAAATTTCTTGTTTTGCATGGCGAAGTTAAGGCCCGCTTTGGACGGAAGCATTTCCTATAACATTGTTGCCAGCATAAATACTACGTAAATGCTTCCAAAAATCTTATAGCAGAGCAGATAGTACTTTGCACGGAGGCATTTCATCTAACATTTCTGTAATCTTTTGCGATTGCAATGGATAATATATACACGAGTCGAGACACGTCAAGTTACACCATCTATGGTGAGTTCACGGTGTTTACAATTGAAACAACTAAACTATTCTTCTTTACGTGTACAGTAAACGCTATAAATGAGGTATTTAAGCAGCGCCATTCTAGGTACACAATACCTTTTAATAGAAAAACTTATTTCTCTCGGTTGAACAGTTATCGGCTTTTAAAAATGTGAAGTGATACATTGTTTATCTCTCACTCGGCTGCCATTACATCTGCACTCGTGACTTAGAGCTCGCTTCTGATTGGTTAACAACTGAAACAGGAGCGATTCTATCAATCTGAAATGCCATAAGATTTTTCACTTTACACGGTAGCATTTTGATCATGGCATAAATGTTAAGGAAAATGCAGAAGCCTTTTCTTCCACTTAACCATCTCTACTTCAGATATTACAAATTGATTACAATAGCTAATTGTTTGCGAAGTATATAAAAAACTAAAAACATTAAAATACAAAAGAAAAGAAAAAACACACGAGAAATATATCATACGCTTTAAGAAAAGTGAATAATATACGTAAAACATACCAACACAAACATACATAACAAAAGTACTCAATATACAGAAGAGCAAATTAGTTTTTGTAGCAAACAGTTTGCAAATAAGGTTTCGTTTTTTGTATTTTCCCTGTTTTTGGTACTGGTAAGTTAGTTTCAGAAGGCGATTTTTAAATTTTGATTTAAATTTGCCGAGAGAAGAATAGCTTGTATCATTTGGCAATAGGAATGGTAATACGATGAGATGCATGAAAGGACAATCACAAATACATATGGACGACGCTACACAAGTCCCACAGGAGATTATCCTTGCTACAGGACCAGGCGCCAGATCCTCATTAGGCTGCAAAATGGGTCCATGGCGTGGAAATGATGTTGCAATAATTAAGAAATTGGTAAGGTATTTATGTTCGTAAAGTTTTAAGTTATTTAACATCCTGCGTACGCTGGTGGATGACCCAACACAAATTCCATTGAAGATTATACTGACTGCGGGTCAGTGGCGTGCCCAATGGAGGGTTGGTGGCTCATTATGCCTAAGAAATGAACCTCAAAGGCAGGAAAAGATGTCAGAATGAGGCCTGACTACCAAGGAAAGTATACATAATCCGCCCCCTCACCTTTTCGAAAATCCTGGGCACGCCTCGATAGCCTATAAGAATGCAGTCCATTGTAGTAGCGCCTTTTGAAAAACATTTGATTGGCTGAACTCAGAGACTTCATTTATAGTTTTAGGCATTAGTAGGTTTAGGATTTGTCCTAAAATGCCCTTTTAGTCATAAAAAAAGCAGAAAAGATTTTATTCAGGAAATAAAAAGAAGCATACGGTAAAGACACAAGTCGTTATAGCAAAAGAAAGCAAAAAAATTATAGGGTAAGAATTGAAATGGATAGTAAACCTGAAGTTATTGATGAACTTGAGAGAAAGATTATACTGCTAAAAATTGAGCCAGAAGCTTTGAAAAATGAAAAATGATCCGTTTAGGTTTTTGCATTTAAAAACCGTTTCAGGCATTTATGAGAGGAATATATAGTCGCCGTTAGGGCCTATTTTAGTCATAATTGCCTATTTCAAAAGTAAATTCTTTCTGAGTGCCTAACCTGCGAAAAGGATGAAAACTCTGTAGATGTTCATTACTATTAGTGCCTATTTTGTATTTTTGGTGCTATTTTGCGTGCCTATTTGATAGTTTTTAGTGCCTATTGATCCGTCGTGCTGACCACACGTCACTCGGTAACTGGTTGTATGATCCCCCACATCGGCAGGTTGGAGTGAGGTAGGCCCTGACCTTCACGGGCTGTGAGCCACTTTTCCATTTATTTTTTATTTTTTATTGATCCTCATTTTGATTATAAGCTCTTACCCTCCCATAATTTCCTAATAAGGACGTGACCACGTATAATGTAAATAATATAGGACAATGGCAGTACCACATTAGAGATCAGTAATTAAGTTTTTAGAATTCTTTAAATATATAATGATGAAATATTTTGTTTCTTAAGTATGGGGATTTTTATTTCTAATATAAAATATAACAACAGGCAAATTATTGGATGGGCTCGAGCCCCACAGGAAAGTATAAGTTGATACCACTGGTCCAGTATGTACTATACCCAGTACCACCTATCTGTAGACCAGGCAAACGAGATGATAGTCTCTGCGCAAGTGTTGATGAGAGACGGCTCCACCAATGAACAATGAACGACTGGAATTACCCGCTTTCCCTGCTTCACTCTGCAGCGTTGCAAACTTTTGAAAAGGATATTACCGTACGCACATGGCAAACGGACCGTATTTTTGTTTCCAGGTCCGTACGATTGGTTTAAGAATTTCTTAGGGAAATATTAGGGATAAAACAGCAAGTGGAAATTTTGACAAGCCGTGCATTTAGGTCTGAACCGTACGTCCGTACATGCCATGAATTTTCCTTCCATGTGTAGTCAGGACAGTACGGTTGGCAACGCTGCGCTTTCACCACTCGATTTCTCTCCTCCTCCTCTGCCGATATGCGCTGCCCTGCTCCACAGTTAGCTGGGACAGGGTATACATGAAAGAGAGGTTGACATTTGGGAAATTTGACAGGTCGCAGTGTAAATTATTTTGCCTGAATACACCGTGTGACGCCGCTACGATGTGAAGAAAGTTAGCAATTATTTCGAAGTGGCGTGTTGATTGTTTGATTGATTGATTGAATTGTTGATTTAAGTCTACTTTATGCACATAAAAGCTAACCGGGACTGAACCTACAGTTTAAAGTAGAATCCGAACGACTGTGCCATGTGCCTTCAACGGGTATCGAACCCGGGACTCCTTGATTACAAGGTGACGACGTTACCACCACACCATCGGGGAGACTCCTAAGTGGCGTGTTGTTCGTCCTTTTAGTGTGAAAGCGGCCTAAGTTTTACGGTTGAAAATGCAAACGCTCTGTTTCTTTCTGGAGTGCAACTAGATTTTAAGTGATGTGAGACTATTGTACTGACAGACAGTAAGAAATTACTTCTTTATTTTTGTCGCTGCTTCCCCATGAGTGCTTATTGTTTGCCAGTGATAATGACGCGACCTTGAAAACGCCCGCATAATGAACAGAACAGTAGCCATTGCTTATGGTTTCCCGCTGGTAAGAAATGGTGCACAGTGAAGGATATTGAAATTCATTCATTACAAACTTGAATCTTTACTGTTAATGCTTTGTGTATTTGACTTGCCTTTTAGTGTGCATGCGAATTATTTGGGTGAAGACACTGAATAACATTTTAAGGTCTTGGAACTCAAGTTATCACTCTCTCTTTTCCTCTTTCTTTCTTCTATCTCTCTCTTCATTCTCTCGCCATATTTCTCGAAACTATAGCGCGATTACTTTCGTAACATCTTTGGCCAATTTTTATGTGTAGCTTGGGAGCAAGCATCAACCTCCGAAGTCACCATTCAACCAACGGTACACTGACGTCATCTCAATACGGCACCTATCGCTGACCCTCTTCCTCACGCACTACACTGCTAGTAGGCTCGCTAGCTAGACTCTCGCAGTAGATTGGATATTTTCATCAATTTCATTATATCATCACTCATCATCATCTGCGAGAAGTGGCAGAAAAGCGAAGTAAAATAAACGAAATGAATCACACAACTTGTCCTGTGAGAACCAAAGGGACGCAACTCCAATTATCAAATCTACAGAAGAGAGGAAATAATGTATGCTTAGAAATATGCTTGACTCTTAATAAAAGTCAGTAAATTAGAAATACTCGTATGTGACTCCACCTAACTTCTAAGGATTAGGAGTGGAGATATGTGGGACTCTACCTTACTGCTAAGGATTACAAGTGGAGATATGTGGGACTCTACCTTACTGCTAAGGATTAGAAGTGGAGATATGTGGGACTCTAGTTTACTGCTAAGGATTAGGAGTGGAGATATGTGGGACACTTCCTTACTGCTAAGGATTAGAAGTGGAAATACGTGGGACTCTACCTTACTGCTAAGGATTACAAGTGGAGATATGTGGGACTCTACCTTACTGCTGAGGATTGGAAGTGGAGATATGTGGGACTCTACCTTACTGCTAAGGATTACAAGTGGAGATATGTCAATCTGTCTCCAAATACAGCTTCACATGAGTTTATTTAAATAAAACAGAAAACCTAATTTTTGGATTTTCGTTCAGTTTTTCTCGTACGACGAACTGTTTGTGATGCATTTACTAACTTCCCTCGCATTTACATTACATTCGAGTCCCGTCTGCGTTTGTTGCGAGTATCCCTTCATCAATTTTATCTAATTTTATCCCCATCGTTGCGATTAGCCAAAAAGAAGAAATACAACGCAAAACAACAAAATGTACAAGAAAGAAATTTGCTGAAGGATTGTCAGATTTCACGTTAGATATGAAAAGTATTTGCTCTGAAATAAAGCATCAAAGACATTTTTTATTGATTTTGGAGAAGGTTTGAAGTGGGTCGATCCCATCTTTCTTTCAAGTTGCTTTCTCACTTCTTCCGCTAATCGGAACCATGGGGATGAATGATAGAATAGATGGTGGGGGCAAACACAAAAATTTACTCATTCATTGCCTAAGGTACGAACCTGGGACCTCCTGTGACTGTCATCTTTTTATAACATTCACAATTAAGTTGTATTAACGATAAAAATCTTTGATAAGAAGAAAGACATTTCATTATCACTGTTACTGTTTTAATTATGTATTATGGGATATAGTGTAATATATACCAATTCGTAAGTAGATTTCTGTATTTTCTTTCATAAAACAAATAATATATTTTTACTAGTTGCTAATACAAAACTAACAGCAACAATTATGGCGACCTTCAGCCAGGATTCGTGAATATATAGTATGAAAGTTATCTTCTGATTACTTTAAATAATGGATCGGAAGCAACATTCTTACAACTTAAGAACGGGAGTTTTCTTAAGATCCGATGCCGTCGATAGTTTCAGGGAAAATGAAACTATTGAAGAAAATGCTGACCCAATGAGGTTTGACTGTAATGCACTAGGTAATATTTAGCTCTTCTAATGAAAGCTATTTTTGTAAATCTTGTAAACCAGATTTTGATCCTTTTTTGTTAAAACCTTATACAAGTACAGTGAATCCAAACTTGGACAAGATTATTGCTGCATTTCAAGTTACGGTTACCCAAAGTTTGCAGCAAAATAATGAAAATCTTCAAGAAAAGTTGCAACAGAACATTCGCTGTGAATTGCAACACAATAATGAAATGTTGCAAAAGGAGTTGCAAAAGGATATGCAACAAAATAATGAAATGTTGCAAAAGGAGTTGCAAAAGGATATGCAACAAAATAATGAAATGTTACAAAGGGAATTGCAACAAAATATTGAAAATCTGGAAGAGAAGTTTCAAGCCATTCAAAATGAATTACAGCAGCATAATGTTAGGTTTAACGGCCGGCTTGATCATATTGAACATTCGTTACAAGATGTTGCCCAAACTTGTCAAAATGTTAGCAGTGAGTTGAGGTGTAAATTGGATGAAAGTATTAGTACAATGCATGTCGAAGTTTCAGATATTCAAGAACAAATGAAGAGTCATGACGGAAAGTTGGCAAGGTTGGAAGTCTGCAATGAGGAAATTATGGAGAAATTTACTCAACAAGAGGTTAGGTTTGAAACATTAAATGCGGAATTAGATAGAATGAAGGTAGTTCAGACTGCTACAAGTAGCTCTGAAACCTTGGTAAATGACCTTAGAGATAGGGTTATTTCTTTGGAGCAAGGCAATGCCATCAGCAACAGTGTTGCTAACGAAACTTTGAATGGAAGACGAGAACTGAGCGAAGAGGATGGAAATAGTAAACAAACTGAGCATGTGGCTTGTCAAACAAATAATGCAAATTCAAATCGAAGATCACGAAATGTTAAATTTCGGGATAGTGCTCGAAGTGACAAACGTGGTGTTGGTTCTTCCGGTTATGATTCCTCTGATATTGAGGTACCTGCAATTACTAAACGTAAATCAGGTCAGAACGCTACTTCTTTAGGAACTGATTTTACCTATAGGCTTTCCAATACATCCTATTTGTGGGATCCTCCATTACGTGACGAATCACCTGCTCATTTCACTACACATCCGTTGGCCAATAGGGACTTCGCACTTCCGGAGAATACATATAGAGTGCATTACAATGAACCTTGTTCTACTAACCATTATGGTTATGGAAGTCCTCTGAATGCCAGTTTTCATAATGAAACTCAATGTTGTACAACGAAAGCTTATTCAAATAATCCAATTTCACAAATGTATTTTCAGCACACACCTTCATGTGAGAAGCCAATATATACTGTGGCTGGTAATACAAATGCTACAACTTCAATGAGTCCGATGTTTTGTAATCAAAATTACATTCCCAGAAATAACATTTTGAATGATCCAATTCACATTGCTTCTAAGAATTCTGAGTCTCCAAATTTTGAAACACAAACCACTTTTGTAAACCTGCGCGTGCAGAATGTAATACAAATATTTCTGCAAGAAACCCATTTGGAGAATGCCCGGGTAAAGTTATTCGTGTAAATGAGCTAAGCCAGTTACCACGTTTTGGAGGTGACGTCTCGAAACAATCAGCTAGGGAGTTTATAGACCAGCTGACAACAATGTTAAATTTGATTGGTGTATCTTCACAATATCGCCTGCAAGTTATTCACAAATGTTTCTACAATACTGCAGCTTATTGGTTCAATAGTGAAATACGGAATTTCTCATCATATGATGATTTTGTGTGCAAGTTTCTTGAACAATTTGCTTCGAATGATTTGTTAGAAAGCAAACTGGCAGTTTTGCGTTCTCGTAAATACAATACATCTTCTGGTTTATCATTAGAAGCGTACGCATTGAAGGTCTATTCATCTTATTGCAACCTTGTAGAAAGCCTAAACAAGCTGAGATAATAAGAGTAATTCTGAAGCAATTGCCAGAAACAGTATCTAAGAATGTGGATTGTCACGAAATTTCCAACCTCAAACAATTAACACAAAAACTCAGGACAATAGACTTATATTCTAGTGACAAAACCAAATCTTTGTCACTACCTGGTGATTATATAAGTGGGGAGTACAACTCGAATAGGTTCGAAAAATCTAGGCATTTTGTAAGGCAAGTGTCTATGGAAAATAAGTCATGCAGTGATTCATCTACCCAAACAGTAGCTTCAGAGAGACTTATGGGCCAACCAGCTGCTAGGAATCCCAGAAACAACTATAGGCAATCTGGAGCTAACCAAGAGAGCTATAGGCGACAAGGTAACGATCGAAGTTTGTACTTTCATAATAACAATCGAAGAACAAACACTCAAAGGAACGCTGGTAATGGCAATAATACAGATGCACCTAGGTACAACAGGAATAGAAGATTTCAAAGTCCAACCAATACAGAATTGCGAGGTGACTCCATTAACACTAACTCAGAGATTTCAGCAAGGAACAATGGAAATTTCCGAAATGGAATGAATTGCAATGACATTAGTTTAAATCAAGAATGTTCCTCAGTAACTAATGTTACTAGTGGGAGCCCTCCGAGAACATTAAACAACTAAGGCGGGGAAATGCGCTCCAATTCGCCCTGCCAAAGGATGACCACATGGAGCTTACTTGTAATTATGATCCTTACCTTTTGCATGTTAAGTCTTGTCTTGGTGACTTTAATAGAGTTAAATATTTAGGCGTTGATAAAGAAGATGTTTTACCTGTTGCATTTTTGCTGGAGTGGTTTGATTCAGAGCCTGAGTGGACTGTTACAGATAAAGGAACTCCTACACCTTTACTTGAAGCACCAGAAATACAGGGAAGAATTTGTGACTTGTTTCTTAATTGTTTAATTGACACTGGTAGTCAATGTAATTTGTTGGATTACAAGGTTTGGATCACTCTAAGTTCTTTATTGCCAAGTATAAAGCTGGAACCAATAGAAGGAATTCAGTTGGCTTGTTTCGCTGGTGAGCAACGTATAAAAGTTGTAGGTGTTAAATATGTCATTATGCAGTTGGAAGATGAATTTTTCCACGTGGGTTTATATGTAGTTAAACAATTACATGCCGATTTGATCTTGGGAGCACCATTTTTGTGGTAGTACAAGGCTATAATTAATTATCGTATGTCTACTGTTGAACTAATTCATTCAAGTGGTAAGGAAGTATCAGCTCCTTTTGTTCCGAGTTCCACAAATAATACTTGCTCGCTAAATTCCGTAATTGGATCTTGTAAAACTTTGACATTTGAATCTTCTCATGTTAATGATTCTGCTTATCTATCTTCCGAAGAAGACATCCATAAGGAAGTTTATGACAACGAATATTGTGAAGCTGAAGTTGATGAATCATTTAATTTATTGCTCAAATACCAAATGTATAATTTAATATTTGGGTTACTTACAAATATTGTTTTGCTTAAAGGAAGTTAAGAACAATTTTGTGAACTTGGCGTCTTTAGTAGGACCAAAGATAAAATGTAGACATAATTTGCAAAATATCAAACTGTTACGCAACGCTAATCAAGAATGTGCAAGGGTAAAAACGCAAGTTTCAAATTGATTGTCATTCTTTGAAAGATTTGTTGTAGTATTAAATGTTGTTTTGAATGTTGAATGTTTTAAAGTTATGTAACTGTAAGTTATGTAACTGTTCGACGTGTATATTTAAGATCTTGTATCTTTTTAAGCCACCAAAGTATGATGTCTATATTTTCTTCACCCCAGGAGGGGAGGTTATTGTGACCGTCATCTTTTTATAACATTCACAATTAAGTTGTATTAATGATAAAAATCTTTGATAAGAAGAAAGACATTTCATTATCACTGTTAATGTTTTAATTATGTATTATGGGATATAGTGTAATATATACCAATTCGTAAGTAGATTTCTGTATTTTCTTTCATAAAACAAATAATATATTTTTACTAGTTTCTAATACAAAACTAACAGCAACACTCCGGCCCATAAGGCGGACGTGGATCCTAATGAAGAATCAAATATCCAGCCCATAATAGATCCACCCTACTGATATCGGGTCCAGTATTCGAAAGCTACTTGATTTGGATTCTGATAATTTTGGATTCAGATCAAAACGTCCCCTCTCGGCATGCGTTGTCTATACCGCGTTTGTTAGAACCTGTCCCGTTTCCCACGTTAGCGATCGCTCGACAGTTTCGGTGCCAATAAGAAACGAGGAAAAAATCGTCTGCTGGGCAGCGAGGAGCGAATGGAAGCCAGAAGAGAGACGCTTACGTAGACGCTGTTGAGACGTTGCGTATTTTAATTGGTTGCCTGGCTTTGACTTCCCTCAGCACGGAGAAAAGCCAGCGACCAGCTAGCGCGGGAACCAGGACAGGTTGTAACAAACGCGGTATAACTTTTATGACGTTATGTAAAATGCAGAGCCATAGCTAGAGATTTCTTCGCCGGGGGCGAGAATGGATTTTGGCACCCTCCCTACGTGTGATAAGTTCATTCTCCTAACTTACACATAGATTTAATATTCCCGCACAAACATTGCCGAACTTCCTTACACCGCAAGACAAACTATTAATTTTGTCCCGAGTATCCCCGTGTCTCGCAACAAAAATCCTTGTTTCTTAACGGCAGCAAAGCTTGCTAAGACAAAAAATTGGGAATGGTCATTGGTATTATTTATTTGTCAGTTATGTAGGTTAAACTTGAGAGCCTCTTTGCTCCAGTCGATAGAACATCTGATGCCAGACCGGGTTCGATTTCCGGGCTGGGAATTTTTCCTGCAATAGTGGCTCTGGGGCTCACCCAGCCTCTAATTAATGGGTACCGGGGGCAACCCTGCGGAGGGAGGAGGTAGAGGCGGCTGAAACGTAGTGCTGATCACATCACCTTTAAAATAATGGCCGAGATTGTAAATGTTTGGGGTCTTATCTCCACATCTCCCCCTTATACCGTCACGGCATGTTGCAATGTGCAGCAGATTGGTTTTCCTTTTTTATAAGTTAACTTGCTGATTGCCCGGCGTTGTCCGGGTATTTATTTATCCCAATCTACTATTAGACAGGAAAATAATGAATTTTAACTATAGTGTAAAATGAACTTTGGCATTTGGGGTGACACTATTCATCTTAGCGACCCCGAAAACTATGGATTCCACACTAATATCGGTCGTTTTCGATTATTTTTACATGTCACCCTCTTTCCACCCCCAACCCCCAGGGGTGCCATGCCAGGGGTGTCTTAGCCCCACAATATTTCTTTCCAGATTGTAAGTCATATGTCTACCAAGTTTGGATGAAATCGCTCCAGGCGTTCGAGAGTTATGCTGTAACAAACATACACACACACACATACATCCATTTTTATATATGAGACTAGCTGATTGCCCAGCGTTGCCCGAGTATTTATTTATACCAATCTTCTATTAAAGTTGTCCGTTGGAGAAACATTGCAATCTTAAATCCACTCCGCATTACTTAATAGACTGCACCTGTGACTTGTTGATCGTGATCAAGGAAGCAAGTCTCTCTCTTTCTCTCTCTGTCTGTCTCTCTTTGTCTCTCAAACGTCATCGTGAAACTCACCAATTACCTTAGCGACTGCGAAAACCGTGGATTCGACACTAACGTAGGTCATTTTTGACATTTAATTTTTTACCCCCTCTCACCCCCATTCTGATAGGCGATGAACTTTAAGTTGAATGGCACTCGCAGTGACACTATTCATCTTAGCGACCCGGAAAACTATGGATTCCACACTAATATTGGTCGTATTCGATTATTTTTACATGTCACCCCTTCCCACCTCCACCCTTAGGGGTGCCAGGTGTGTCTTGGAGTTGAACGACATTTGGAGTGTCACTATTCATCTTAGCGACCCCGAAAACTATAGATTCCACACTAATATCGGTCGTTTTCGATTATTTTTACATGTCACTCCTTCCCACCTCCACCCTTAGGGGTGCCAGGGGTGTCTTGGAGTTGAACGACATTTGGAGTGTCACTATTCATCTTAGCGACCCCGAAAACTATGGATTCCACACTAATATCGGTCGTTTTCGATTATTTTTACATGTCACCCCTTCCCACCTCCACCCTTAGGGGTGCCAGGTGTGTCTTGGAGTTGAACGACATTTGGAGTGTCACTATTCATCTTAGCGACCCCGAAAACTATAGATTCCACACTAATATCGGTCGTTTTCGATTATTTTTACATGTCACTCCTTCCCACCTCCACCCTTAGGGGTGCCAGGGGTGTCTTGGAGTTGAACGACATTTGGAGTGTCACTATTCATCTTAGCGACCCCGAAAACTATGGATTCCACACTAATATCGGTCGTTTTCGATTATTTTTACATGTCACCCCTTCCCACCTCCACCCTTAGGGGTGCCAGGTGTGTCTTGGAGTTGAACGACATTTGGAGTGTCACTATTCATCTTAGCGACCCCGAAAACTATAGATTCCACACTAATATCGGTCGTTTTCGATTATTTTTACATGTCACTCCTTCCCACCTCCACCCTTAGGGGTGCCAGGGGTGTCTTGGAGTTGAACGACATTTGGAGTGTCACTATTCATCTTAGCGACCCCGAAAACTATGGATTCCACACTAATATCGGTCGTTTTCGATTATTTTTACATGTCACCCCTTCCCACCTCCACCCTTAGGGGTGCCAGGTGTGTCTTGGAGTTGAACGACATTTGGAGTGTCACTATTCATCTTAGCGACCCCGAAAACTATAGATTCCACACTAATATCGGTCGTTTTCGATTATTTTTACATGTCACTCCTTCCCACCTCCACCCTTAGGGGTGCAGGGGTGTCTTGGAGTTGAACGACATTTGGAGTGTCACTATTCATCTTAGCGACCCCGAAAACTATGGATTCCACACTAATATCGGTCGTTTTCGATTATTTTTACATGTCACCCCTTCCCACCTCCACCCTTAGGGGTGCCAGGTGTGACTTGGAGTTGAACGACATTTGGAGTGTCACTATTCATCTTAGCGACCCCGAAAACTATAGATTCCACACTAATATCGGTCGTTTTCGATTATTTTTACATGTCACCCCTTCCCACCTCTACCCTTATGGGTGCCAGTGGTGTCTTGGAGTTGAACGACATTTGGAGTGTCACTATTCATCTTAGCGACCCCGAAAACTATAGATTCCACACTAATATAGGTCGTTTTCGATTATTTTTACATGTCACCCCTTCCCACCTCTACCCTGATGGGTGCCAGTGGTGTCTTGGAGTTGAACGACATTTGGAGTGTCACTATTCATCTTAGCGACCCCGAAAACTATAGATTCCACACTAATATCGGTCGTTTTCGATTATTTTTACATGTCACCCCTTCCCACCTCTACCCTTATGGGTGCCAGTGGTGTCTTGGAGTTGAACGACATTTGGAGTGTCACTATTCATCTTAGCGACCCCGAAAACTATAGATTCCCCACTAATATCGGTCGTTTTCGATTATTTTTACGTGTCACCCCCTTCCCACCCCGACCCGTAGGGGTGACAGGGGTTTGAACGGCATTCGTAGTGTCACTATTTATCTTAGCGACCCCGAAAACTTTTGATTCCACACAATCATTTTGTCGTTTTCCATTATTTTTACATGTCACCCCCTTCCCGCCACCACCCTTAGGTCTGCCAAGGGTGTCTTGGAGTCGAACGACATTCTCAGTGTCACTATTCATCTTACCGACCCCGAAAACTATGGATTCCACACTAAAATCGGTCGTTTTCGATTATTCTTACATGCCACTCCCTTCCCACCCCCACCCCTAGGGGTGACAGGGTGTCTTGGAGTTGAATGACATTGGGAGTGTCGCTATTCATCTTACCGACCCCGAAAACTATGAATTACACACTAAAATCGGTGTTTTCGATTATTTTTACATATCACCCCCTTCCAACCCCTACACCCAACCCTAGGGTGCCATGGGTTCGAACGGCATTCGCAGTGTCACTGTTCATCTTAGCGACTCCGAAAACTTTTGATTCCACACTATCATTTTGTCGTTTTCCATTATTTTTACATGTCACCCCCTTCCCGCCACCACCCTTAGGTCTGCCAAGGGTGTCTTGGAGTCGAACGACATTCTGAGTGTCACTATTCATCTTACCGACCCCGAAAACTATGGATTCCACACTAAAATCGGTCGTTTTCGATTATTCTTACATGCCACTCCCTTCCCACCCCCACCCCTAGGGGTGACAGGGTGTCTTGGAGTTGAATGACATTGGGAGTGTCGCTATTCATCTTACCGACCCCGAAAACTATGAATTACACACTAAAATCGGTGTTTTCGATTATTTTTACATATCACCCCCTTCCAACTCCTACAACCAACCCTAGGGTGCCATGGGTTCGAACGGCATTCGCAGTGTCACTGTTCATCTTAGCGACTCCGAAAACTTTTGATTCCACACTATCATTTTGTCGTTTTCCATTATTTTTACATGTCACCCCCTTCCCGCCACCACCCTTAGGTCTGCCAAGGGTGTCTTGGAGTCGAACGACATTCTGAGTGTCACTATTCATCTTACCGACCCCGAAAACTATGGATTCCACACTAAAATCGGTCGTTTTCGATTATTCTTACATGCCACTCCCTTCCCACCCCCACCCCTAGGGGTGACAGGGTGTCTTGGAGTTGAATGACATTGGGAGTGTCGCTATTCATCTTACCGACCCCGAAAACTATGAATTACACACTAAAATCGGTGTTTTCGATTATTTTTACATATCACCCCCTTCCAACCCCTACAACCAACCCTAGGGTGCCATGGGTTCGAACGGCATTCGCAGTGTCACTGTTCATCTTAGCGACTCCGAAAACTTTTGATTCCACACTATCATTTTGTCGTTTTCCATTATTTTTACATGTCACCCCCTTCCCGCCACCACCCTTAGGTCTGCCAAGGGTGTCTTGGAGTCGAACGACATTCTGAGTGTCACTATTCATCTTACCGACACCGAAAACTATGGATTCCACACTAAAATCGGTCGTTTTCGATTATTCTTACATGCCACTCCCTTCCCACCCCCACCCCTAGGGGTGACAGGGTGTCTTGGAGTTGAATGACATTGGGAGTGTCGCTATTCATCTTACCGACCCCGAAAACTATGAATTACACACTAAATCGGTGTTTTCGATTATTTTTACATATCACCCCCTTCCAACCCCTACAACCAACCCTAAGGTGCCATGGGTTCGAACGGCATTCGCAGTGTCACTGTTCATCTTAGCGACTCCGAAAACTTTTGATTCCACACTATCATTTTGTCGTTTTCCATTATTTTTACATGTCACCCCCTTCCCGCCACCACCCTTAGGTCTGCCAAGGGTGTCTTGGAGTCGAACGACATTCTGAGTGTCACTATTCATCTTACCGACCCCGAAAACTATGGATTCCACACTAAAATCGGTCGTTTTCGATTATTCTTACATGCCACTCCCTTCCCACCCCCACCCCTAGGGGTGACAGGGTGTCTTGGAGTTGAATGACATTGGGAGTGTCGCTATTCATCTTACCGACCCCGAAAACTATGAATTACACACTAAAATCGGTGTTTTCGATTATTTTTACATATCACCCCCTTCCAACCCCTACAACCAACCCTAGGGTGCCATGGGTTCGAACGGCATTCGCAGTGTCACTGTTCATCTTAGCGACTCCGAAAACTTTTGATTCCACACTATCATTTTGTCGTTTTCCATTATTTTTACATGTCACCCCCTTCCCGCCACCACCCTTAGGTCTGCCAAGGGTGTCTTGGAGTCGAACGACATTCTGAGTGTCACTATTCATCTTACCGACCCCGAAAACTATGGATTCCACACTAAAATCGGTCGTTTTCGATTATTCTTACATGCCACTCCCTTCCCACCCCCACCCCTAGGGGTGACAGGGTGTCTTGGAGTTGAATGACATTGGGAGTGTCGCTATTCATCTTACCGACCCCGAAAACTATGAATTACACACTAAAATCGGTGTTTTCGATTATTTTTACATATCACCCCCTTCCAACCCCTACAACCAACCCTAGGGTGCCATGGGTTCGAACGGCATTCGCAGTGTCACTGTTCATCTTAGCGACTCCGAAAACTTTTGATTCCACACTATCATTTTGTCGTTTTCCATTATTTTTACATGTCACCCCCTTCCCGCCACCACCCTTAGGTCTGCCAAGGGTGTCTTGGAGTCGAACGACATTCTGAGTGTCACAATTCATCTTACCGACCCCGAAAACTATGGATTCCAAACTAATATCGGTCGTTTTCGATTATTTTTACATGTCACCCCCTTCGCACCCCCAACCTCCAGGGGTGCCATGCCATCGGTGTCTTATTCCCACATTATTTCTTTCCAGATTGCAAGTGATATGTGTACCAAGTTTGGTTGAAATCGCTCCAGGCGTTCGAGAGTTATGCCGGAACAAACATACACACACATACATCCATTTTTATATACGGTATATCAAAAACATATTTCCCGATTTTGATCTTTTTCGATTTTCAAAACGGAAGTTCAAATACATTAGTCATCACTGGGTACCTTGTATATTGAATGGAATTGAATTGAAAAGTCTTCTTATTTACTACAGAGCGAGATTCAGCCTTGGGCTGCTCTACAACCTAACTCTGGTGATTAAAAGTTACAATAGATATATTTACCTAGGTATAATACTGAAATCAAATATACCTTGGTATAACATAACGTGAATAAATTTGACATAAATGAAAAAATAATAAAATTTTAAGAGAATACAATGACAGATACATTAACACACACACACACACACACACATACACAGTGTACATACGCAATTTCCAAATCGATACTAAAATAGCATGCACACAGGTTGAAATATTTTCTTTGGGTCAGATAAGTGTTTGCAAGATACATACATGTTTTTACTTTACTTGATTCTTGTTGCTTAGCCGTACGAGCTAATGCTCAATTGTTGTCTTTGCAATAAAAATAATACGACTTGTTCTTTGAAGTTTTTATGTGTTGTAGCAAAAGAAACATAATCGGGAGGAGCATTCCAAACCTTTGCAGACCAGAGGCAGAAGGAGCCTTCGAAACTGACAGAAGAGTAGCGGGGAATGTCGATTTTTCGCCGACCTCTAGTATTGTATGGATGTATGGAATTTCTAAATATCAGTTTCTCGTGGAGATAGTTAGGTGTTTGCAATTTTAATACCTTATATATTGTAGAACACTGATGCAGAAGATGCCGCCTAGACATGGTAAGGATTTTGTATGTATTGAGCAAGGGTAAGATGTGCTGATTTCTCCTCATGCAAGAATTCCGTATTTTTTGTATTCTGTTCGATAATTTACATCACAGTAATCACAAATAGGATATATTAGAGTTTCGATGAGATATAATTTCGTTTCTCTAGTGAAAAAGTATCTTCTCCTGTAGAGTGATCTCATTATTGTTAGTGCTTTGTGCACTGCGCTGAGATTTGCGCTGACCAGGGAAAATTTCGATCGAAAGTAAGGCCTAGATTTTTAACCGTTGATGCACATATTATGTTTTGGTTTTTAATTTTGATGTTAATTGTGTCATAATTTACTTTTTCAAGATAATATTTAGAGCCTAAAATTGTGTATACGCATTTATTCGGGTTAATTGCGAGCCCATTTGCAGTGAGTCACTTGCTAAGGGCTGGAAATCATTGTTTAGTTTATCTATCTTGTTTAACAAATCCGATGGTGATGACGATATCATCAACTGCGTGTCATCCGCGTAACAATGTATAGGCTATCACGTCATCATGAACATGTTGTATGCAATATTTGTCTTTTAGCAATATACATAAATTTGATGCGATTCTTAGAGAAATGTGCGAAGCAAGAAATAATTTTTTTCATGTGTGTTTGTTTGAAAACTGCACACATGTTAATTAAATAGGGGCGCCACAACTTTTCAAGCCCTTTCTCTACTGGCTATTTCAGGACGTCCCCCATGGCGTAGTGGTGACGTCGTCGCCTTCTAATAAAGGGGTCCCGGGTTCGATACCAGGTGGAGTCACACTGTGGTTCAGATCCCACTTTAAACTGTAGGTCCAATCTCTATTTGCCTATCTGTGCATAAAGGGGACTTAGAACAACAATTCAATCAATCTACTGGCTGCTTCGGTGCCCAGGGGCACCTTCCCATGCCCCCTGTAGATGCGGGTCTTGTACAATACACCACATCTATGCTTAAAATATTTATCTTTTGGTACTTACCTGAAATAACACGCAGAAGAAAGTGATCGTCAGATATCTTAGGAGAGCCATGCCGTAGTGCTACTAAACTCGCCTTGAAGCTAACCTGCAAATTAAAACCAAATCAAATAATGTGTTATCTGCTTTAAAAAAATATGATTTACTGGAAATACGTTATCTGCCAGACTTGTTTTCTTGGCTGTAACATTCTAGCTAGTGAACTCTGAACTATCTTTTTTTATACTAAACACGAATCAACTTTTGGGTCATCTTGCCTAATTATATTAATCTTTTCCCTTTCTTTTTATAAATTTTAGATAATATTTCGACAAGTCACGTGGAAAGTTACTGATACGCAACGATCGTTAAATGATAATTATTGTTACTGCACAATAATGGGAACGCTAACAATGCAACTTACCTGCAACAATAGGATGGATTAATTGTTGTTCCCGAACAGTTTCACCACGTGCATTGCATAAGGTGTTGTCAGCTCGGATCCTGCATAAGATATGCTTCATCTGACACTGGCTTTAGTTATCGCGACAACCTTGACACCGAACGGGGAATGACTGCTCCAGACATCCCTCTCTCCTGACACAGAATCTGTAGTCATACGGGCACTGACATGATTGCGAAGTCCAAGGACGGATGGTTGTTGGGCAAACTTTTGTCTGTGATGGTCCCTGAACGAATTGATATTGTTGCTTTGGGGGAGGGGATAACCACTCAGTGACATATTTATGTTTTAATTTGGGAAGGTGGGTTTTCTTTGTGTATGCAAATTTGTATATATCTAGTTACCAGTCAGTAAATTAACTGTTGCCTTGCTGTTGTAACCTAGGACTTTGATAACATTTACACGTAATTTTGAAACACTTAGTATATTTACATCCTAAGGAAACCCAGACTCATACACAAAAAGAGCTACCGAACTAGTAACATCAAAAACTTGACCTGATTCCTATTGCCAAGTTCAAACGTAACGTCCATCTACCCTACCCACAGGTTTCTTGTGGACACTTTAATACATGTGAAATATGAGCACTATGCCACGAAAACTTAAGCCTGCTGTTGTCCTGACTCGGTGAGGTTGGTCAGTTGTTGCAGGATGGTGCCTTAATCCACAAGGCTGTATACAGGGAAGTCTTGATGACTGGACCATTAATGGACAAGAATAATTTTTCAATTGTGTTTTGTACATAGTTATGAATAGACCCCGGATTTGTATGTAATATCAAAGTACAAAATATGTACATAAATATGTAACAATAATTGACAAAATATGTACCAAAATATGTATTACCAAAAGCATATGTAGCTAAACAAGGGTGCACGCAGAATTTTTTCTCAGGGGGGGGCTGGGTCACAGAAACTTGTATTATTATTGCTTTATTACTGCTGTTATTGTTGCTATTATTTTTGTTATTACTACTACTACGTATATTTTTAAAAATATTACGTACATTTGTAATTTCCATGTTCTGTACATCCATATACAACTTGCATAACTGTATACTGACAAAAAGCTGTTGTCTATAGTTAGATAATTACTGTAAAATAAACTGTAAGCTTAAATGTAACCCTACTTCAAATAATAATAATAATAGTAATAATAGTTGCTGTAACTTAAACAGAAAACAACATTTTTTGTTATAATAAAATATCTGTACAATTTCACCATTTCAATTACATTAACTCTGTCCAGAAATCTCCCTGTGGTCGCCCTTGTAGCTAAATATGTAGCATCAAAGAATATGTAACATTAATGATAATCGAGTATCCAAGAAATCTCAAGAATTCTGCTAGATATTTATTTTATTTGAACCTATTGAACATAATTTTAAGGACATAAGTTGTTCAAATTAAAATTTGTATCAAATTTATAAACTCAAAGAGCACAGCAACGTGTACATACTTAAGAGACCAATTGTGTTAACTATTAATTACTTTTCACATCGCAAATTATTGTAGAATACTGTATGTAAATGTAGGGGCAGATTCAAGAAGAATTAATGTATACAGGACGTACTTATGTTTTGTTGGAGAAAAACTCAATATGCTGACCAAGGTAGAAATTTATTTTATTATAAAACATAAACTAAACGTAACGTTTCAACCTTCTAGCAAGTTACAGTATAATGGGTGATAAAATAATGTTAATGAGTGAAGGACTGAATATAGGTTCTAGCCTAAGTCCAGCATTGGCTGAATTGGTTATAATGAATCGGAAAAGAAAGTAGTAGAAAAAGGAGGTGACAAAATGATTCTGTTTTGCAGATATGTGGACGATTGTTTTGGCATACGGAAGGGAACGAAGAGGCAGCTCGACATATTTGCCAAACAAATACAAGATGAAGAAAAAGGAATATTATTGGAACTCGAAATAGAAGAAGACACGATAAGCTTCCTAGATATATTGATGAAAAGGAAGAGAGGACAAGAAATTGAAATCTCTTGGCATCAGAAGAAGTGTGCAGCAGGGGCATGAGGTGAAAAAAATAAATTTTATAAAGAATATGGAGGACAGAATCAAGAAAATATGCACAAAAGAATGTGAAAAAGAAGGCAAAATAAATAGCCTATGGAAACAGCTGGAAAAGAATGGCTATGAGAAGGAGGATAGAATGGACATAAACAGAAGAAGGAACAAAAGTAGCAGGGGAGAATTGGAAGAGAAAGAAAAAGAGGAAAAGAAAGAAAAAGAGAGGAGGTTTGGAATAGGAGTATGGAGAAGACCACAGAAAAGATATGCAAAGTGCTTAGAAAAGCGGGCATTAAAACTTACAGGAAGGGAGGGAGAAGCATCTTAAGAATAGCGAAGAATGCAAACATGATAAAGGAAAACAGAGAAGAGGAAGAAGAAGGGATTATATACGAAGTGAAATGTAAAGAATGTCAGAGTGTGTACATAGGAGAAACGAAAAAGAGGCTGAAAGACAGGTTGAAACAACATAGGGATGATGTACGACTTAAGAGAGAGAGAAATGCGATGCTTAAACACAGGAGAGAAACAGGACATGACATAGAGTGGGATGAGACTAAGCAGATAGGAAGGGAGAAGAGAATGCTAGTGAGAAAACGGAAAGAGGCCAAGGAAATAGAGAAGAAAGGTGAAGAAGACACAATAAACTGGAATGGGGGACTGATGATAAACAAAGAATGGAAGAAGGTGTTAGAAAGAGTGGAAAGGACAAGAGAGAAAGAGAAGAGAAGAAGGAAGAAGAATGATGGAAATAGAGCGTGAGATAAAGAGTCCAACCACATTCACTTTCAGGTGAAAGTAAAGTTGACAAGGGAAAGCCACCTGCTAGAATGTTACAGAACAACTTTCTAATAGTCTGAAGGGGAGTATTTTTGTGTGTATATATATCGTCCTTTTCTTGTACCTTGTTACATTTGTACTTGGTACATAGTCTGAAGAAGACCTTGCTAGAAGGTTGAAACGTTACGTTTAGTTTATGTTTTATAATAAAATAAATTTGTGCCTTGGTCAGCATATTGAGTTTTTCATATCATGGAAACAAGGCTTAATGGTGTTATAATTTGTTGGAGAGTGAACCACTTGGAACGTTTCCATGTTTTCAGCTGTTGTACATTGCCATCGAAAGAACAATTAAATGGAAATACATAACTACTTTTGTACTTTTTTTTACAAGGGAACATATTAGCTATGTAACTCGCTACATACAAGAAAGTAGCTTTCTTGTCCACCGATGCCAAGTTTCTAGGTGCTTTGCATAATCCTAAAAGCGAAACGAAAATATGTAGCCAGAAAAGTGGGGTGGGGGGAAACTCCAGCATCTTTCGATAAAAAAACAGTTCCAATATTTTTTTTCCTCAGCCTGTCTTTCGACTTGGCAGTCAATTTTAGGTGACCGTTTGCACTATGCATCTTCTTGATTAGGAAATATGACATCACATGAACTACAAATTTTCTTCATGTTTCAGAGATCGAGACTATAGGAAAAAGGATCAAGATAGGAAAAAAACACAGAAAAACGTTGTTTTATATAAAAAGTTAGCAAATATGTATTTATGCAAAATCATGTCATTTATATAATTCGTTGACAATTCCCTGTTCAAGGTATGTATCTAGAAATGAATAGAATATGTAATTACATACAAATTGGAGCTCTAGTTATGAAATGGTATACGATATGCTTTCCATTCAATTTTCTTTGAGGGGAATAAAATCATCCAGGATAGTGATAAAAATAGTTGTTTTTTTCCCGATGATAAAATAAATGTTAGGGAGAATCCCCGGTATCCTCCCACCCCCTGTTAATTTGCACACTGGTGATGATCAACATTCTTCTGCGATGAGGAAATTTCGGATAATGTTATTTTTTGTCGATCCCCATCACAACTTCGAAGAAAATTCCGACCCCCTGAAATTAATTTATTGATAGGACTTTGAAAGTTCCTTGAAATACCGCAATTTCTGATTCGAGTTTAACCAAGTGGTGCATCGTGAACCAAGTACAATACTGTCAAGTAGTATAGGGTCAACGCATCGAAACCCATCGCTTTGGTCAGGGGTGTCCCCAGGGTTTTTAAAAGGGCGGGATTTTGTATACCTTTTTTTAGTAGCCAGTCATAATTTTACAATATTATATTGGGCACTGGCCCAAAGGGTGGGGGTTATGACCCTCACCATCCCCGCTTTGAGTACGCCACTGGCTACTGTTATCGTGATTTATCCACACGCCTTCAAGGTAAAGGCAAAATTATGATTGATTGATTTTTGGTATATTTTAATTCACTTTTCTACCACTTTTGGCTAATCGCAAAGATGATGTTGAGTGATGATTGATTGATTTATTTGGTGTTTTAAGTCCACTTTATGCACAATAAGGCTAATCGGGACTGGACTTACAGTTTAAAGTGGGATCCGAACCACTATGTGCCTCCACCGGGTATCGAACTCTGGACCTCTTGATTACAAGGCGACGACGTGGTTGAGTGATGATATTGATGAAGGGACACTCACAAGGAACACCCATGCCCAGGCCAGGATTCGAACCTGAGACCTCTGGCGCAGTAGCGCGCTGTATTAACCACTCTGCCACGTAGGTCGGAGAGGTAAAGTTAGTTACCACCTGCACATTGAAATATGCCATCAAGGCATATGGGTGGGATGTCGAGCCGAGGTACAGCCCATGCATTCATATCCTCGGCTATTTGTGGAGGTAATGTGATCTGCACCACGCTCCGGACACCTTTATTAGAGGAACATTGCTGGAAGAAGTCTGAACTGAAATTACCGGATCAAGCGCGTAAAAGTCAAATGCCCTGCCGACTAACTCCTAATTTATGACCATTCAGGTGCTAAAGTTGTCTTCTCCCTAAAATTATACTTACGCCTCTCAGTTGGAAATACTGGATTAAACTTATATCTAGCTTTCTAGATCCAAGTCCGCAACTGTTTCTTTTAAATACCTCATAAAATACTGTTAACACAACAGACCTACTCACTGTGTAATGCATTGCGTCATGTAGGAACACACAGGGTGTAGAGATAGGGCTCAATGCATTGTCAACCAGCTTCCGTGGCAGCTTGGTCAGCGTGACTCACTACGAAGCCTGAGGCCTCAGGCATGGTTGTATCATTGTGTTTGCCATACCACCATTTAATCAGTGCAACAATGACTCATAATAGCGAGAAGAGGTAGAAAGTAATTGAAATAGAAATATGTTATCAATCTCGGCCATAGTAGAGGAGATGAGAGAAATGCCCATGAGGTAGCTTGAATCCTAGAGTCGTTCCGTGAAAGGACATGGAAAAATTCCCGTCTGATTTCAACCACTCCGGGAATCGAGCCCGGGTCTTCCGTGTGATAGTCATTCGCGATACCAACTGAACAACCGCTGCTTATTTTACTAGCTTATAAAAATTGGTTCATGGCTAAAAGTAAAATAGTTTATTACTGTTTCTCTCCCTCTCTCTACTTCTCTTTCATTTCTTATATCCTCTCTTTCCTGTTTTGTTTTCTGAGTGTTCATAGTCTGGAACAAATGAACCTTGCTTGATGAAACGTTCTCTGGCAGGAAAGGACAGGTGGACTGGGCTTCACAGTCACCCTACCTAAACCCACTACAATTCGTTCTCTGGGAAAATCTGAAATCTCGATCATATTCGCGAACGTATTACTACAGCTTACTTGTCTTTGGGCCCAGAAATGTTGCTCCGAATCTAGGTGCACATGATCAAACGTCTCCAGCTGTGTGTGGAAAAATGATGGTGGACATGTCGAACAAGTTTCGTAGAGATTGTAGTTTCTTTAAACAAGTGTTACTTCATTTTCTTTGCATTGGTTCCAGGCTTCATGAACACCTTGTACTTTCTGTTATTAATTTGTTCTCACCTTCTCTCTCTTAATGATCCTCTTCCATCTTTGGTGTATGTGAAAGTATTCCGGTCAGAATCGCTTTAAGTGGTCATCTCACTATATCGCTGTTGTATGTTCCGGGTTTGAGTCCATTTCTGAACATTAGTGTTCCTCTCCAATATCATCTAATCAAAATTTATTCGGGCTTCCAGATGACGTAGTGCCCAGGACACCTGCAGGATAATTTCTCAGAGTGGGGGGCAGCGAACTCAAAGCGAGGGAGCGCGAGCTGATGTCCCCCCTTCAGTTAAGAAAATTGAAGACTAAAATTGGTAAACGCTGTAAGTGCCACAATAATTCCAGCACCGTTTTCCACGTTAAACTGTGAAATGTGGCTGGTAGCCCTCTAAGTAGTCCAAATGGCGTGTAAAGAGGTCACTAGTGTGCACGTTCTTACGGGCTGATGTGCGGAACGATGCGATTTCCCAACACTTTCGCTTTTGGCACTTACCGTACAACGTACCAGTTTTAGTCCTCAATTCTCATAACCTTTTCACTAGGATAATTTGCATAGGTATCCCCCATCCACTGCATTTTCTCCATGTTGATCCATACAAATATCCCCCACCTTTCCCTAAACTGGGCAAAGTGCTTTTCCCTCTCCCAGCTAGGAATTTCCACAGCGAGCACTAACGAGATTTCATAAGATTTCATATCTCGTTCTTCAGTCATAAAAACTCAAATTTTTAAATTTTATTATTTTTTTTGTTAAAATTGAATCTAAAATACCTTCGTGTTGTTTACAAATTCAGACTTGAGTTCACTATTTAAATATTTATTTATTGATTTGCTTTATTTTACACCGCTTTTTTGTACTACTTTTTGGCTAATTTGCGAAGATGGGGTTGAGTGATGACATGATGAAATTGATGAATGCACATTGACAAACATCCATGCCCAGGCCGGGATTCGAACCCAAGACCCCTGGCGTCATAGCGCGATGTGCTAACCACTCTGCCACGGGGGCCGGCACTATTCAATTAGAAACTGGATCCGGCTGACTTCCATAAATCTCTTTGTTAAACAAAAGTATCTTGTCTTTTTGTATTTTTTTACGACATACAGATATTAGAGACCTCGTGACTGCTCTTGCATAGCACCCCTCGTCCATGTTTTCACGCTATAATTTCACTATTTGAATTAAATTAAGTTTTTACAAATATCTTAAAAGGAAATGCCCCTTCTCCTGTTCGGGCGCCCTTGCGTAGTAGTAGTCATTACCTTAAAATGAAAGGGCGGGCGGGGGGGGTCGATGTTTTGTGGAGGCACATTATATTAGCTACTATCTGATTGCCTGGCGTTGCCCGGGTATTTATTTATTTCAATCTTCTATTAGACAGGAAAATAATGAATTCTAACTATAGTTTAAATGTGATCGTGAATGTCACCAATTAGCTTAGCGACTCCGAAAACTATGGATTCGACACTAATCTATATCATTTTCACCCCCTCTCACCCCCCATACCGATAGGTGATGAACTTTTAGTTGAACGGCATTTACATAGCAATTTCGCACCTTCTGTGTAGGCAACTAAATTCGCCGTGCTATGTAACGGGAAGCATAACTTGGAGAATATGACACACGAAAATGCCACGCAACAGAATACTATTTTATGTACACTACCAACCCCAACCCCTAGAGATGCCAGGGGTATCTTATCCCAACAGTATTTCTTTCCAGATTGCAAGTGATATGGGTACCAAGTTTGGTTGAAACTCCTACAGGCGTTCGAGAGTTATGCCGTAACAAACACACATACATACATCCATTTTTATATATTAGATTTAACGTCGCTTTTCTGCAACTTTTGTCTAATCGCGACGATAAAAATGAGTGATGATTAGATGAAATTGATGAAATGACGCACGGAGTACACATGCTCATGTCAATCAAAAGGATTGTGTCTTCAAGGAAGGCAGGTAAAGGGACAGGGGGAGAAACGATGAATGTTCATTAGAGACGATTTGCCAGGAAATGAAAGACAAGTATTTCTATTGATAAATACGCCATTATATGCCAAAATATTATTATTAAAGTATCTTTTTATTACACAGATGTAGATACCCATAGGAAAATGTTTCCGGAGAATCAGAGGAAACCAAAAAAGAGTAATAAGCAAAATTATGCCGAAAAATGTGGTTTTAATTTTACATAGCAGGTGTGCACTAATGAACAAAGGCAAAATGAGAGTAACACTACAACATTAAAAAGAATGATGTTCGTTATTTATCAAACTATCATCAAAATGAAAAAAAGTTGGATCAGTCTTAGGGGTAAGTCACAAACTATTCCTGATCACCAACTAAGTAGTCCACGTAGAGATCCTCATCGTTATCTACCGTAGCGTTGGTGGTTAGCATAGTCTCATAAAACTGTTGAGCCTCTGGGTTGGTGAGAAATAGCTTCAAATCCTGGAGATCCATGTACTTGGGCAAAGGAATGGGCAGCGGTCTATCGTACAGGTTTCTCAAACTGGTTCTAGGTGGAGTAGAGGTCCCTTTGTTCTATCCTCGTTTCGATGGTCGCCACATGACGTCAGCGTGCAAGTAAGTGCCAAGATAGGAATTGCGGTACAACATTTTGGTAGGGTTTTCAGCTCGTATCACCAAACAACGCACTGGCCTGGTAGGAAATGGACATTTTGGCAGGTAAATTGGCTTCAAGAACTCAGTCCACGTCTTGAAGAGCTCCTTCGTGCAGTTTACCACAGCAAATGGCGTTGGTTTGTGTCTGCTGCTCCTTATTACATCTCTCCATTCGTCCGGCAACTCAACATAGGACTGTTGATTTATGTAGCTCATGTTTTTATTGCACTCTAAGTTGGAGTGACCCCTGATTGAAAAAAAAACACGTTGATGGCATCGAAACGACGTTTTTCGTCACGAGATGGTGGAGGTATCGAATGGCAGTGTAGTTCTTGTTCTGGCCGGCACAAGAATCACAAAAGATAACCAAGCGATGACAAAACTTTCTGATCCATCATCTGACCCTTTATGAGCAACGGTCTCGTCGTACGTGAAGGAAACTGAATCACCAAAGGAAAGGATGTGAATATTGAAGCTGTAGAAGCTCAAGTCACGTTTATTTATACACATCATTGGTGTTAATGTTGGGGGTCGGTAAAGTTTTCTGAAAATCTATGGTAACTGCAGCTACGGTGTCATCCTTTCTACCCTTCTTTTTGTATAACTTCTTGAGGGAATAAAAACTATGAGCTTTCAGTAAATGAAGTTTGTGTTCTGTTTCCAATCTTGAGTTCTGCTTCTCTTTTGGATTTTTCAGTCATTGATGCCCGCTTCAAACACAGTGCAAGTGTCCTTGCGTGGGTATCCGAAGGAAATATTGAAATTGTTGTTGAAAATTGATCGGAACGTGTCATAATGAACTCGGTTTTCCGGGTGGGTTTTGTTGTACATTTCGGTCAACTTCGTCAAGTTGAGCTCTTCTGGTAGGTACATTTTGTCAGAATCCTGCAGGGAATAATGCGATATTCGCCCTTTTAACGATGTTATGAAGTCCATCACCAGTGCATGAGTTTCTTCAGACAGTTTGTGTGGTCTACTTGTGTGCTTTCCTCTCCCATCTTTAGGAGAAGCGCCTCGATAAACCAGAGAACATTGGATGGTCTGCATTCGTCTAGGTGTGATACCGTGCAAAGCGATGAAAGCTTTGAAGCAAACACGGACGTCTTGGATTGATTCCTCGACTTTAACTCTGACTCTGAAACCATATGAAGCGTTCTTTTCGTGCGTGCCAGCTTCAATATTATTGCTGTGCTTTCGTTTCATCATGGAAAGGACAATGATGAGTCCTGACAGATTCTGATTCTGTTCGTCATAGGTTCCAAGAGTATTGAATTCTCTAATCAATCGTTTTCTTTCACTTTCTCCCACCACTTCGAAACATCTGAGTCGCTTACACTTACAATTGTCACCTGTTGCGTGAGATGCAAGTCTCAATTTCTTCATCAAATCCCTCATTTGTCCAGTCTTTTTTCTCTTCTTGGTGGATTTCGTCGCAACTTTTCCCACCTCATCACTATCACTTTGTATATTATCCAAATCACTTACCATACTACTGCAGTTACGGAAGAAATAGTACACAATAGAACTGATCACAACACAACACTTTACGATTCAACACATGCACAACGAACGACTGGAATAACCTTCCCGTAGCGCTAACCCATTTCAGTCAGGCACACATTTAACAGAAAACACTCATCGTTCTTTCCCCGACGGTCGGACTTTCATCGTCCCCCCCTTGCCCCGTATGTTTGAATGCGTTTTTCAGCTACTTCTCACCGCCTCCCCCCTCCAAAGACGTTCACATTCGTATAGTACAACTTCTGAGCTAACAGATGGCGCTGCGATCTCAAAATGGGCGAAAAATCGACATTCATCGTTCCCCCCCCCCTGGGTCTTCATATGTAGCAACCCTTTTGACGTCATGTTTACGAAATAGAGATGTTTTAGGGACATAGAAAAAGAAACAGACATCAACAGAGAGATAGAAAGGAAGATGTGATGGGAGAGAGAGAAAGAGAGAGAGAGAGAGGTAATAAAGAAAGAGAAAGAAAGTAACCAAGAGGATAAGCAAAAAATAATAGCTTTTAAGATTGAGAGACAAAGTCGGAAATTTGGAAAGCCAAAGAAAAGACAGAAGGGCACAGGATACAAATAAAAGAACGAAGGAGAGAATGAATAAGTTTCTTCTTATTCTGGGGGTGGAGGGTTAAGTGAGTTCTGTGGGGGCTCATGTTGAAGTAGGTTAATATATTCCTTTTCTTGGCACTACCATTTCAACTCTTTTCAACAAGAACATCATATGCCGGTTTCCATGACTGAGTGGTCAGCACAGCACGCTACAACGCCAAGGAGCTTGCACAGTGATTCGGATCACACTTTAAACTATAGGCCCACTTCCGATGACCCTATCTGAGCATAAAGTGGACTTAGAAACACACTTTAGGCATTACTTACCTTGTCGCAATGGAAGCACGATGTTATTCACGAGATAAGAACGGGTGCAAGGAGCATTGTTATCAAATAACCACAAAACCTAATTCCAGCCTCTGAGGAAGACACGAACAGGGTTATCTCTCAGTGCATCTTCTTTGGATAGAGGCAGTTGCTCGTATAATAGCCACAAATAGACACTTTGCTCCTTATCTTCTCGCCACTGACAAAAATGCTTCGCTTATACTGCCCGTCTTACGCCCTACCCAACATGCAATCCGCCTGTTAGATAAATGCCATCTCTCCCCTGGTAACCACGCTATTTCAGGACCTTCTGACATTTTGAAATTTATGCTCATAGATGGCGACACGATCTGCGTTCGCATGCGAAGATTATTGCGTTTTAGAGAGGCATTCATTTGCATAGAGTAATTCAGGTTTATTCTTGACCATTCTCTCGGCCAATGAATGCGAAATGATCAAGGCAGGATTGTGTTTAATGGGCCTCTCTCCCTTCTGAAGCTGGAAAACCATAAGAAAATGGCAGCGATATTAGTTGGAAAGATCGGTGATAACAACTGTCCATCTATATTTTGCTTCCTCTTCGTTTCACCTATCTTGTATTTGTTTTTCTCTCTGTCTTTTCTCCTCTCGCTTTTCGTAGTTCTCTTTTTCTGTCATTCCTCTTCCCTTTTTTTACCCTTTTTGGCTAGTTTTCTCTCTTTCCGTCTGTTATTTATTTATTTATATTGCCGGACCCTGTGACCACAGGCGCCGACTCCATGGGGCTTGGGGGAGGGGGGGGTTCGAGCCCCCCCAATGTTAACGATGTGGGGGCAGAGCCCCCAAATAATTTTGCTTAAGAGGATCTAATGCATTATTTTGCATCTCTTTGAAATTTACTCTGAATTGTGCCACAGGAACTTAACTTTAAATACACATTTGAAATGTTCTAGAATCTACAAGGGATGGATAAAAAGTAATGGCACAAGTGTTATAAATCAGAAATGGCTGTATTAGAAGGGAAAATACTTTCTACATTCTTTCAATGTATTCACCCCGCATATCGACAACCTTCTGCCAGACGTACGGAAGGCGCCGTACTCCGTCAGCACGTTGTTCTCTGGCAATGTCTCTGAAGGACCGCCATAAGGCTGTGAGAATGGCGTGTCTGCTGTTGTATCGTTGTCCCCGAAGTGGTTGCTTAATTTTGGAAAACAGGTCATAATCGCACGGACTCATGTCAGGCGAATATGGTGGATGTTCCAGAATCTCCCATTGCCAGGCACGTATGCAGGAGCGCCGTCACAGTGTTCGCAGTGTGACACCTTGCATTGTTAAGCAGGATGATGGACACCGTACCAGAATGTGCCGTCGCTTCCTTCTTAATGCGAGACGAAGGTGGTGTTGCAAGAAGGTGCAGAAGTAGGCTGCGTTGACCGCCTGCCTAAGAGACATTGTTCTTCTTGCCTAAACATATTGTTAGGGCGCTTTCACTCTCGTCCTCTGCTTCAGAGCACTGCTGGTTTTGACTGAATAACATACAATCACTCCCACTCACTATACTTCCTCGTCTGACATTCCTTTATCAGCCACGAAACGCTTGTGGCGCTGTGACTCACCCCTTTCACGGGACAGCAGTGTTGCCATTACATTTTATCCAACCCTTGTAGACATCAACTTTGGGGTGCTGAGACCGCTAAACCATCAACTTTGGGGGGGGGGGGCTATGACCAGAGACAGCAAAACACATGACTTATTACTGTAATTATGAGTATTGTTAAATTTTTTACTAAAAAGAGTTTCAAAAGACTATGTGCATGAACTAGGAGAGTGGATGGGACATTCGGGCTACAAATGGCTCTCACATGACATTCAGAACGAGATCATTCATATATTAGGGAGATCTGTTTTGCGCTCCATGGTAGCAGATATTAAAAGTCGGGAATATTTTGCTATTATGGTTGACGAAACATGTGACGTATCCATCCGTGGACAATTAATATTCTTCATTCAAACTGTGAATAAAAATTTTGATATTTTAAGGAATTCATGGGCTTTTATGAGATTCCGAACACTGAGGCCAAAACTTAAAAAAGGGAGAGAGTGAGTCATTCATTAATATATTTCAGTGATCAGAGGCCCCCCAATAATTTTGAGAAGTCGGCGCCCCTGCCTGTGACCGAGTGGTTAGCACATCGCGCTGCGACGCCAAGGGTCCCGGGTTCGAATCCCGCTCGGGCTTGGTTGTGGGTGAATGTCCATTCATCAATTTTATCATTTCATCACTCATCCCCATCTTCGCAAATTAGCCAAGAAGGCACAAAACGCGAAGTAAAATAAACTAAATCAATCAATCAATCAATCAATCAATGTTATTCATATTTTATTTCACTTCCTTCTATTCCTTTTCTTTTACTCTGTCATATTTTATCTTCCTCTTTACTTTTCTTTCATTGTGTTTTTTCTATATTATTCACATCCCATTTCTCTTTCTATCTTTATTTCCTTTTTGTCTGCTTCTTCCTCCCTTCCTTACTATTTTCCTCTTCCTATTTTCTCCATGTTTCTCTCTCTCTCTTTTCCACTCTGCGTTTCTTTCCGCTATTTCTTTATCTCTTTTCCCCCTTTCGCCTCTCTTTGGGTCTGGAAGGAGACCTGACCTTCATTCTCATTGCCTTTTCCACATGTAGTACGTGGAGTGTCTCCATGTCAGAAGGGGTCTCAGGTTCGAACCCTGGTCCCCAGATTCATCAGTTCATGATTCATCTTCACCATCGCGATTAATCCAAGAGGTAGGAAAGCGACGTAAAGCAACCAAAACAGAAATATATATTTACTGTACCCTATCCCGGGAATCTCTGGAGCAAGGTAGCGCATAAAGGTAGAGAAGGGGGTAAAGCGAGTGGGCGTAGCGAAGGAATACATGCTGCTGGAAAGACTGGAAGCTCCAGTAGATTTGCCCCTCCACGCAATCCCTCGCACGCGTTCATTGGTCGATCCCTCTCGAACCACTACTTGTGCAGAGACTTGCTTTCGATCGCTCGCTCCAGAGAATCTCGGGAGCGTGAAATCCAACCATCCGCTGAAAACGACTGTGTTGTGTGGGTTTTGGCAGGTGGAGTGTGTTCTTGCACCCTGTGAGTTCTTCTTATGGGGGGTTGTGAAATCACAGGTGTACGCCAACAAACCACGAACCCTTTTGGAACTGAATGCGGAAATCATACGGGTGATTGGAGGCATCGGGACAGAAATCTGCGAGGGAGTTATCAATAATTTTGTGGAGCGTATAAATGCATGCAGACTCTGTAGGGGTGGACATATGCCTGATATTGTCTTTCATACGTAAATGGGAGATGTTACTGCTTACATATATGTGAATTATAACTATTTTTATTTAATTTTCTAATTCGGCATCCTACACGGAACACCCTATATAATCAAATTTAGAATATCTCAAATTTGTTGAAAACACCACATCGGTTGTAAAGGTTTGAAAGTGACATAAATCTGACAATTACGCATTAAACAGCCAATTCGGTGGCCGAGAGAGTTAAGAGGTCGACTTTCGAACTCACCGCAGAAGTTCACGGGTTCGAGTCCTGGCCTGGGTACGGGCGTTCTTCATCACTTTCATCTAATCATTACTCATTCTCATACAAGCGATTTTCCAAGAGCGGCAGAAAAGCGACGCCAAATAACAAAAATACAAATTCAAAATACAACACACAAGCAAGTAGATGTAAATACGAGTAAAAACCCAGTTCTAACAAAATTTTAAATTGAAAGAAGACAGTATTATTCTTAGTACAATTAATATACAGTCATCCTCAATAAAAGAGCAAGTTCTGTTATCGCCGTGGAGTTAGGTAACACACACAACACCATGCAGGGAAGCGAGTATTTCAGGACCTACGTTCCAATTATTATTGCGGATGACTGTACAACATCAAGCCCATGGGCGTAACTTGGGACCTAATTTTGAGGGGGCAGACTGGGCCTAATTTTGAGGGAGCAGAATCAAACTGGGCCTAATTTAAGGGGGCAGAATTAAACTTGAGCCTAATTTTGAGAGGGGAGAATCAAACGGCCTAATTTTGAGAGGGGAGAATCAAACGGCCTAATTTTGAGAGGGCAGAATCAAACTGGGTCTAATTTTGAGAGGGGAGAATCAAACTGGGCCTAATTTTGAGGAAGAAGAATCAAACTGGGCCTAATTTTGAGAGGGGAGAATCAAACGGCCTAATTTTGAGGGGGCAGAATCAAACCTGCGGCTTAACTTTGGAGGCAGACTCAAAAAGTTTTACGTCCCATAAAAACGGCATCCAGGATCATTTGCTAAATAACTGTGACGTTTGAGAAATCACAAATATTACTCTTTCTTGCTTTGCTCCTCAGGTACCTTAACTTGTAAGTTTTAATAAACTCGAAACTTTTTTGGGGGGGGTGGGCAAGCGCCCCCCTTGCACCCGCCAAGTTACGCCTATGATCAAGCCAATATTTACATCCACATCATTTAGAGAGAAAATTTTATTGCTTACGATTTAAAAGTGTTCGTGAATAATAAAGAAATAGTAATAATTAGGTTATAATTAGTAAAATTGTATTGGATGGTTTGAATTAAAGTTTTTCTTCTGAGACTCCCAAAGAGCCCGTTGGAGGGAACGGATTACGGTGATATATAGAGAGCATGGGGAGCGAATGGTGACAAAACAAATAGTTAAAAGTGTCGCCACCAGGTGGAAATGTGGCGCTGAAATAACGATAACCAGAAGTCGGACATGCAAGACTTTATTTTCAGTTGATGCCAGTACAGCCTTGTTCAATATGTGTGCGTCAACGTGAATGACCCTTTGGAAGCTTAAGACAGCTTGATCAATAGTCGCACGAGGCGTTTCTTGGGAAATGGTAGCGACATGCCGTGTTATACTGTTTTCCAGTTCTGGCAAAGCCCGTGCACGTTCCTGATAAACACGATCTTTAGAATCCTCACAGACAGAACTCACAGGGGTTCAAGTCCGGAGAACGGGGTGGCCAAGTACCTGGAAAACCTCTGGAGATTATACGATCATCGCTAAAGCTGTCACGAAACAACCAACAACCAACATGTGAGGATGCTCCATCTTGCATGAAGACAGGGGTCTTGAAACTTCATAGTTCTTCCAGGCAGAAACCGCATGGTATGCAAGGAGATGAGCGCACTTGTAACGAGCGGAATTTGGGTGTAACCTCCTCAAAGCAAAAAGGGTCCAAAATGAAAACAAGCGGTGAATCCAGACCATACAGTGACAATCGGAATGCAACGCCTGTTTCAGCGCCACATTTCCACCCGGTGGAGAAAATCTGAACTGAAATGTTCGTCCGAACTTGCTCACCTATGGTCGGCATGGGTGTAACTTATCGCGCACCGTATTGAGCACCTTCGTCTACTGACGTCACGGTAAATGTTCTCGTTGTAGGTTAGGCATGTTAAGTTTAGAGCGCTCTTAGCATGAATAATACCTTTTTTGTCAAGTCCCGAAAAATTGCAGTCTATTTATCGTGTAT
Source organism: Lepisma saccharinum (assembly GCF_977018435.1). Lineage (NCBI taxonomy): Eukaryota > Metazoa > Arthropoda > Insecta > Zygentoma > Lepismatidae > Lepisma > Lepisma saccharinum. Next base: position 36,302,468 of record NC_139246.1, read on the forward strand.
TTATGCTAAGAGTCCTAAACCTAACTTGCCTAACCTAACAACGAGAACATTTATCGTGCCGTCAGTAGACGAAGGTGTTCAATACGGTGTGTGATAAGCGAGACCCTGGTCTGCATAGCCTCAATACTAAACGCACGTCCATGAAATTAGGCGGGTGGCAGAAGTTCGCGCTGTTGCCACGTCGGAGCACAACCTCGTGTGTTCGGAGGTTTAAGAAAATGAAAGATCTCGTTGTAGAGTTGGTCTTTGTAATCCATGTGATACAAACCGACAGTATTTGCTCGGAATGTCAGGGATGACACAAAAGTTCCCAGAGAGAGAGGGTGGTCTGACGCTCGAACTAGGCAACGCAGCCCGATTGACGTTGCCACACAGGGCGCGGGAACCAGCGACTTTTGTCCCGCTCTCGCTTTGCTTTTACAATATGTGGCACCAGCGCAATTCTGCCCAGGCGCCTATTTTCATGGGCGTGCATCTAGGTTTTGCCGAAATCCGTTGCATCTAACTGGCTTCAGAAGTAGGAAACTTTATTTTTACCATCCGGTACCATTGTTGAGCTCCTGTAAGTCGAATCTCACCCACTGTTTCTGCATATACATGTATGGCCATAATTAGGGTTACCAGACGTCCGGATTTTCCCGGACATGTCCTACATTTTAGCCTTACGTCCAGCGTCCGGGAGGAATTTGAAAATTATCATAAATGTCCTACATTTTGAGTATCACATAATATTAATTAGGAAAATACGTAACAAAGAAAAAATAATGCAATTTACAAGTCTATGGACTGAGCTCCAAAACTCAATAGTGAAAGTTATTCTGATTCAGTCATTGCCCAAAAAGAAAAAGAGAAGTTTGTCCTGCTAGAAAACAAATGGGAAAACGGAAGCAATTAATGAACAAAGTTTTGGGACCACTTTCTGATGATGTCACTGTTCAATGCCTGAGTGGAATTGCATGCCTTGGGGTTTACACTGTTGAACAGTGGCGAGCGCCTGGGACCTCTCACCTAAAGGGCATCCCGTGAGGTTGATACAAAAAATATAATAAATAGAAGTAGGGAAAATATTTGGAAAAGACTAATTTTTGTGGGCAATAAAATTAAGACATTCTGCTTTTATCTAGTTTTAAATTCTAGTTTAATGTTATAGTTTGAACGAATACGTCAAATCAGGGGCGTAACATACAGGCAGGCGGGCCCTAAGCTTAAGGGGGCTCAAAAAAGTAAAAATTATCGTTGTATTTCTCATGTGAAACATTTACGCAAACATTCACGATAACTCACCAGGACATTTTTACCCATTTATTCTTTTATTGAATAAAAAGTACTTTGTCTTGTATTTTCTTCTTTTCCTTGACCTTGCACTCCTGATTTTAATAAGTTAATAACAAAGCCCCTCCAACTGCCACGAAGCAACTGTGCGGCATTTAAATGCTTGTGTTGTTTCATTCCTTCCTACAGCAGGCCCATATGAAAAATTGCTTACTGTATCCCAGAAGATTTTGTATCGATTCATATTGAGAGATTTCAAATGGATAAAGCAGATGGTGACCTCGCATTCTAATCTCACCCAGGGCCTTGCAATATGTTGCCATGCCACTGCTGATGAAATAAGGTGTTTCTCATTCTTATTCAATATTTTGATTGTAAAGCACGGGTATAGAGAACAAAGTTATTCAGGGTGTCTGCCAGTCAAGAAAGTCATGGTACTCAAGAAAAAGTAAAGAAATCAACAAGTAGGTCAAGAAGTCAATCAAAAGGCAATAAATTATTCTTCTGGTCAAGAATTTTTGCAATCACAATAACTGATTGGTTGATTTAGTTTTTTTACTTCACTTTTCTGTCCCTTTGGCTAATCGCGAGGATGAGGATGAATGGTGCTAAGATAAGATGGATGAAGGGACAGTCACAAACACATAGGAACAACCGACACAAGCCTCACATAAGATTATACTGGCTGTGAGTCCAAATACCAAAGTCTTGCTAGTCTGCCAAAAACAGTCGAGGATGCATTAATAGATAAAGCAGGTCTAATTCTCTTCTTAAATTCAGCTTCAGTTTTCATCTTAACTGGCCCTTTGGTAGGAGTTTTCATTAAATAAATATTTATTTTCTTAATTACTAATTTCCAACTTTTCAAAATGCAAATGTTGAGAGAGTACTTTCATTACTATCAGCAAAACAGACTCACGAGAGAAATTATTCTTTTCATAATGTCTGTAAAATGCTTGGTACTGGTCCCTATAATTTCAAAGAGTTTGACTGTCCACTCTAACATAAATATATTTTGACTATACCTGAAATTTTGAGAGAAATTGGCTCCTCTGAGAAGTACCACTTAGATAATGTAGTAAGAGGTGCATTGTTTAGTATGATTGCAAGTTTTGAAATTTTGCATTTAAAAATTGATTAAGAATTATTTTTTAAAAAATGAAAAGTGTCATTTTTCAATTACTTTCTAACGTGTTCTATAGAAATATGTATTATTTATTTATTGAGAATGTTTTGTGTCCTACATTTTCTTACAGCATGTCCTACATTTCCCTTATAACAATCTAGTAACCCTAACCATGATCCCTTCGTACCAATAACCTTCACAAATTCACCAGGAAGGGTGTTATTGTCAGCACGATACAGTTTACAGGAAGCAATATGATAATGAGTGACGCCACATTACAAAGAACAACTTACTTCTTCCATGTAGTGAGGTCACAGGTACCACGGTGCACAAACTCACTAAAAACGGGAATGACGTCGTTACATTTGGACAAAAATATCACCTTGCGACTAGAGTCGACTTTCTGAAGCCTGAATGAGATAAGGCAAACTCGGTAGCCTTGTGCCCAACACAGAAACCGACATATTATGTAGAGGTCGTTTGCTGATATGCGAACAGGTTGAAATGGTACACTAAGCAAACTCGTTGAAGAACTCCGCGAATACGGAATAGGTAGTAACGACGTTTCCGTTAAAGCAGGAGGTTTGTGAAACTCGGTTCTGTGTTCTGTGTAAGACGAAAAAGGTATATCCAGAAGGGAGATTTCACACCTAATCGATAAGCAACACTTGTGGTGTATCTCTTAAGGATTTCACTAATCTAATACAGGTTGTCATGCTGCTACTCTGTGAAATGCTGCTTCGTTTCCAAGTGATATGTGTCGTGTGTCGTTTCGGTGTGAAATCTCTGTATGATTTTTATACTAGTGCTTTTGCCATATTATTTCATTATTTAGAAATTACTGTACTGATAGTGTTATATTACCACTACTGGTGTACGCAAGATTATTTTCGGAAGGAATTGTAAAGGTGGATAGGACAAGGGGGACGCTATACATAATAAGATATTTCGTATATTTAAAAAAGTCCCCTCTATTAAATGTCAATCGGGGATCATTTTAAAGCGAATTTGCATTTACCACTCTGGATTTTCCGAGTTCTTCACTGCTTTTATTTCAAAATCATAATTTACTAAACATTTTGGAGGGGTCTGTAGCCACATAAACCCCGCCTCTGCGTACGCCAGTGCCACTAGCTGTGTTTTTTTTTGTGTGTTAATTTTGTCTACTTAGTATTTACCATTAATTGAATTGAATTTTTGTTTATTTACCATTAATTGAATTGAATTTTTGTTTATTTACCATTAATTGAATTGAATTTTTGTTTATTTACCATTAATTGAATTGAATTTTTGTTTTAAGTCCACTTTATGTACAGAATGGCTAATCGGAACTGGACCTACAGTTTAAAGTGGGACCCGAATCACTATGTGCCTCCACTGGGTATCGAACCCGGGACCCTTGATTTCAAGGCGATGACGCTACCATTGCGCCGTCGGGGAGGCCAGTACTTACCATTAAATGTATTACTTCGGGTTGTCATAGTTTATTGACGCACTACTGCTAAATGTTGGAGGCAGGGTGGTTGTTTCGGGAAGTTTTCAGACCAAAGTGACATCCGACACGGGCATCTATACCAGGCCCGCAGTCAGGCAGGGACCAGGTGGGCTCAGCCCCTCTGGACCTGCCGCCAGCCCATCCTGGCACTACCATCACCCCCCCTTAACATTAGGTAAAACTATACTGAATAATTTGTTTGCAGTGAAGAGTGAAAATGTTGATAGCTCAAAACTTTAAGGATAAATCCACTGAACACGAACAGCAGCTATTACATTCGCTCATCTTGTTTATGAGCTGAAGTCTAAGTAGCTGCAAGTATTTAGAAGATTATCCAGACTTTGTAAGTTCTTTCATAGGGGGCTTCTTTATCTGTACCTTCACTGTCCCTGGTGAGTCCTCCCGTTTAGACATAAATCTGTGACCTTCATGTCATCATGCAAATTCCCTTCACATCAAAGGTCAATAGCTCTCAAGTTTTGGGAACGAAGGGGAGTTTCATTGCTTCGGCCGGGGGTGAAATGTACACTGCTCCACAAAACTTAAGCAACTCGAACGAAGTAGGACTAAATGAAAAGAAAATGTCAATTCACCACGTTTAATGAACATAAGGAAGGTACAGATGCACAATGCAACACAAATGAACACCAACAATGCAGATATGGTGTACAGGGTGGCCAGCAAGTTCAGTACCACTATAACCTTACATGAAAAGCTCGAATCTGAGAGGGTACAGGCTGTCAATACGGTGTGTGACCACCTCGAACAGACACACAAGCACGACATCTGACCACCATGCTGCGGATCAGTGTGGTTATCAAGTCTTGAGGAAGACTGGGCCATTCCTCTAAGAGGGCTGTCCGCAATTCAGGAATTGTTCGTGGTGGTGGATTGCGCTGCGCTATTCTTCCCCCAAGAGCATCCCAAACATGCTCGATTGGATTAAGGTCCGGCAAGTATGCAAGCCATTCAATACGGGTAATGTCTTCTGTCACCACATAATCGGACAAAAGATGTGCACGGTGTGGGCGTGCATTGCCGTCCATAAAAAGGAAGTCCGGACAAAATGCTCGACGGAAATTGCGAACACTTGAATGGAGAATTTCATCCCGATAACGTTGTGCCGTCAAAGTTCCATGCTCCACAATATGGAGGTATGTTTTCCCATCCAGCATGATACCACCTCCAAAAGACGGCCTTTAAACAAGGATGTTAGGGTGATATCGTGTTCCTGGCTCTCTCCACACCAATATCCGATCAGAATCAGACGACAGGCTGTATCGAGACTCATCAGAGAACATCACTTGTGCCCACTGGTTTTCTCCCTATTCGACATGTTCCTGACACCATGTGTATCGCGCATGTTTGTGCTCCCGTTTCAATGGCACATACAGCACAGGCTTCGTAGCATAGTCCTGCTTTATTCAGCCGCCTACGAACAGTTTCACGACTAACACGTCGCCCCGTTGTTTGAAACAAATAATTTGCCAGTTGAGAGCATGACTCTTGGCGGTTACGTCTGGTAGTGATTGTGAGAAACCGGTCATCATCTGCTGATGTCGCCCTCAGACTAGTGTTGCCCACGGGACGAGACGGGACAGGCTTTTAAAAATTCGAGACGAGACGAGATTGATCATGTGTCCCTTTGACAAAGGAATATTTTCGAGACGAGACAGCATTTCACAGCATTTCCACGAGACGAGACAGGCCAAAGTCTCGTCTCGTGGGCAACACTACCTCAGACGGCCTCCTCCATGACGTCTACTGACAGTAGGACAATTTTGGTAGCGAAGCCACAACCTTGACACTATACTTTTATTCACATTGAATTCACGTGCCACTTCCACTTGGGACCAACCCATTTCCAGTCGGCCAATTATTCGACCTGGGTGAACGTCAATCAAGTGATGTCTACGATTCATATCAAGGTGTCTACACTTGATATCCCACGCACGAATCACCACTTCACTGCTTGAGGACTGGGACAATACTAGGCTGTGGTTTGCGCTGGCAGGCACAAGCTGCTAATCTTGGTTTATAAGGTGCTGCTCCCGCGTTATAGAAGGCATTCGCACTGCTTGTGCTTGTTTATGTTTGTACATGTCTGATACAAATGTTGAATGGGTACCACATCTCACCTATCCCACGTTATACAGAGTTGCTTAAGTTTTGTGGAGCAGTGTACTATAGGCAATGTGATTGAATATTGTACGTTTATTTGTGTGTGATATACATATCTGTTTCATCTAAAGTAGTATTGAGTGTGTAAGGGATGATTTCAGTATCAGTCAATTAACACTTCAAGAGATGGTTTAAAAGATGTAGAAAAATGTAGTATCTGTATGATATTTATAAATTTTATATAAGTTAATAATCCCCCCCCCACACACACATCTTCATTTAATACTGTTATTTTTTTTTTTAAAAAAAATGGACTTGGTTTACAAAGCCTCCCACTGATAACCCGTGAGCCCCCCTGGAGATCAATTCTAGCTACGGGCCTGATCTATACTCTGTAAAAAAAGCATTCACGGCTCAAACGCAACCAACAGACCGAAGCAACACGATGTATGGTATTGAGAAACTGCTCAGTTAGAGTGACACGCAAGCGACAAGCGACACGTGTATCTTGTATTACTTTATCAAGAAAGGTTGCATTGATTTCTGAATGTTCGTTTCCGCTTGTCGTCTGTCGCTTCAGTCTGAAAAGTCCATTAAAATTTACTGGTGGTAGCTCACTTCCGTTATGGATCGTCTGCATATTGACAGTTATAACAAATACTGTACTCGTTGTGACTGAAACTTTTACATTTTGTAAACGCTTTATTTCAATCCACATGTGTAATTCTTGAGGTCATGCCTGAATTACATGAGTCTAGATTTCCTGGTGGATTTTCCAGTTAGACTTGGACTAGTGGTGTGGTACTGGATCACTACTCACATGATACTTGTTTCCGTACTTTTCAGTATATTTTTGTTCCCACAAGACATTGCGCTGAGCTGACAAGCTAAAAAGATGGACGAGTGAGTGATTGAAGAACGTTGTAGGAGAATATCTGGTGCTGTTATTAAGAATTAAAATAATTGAAAGAAAAACATGGACTAGAAGTTGGCTCGAGAGAAAACATGGTTCTCAATGAGTAATGAACAGGATTTTTAATGAGATTCGCAAAATTCATGCTAAGAAAATATTTCGTTCAACTATGCCAAACATTTAATACACTTGTAATAATAAGTATTTTTCATTATCGGCTTATCACATTTATCGCATACAAATCTCATCGCTTTGGATAAATTCCTAAATATTAATGAGCACGAATGCACTTCATCTCTATTACCTTTCCTTTTATCGAGAAGCGAACAAAATCAACCAACACTGGAAACCACAGCCATAATTTTTCATTTGCCAAACTCACAGATTACACTGGGGAACAAAAAAAAGATTTAATTTTGCGGCATAAAGTTTAATAACAGTTTCAGCACACAAAACAGCTGTTATTGCCAATTGTATGATTGGTTCAGTTGAATTGACTCCAGTTATAAAAATAAACACACCATGGAAAATATAGGAGGTACAATTACTCCACGCTTTTCTCGGTAATATCAAAATTTGATAATGGGCTGAAATTCCCATAATAAACTTATTTATTTATTTGTAAATTGTTGCTAGGCAACTTATGAAGCATTGCTAGGCAATATATCGGACACTCAACAAACCTTAAGGAAGAATACCAAAACATAAAAATGGTTTTAGAAAAAAATTGAATATGCTGAACATAAGTGGCTCGTGTGTGTGGATTTGAAGATGGTGATTTTTTACTAGAACAGCAAAGTGGGTACACAAAGTATCCCTGTTTCCTATGTTTGTGGGATAGTCGTGCTAGAGAAAAGCATTGGACGATAAAAGTTTGGCCCCCAAGGGAAAATATTACAGTGGGAAAAGCTAATATCATTCATGAACCTCTGATAGATAGGGACAAAATCATCCTTCCGCCACTGCATATTAAACTTGGGTTGATAAAACAGTTTGTCAAGGCCTTAGATACAAGTGGTGATTGTTTCAAATATGCCACACTTTTCCAGGACTAAGTATTGAAAAATTGAAGGCAGGAATCTTTGACGGACCACCACAAATTCGTACACTTATAAATGATGCCAATTTTACACCTTGCATGTCTTACATCGAATCTGAGGCCTGACTGAGCTTAGTGTTCGTCGTCAAAAACTTTTTGGGGAATCACAGAGCAGAAAAGTACCCTGATATAGTTGGAAATATGTTGAAACATTTTGAGAAATTGGGAGCTAATATGAGTGTAAAGATACATTTTCTACATAGCCACATTGACAGATTCCCGGAGACCGTTGGTGATTTTAGTGAAGAACGGGGAGAAAGGTTCCATCAGGATATAAGGATAATGGAAGAAAGGTACCAGGGACGGTGGGTTCGCCACGTGATGGCCGACTACTGTTGGAGCTTACAGAGGGATTGTCCTTAAAAACAATACAGCAGGAAATCGTATAGAAAACGTTTCACATAGTTTGTTACTTCATTGTGTACATATTTTCTTAATTATTTTGATCATAGGCCTATATACATTTATTTTTATAATAATGATTGTAATCACAAAAATAAATATTAAATTGTTGTTGGAAGTTCATTTATATGTATGTCTTATGTTTCCGCCATTTTGGTTTAGTTGCATTTATTTCATAAATTAGAGCCAATTCAGGAAATATATTATTATATCATTATTCAGCAGTATGAAATTGCCCTAGATTAGCTCTCAAACACTGTGCCGCAATTTCACTGTTCCCCAGTGTTATCTTCATATGTACTTTCGCTCTGATTGACTGTTCCACAGAATTTAGCGGAGAAAGTCATCGTCAAACCAGTCAAGCAGCCAGCCGGGCAGCCATCATTTCCAGCCAGGTAACCAGTTCAGTGCCAACTAGGGCATTCTTACTACTGGAAATCCAGTTCCATGTGATTCGATCTTCATTCACACTGTTGAATATACTGGTGCTCATAATTTCAATCGATCTGTAATTGAACAGGAAAGTTTAAAGAAACAGTTCCATTGTATCACCAAGTAAAATATACACTAATTTGAGGCAATGCAAACATTATAGTGGGAGTGGACGGTAAATATTTATTTAGCTGTAAGTTCCCGAAAGTTTACAAGCACTATCAGTGCATTCCACTTGCCCCAAATGAGCTCCTGTCAACATGCGGTGTAACGTGTATTGTTGTTACTCGAGAGTAACGATTTAATAACAGAGTGATTTATCATAGGAAACTTAAAGATTGGACGTTCACTACTATATTCAGCACATTTTTTCATTCTTTACTTACAGAGTGTTAAGATCCGTCATGGGGATCGAACTAGCCTTTCTATGCGGAGTTCTGGGTTTGACGCAGGTAATGTTTTTTCGGTAACAGTTAGATATAGCGAAAACACATTTCTTCAAATTTACCGGTGAAAAGACGGGAAAGTACTTACGGAATTGAGTTCCTGTGGACTTTTGGAAGCTGGGAATAGTGTTTTTTCCATTCGTGCAACTTATTCGGCCGGAAAATAATGTAATTTTCGACATTCATGTATCTCCGTTGCACGATAGCTCGTGCCGCCATTACCGTCGACTACGTGAATCAAATGTTCCATGCGTTCGATTATGTAACCCCCTGTCAGTGTAGCAACCACGCGGTAGTTTTACAAGATGACGTGTGAGCGTTTTTTTTTTTCCAATTTTTCTATGTTTGCCTAACCTAACTGAACCTAAGCTAACCTTCCGTGAATGGTTTGTGGATCAATTTTCGCTTAAAAACCTTTTGTGAATAGTTTGGGCGGCATTTATCGGTTCATAAGTAACTGCATATCAGCTGACGAGACTGCATATCAGCTGACGATAGACAACGTGAGTCAAGATTTGGCCGCCAATTAACAACGACCAATAAATACTTATAATGTTAAAAATAACGCTTTTTTCATTGAAAAAAAGTAATCCCAAGTTGAAAAATGTTCCGCTATGCATATGAGGTAAGTACAAATGAAATTAATTTGAAAATAAACGAGTTAAATGTGTTTTCGCTATATCTAACTAGTACCGTTTTTTTACAGACATAAATTACGAGACATCAATTATTATCTAGTTAAGACACTTATATTTTCGGGACATTTTTGCTAGTTCGCCTCGTATATTCGAGGCGACCCCAAGAGAGCAGGCTGGATTCTGATCACTCATTGGATCCGATTGGATTGGACTCGGCCTGTGTTGTAGTCTATATGTGTTTGTGATTGTCCCTCCACCCATTTCATCTTATCACAATTCATCCTCATCTTCGCTATTAGGCAAAAGTGACAGAAGGAAGAAGTAAAGTGATCATAGGCGTAGCTAGAACTTTATATTTGGGTGTGCACAAAGAAAAAAAAAGAGATCTTGTACGTGTGCACAAAGGAAAAAAATGAGATCTTGTACCTTTTTAATAGCATATTTTGCAACACAATCACTTGGCTCTTTAACTGCACTGATGTTTGTAAAGGAATATAAATTCACTAAATGACAGTGTTGAAAATTTCTGAATATATGTAGTTGAAAAAAAATTAAATTGCATAGAAATTACACACACACAAAATGTTCATAAATGTTATAAACAAATACCTCAAAATGCACGTCATATATAACAAGAGGCGTCTGTCAAAAGGTACAATGTTCTTAAACTCATCAATAACTTCATTTACATCAATAGACAAAGCTTTTTCCTGTTCCACAAATAGCAAGAGCAGGGCTTCCAATCTAACCTGCTTCTGAGTTGCTCTTAATTTAGTTTTAACTTGGGTAAGCTTGGAGAAAGCTCTCTCACACGTGCAGCTTGTGACAGGTATTGAAGAACAGCACTGCAGTACAGAGTAGAATGCAGTAAATATCTTCTTTCTCCAATGACATAAAAAAATCGAAAAACTATAGACACCCGTTTCATCAGCGATAATGCACACGTTTGTACCAAGTAATGACATTTTCAACTTCTTACAAACTGCCGCTTATTTTCTCTCTTATTGAAATATCTCTCTTTAATTCTCTTTGATAAAGCAGCTCATTAGGGTGTGCCTAGGCACACCCGGCACACCCCGTAGCTACGCCTATGAAAGTGATGGATTGAATTGGTGTTTTAAGTCCACTTTGTGCACAGTAAGGCTACTCGGGACTGGATCTATGGTTAAAATGGGATTCGAATCACTACGTGCCTCCACGGGTTATCGAACCCGGGACCCTTTGATTACTGCGCCATAGGGGAAGCCCAAGGAAGAAGTAAATTAAAACAGTTCATTGATTCAAGTTTTCAGACATTGCTTACCAAACTGTCCTATGGGTAGGAAGTCAAGTACCATACACTGACTCAGGGCAGCCATGTGACCATTTCAACCAGAATGGCGTTAAGTTCGGCATTTTATGAACTATTTTTTTTGTTGGTGTTGTCTTCTAGTACGAAAAGCTATTAGGGTCTAAGTAATTTCAGTGAACAAGAAGCGCCTTATTATTATTAAACAGGTAAATAATTGTATACCGGGTGAGTCACCTAAAATTACCACCGGAAATATTTCGTGAACAACAATAGACATTGAAAAACTGCTTTCGCAGATATAAAGGTGTGAGAGGGGCTCATGAAATTAGTGTACACAATACGTTCAACTACGTAAGGAAGTAAAATTTTCAACACAACGTTGGCTTTTTTTTAAAATGGAAACCCCATTTTATTTTACGGAAAAATTAATTAAGAATGGCATTTGTCACATTGTAATATGTCAAGTAGTTCTCAAGTAATTGTAACGTGAAGTTACATCCCCACTATGCCTGTCGGTAAAGCCGAGCGTAAATGCCGTCGTTCATACAGCCTGGACGCTTGTGCTGCATTTTTCATGCACTCGCCATAGATAAGTATCATCTCGGCCTTTTCAGAGTTTGAAAAAATGTATGGTTAATCCGTGTACTTTCTTACGCCGTTGCTTCATTTGATAAAATTGATAAATCAATTAGAAAGAAAGAGAGAAGAATGAACGAGTATAAAATGCAAAGTTTAATAGTTGAAAACGTAAAGATTTGTCATGACCAAACGTGAAGAGTTGATTGTTCCGTTGTACTAAAAATTATCACGTAAATGAATGGACGCCAATTAAAACTTAGAAAGATGTTAATGTACTAATCTTTATGTATGTAACTGATGGTGGAATGTTTAAAAATATACATTTTAATGTACAAATATTTGTTAACTCGGAAAGATGTATCAAAACCATTTAGATAATTGTCAAAGCTTACTTATGTACAAACTACACATTTTTTGTAACCCGCAGTTGTTGGATCGTAACAACTCTCCTAAGCACAACGGATAGTATGCAGAAGAGTAACATATTTGTTACGATACACGAATGGCTTCAAAAGGAGGATGTGCTTATTACGACACACGAATCAACTTGTGAGAATGTTTATTTCAAGCGTCAACTTCACATTACAATTACTTGAGAACTACTCAAAGTATTAGAATGTAACAAACGCCATTCGTAATGAATTTTTCCGTACTTTCAAATGAGCTAAAAATAAAATGGGGTTTCTATTTAAAGAAACTAATTTTGTGTTCAAAATCGTACTTCCTTACGTAGTTGAACGTATTGTATCCACTAATTTCATGAGCCCCTCTCATACCTTTATATCTACGAAAGCAGATTTTCAATATTTATTGTTGTTCACGAAATATTTCCGATGGTAATTTTAGGTGACTCACCCTGTATAGCAAGTAGTGCCGCCATGGTTATACACAGTGGCGGCGATTGGGTCCCAAAACTGGGGCTGAAAGGACAGTTTACTTTCCCTTGGTAGATAAGGTTTAGCATTGTCCGAGGGCGAAAGTATCAAAAAGTAAGAGGGGCAATTGCCCCAAGCCACCCTAATCGCCCACCACTGGTTTTATACATATTGAGGCACCTGAGTGAGTAATTTTGATGCTCTTGTCTTCCTTTCAGACGAATGGTCAGTCGTTCTTTTACCCGTACCAATTTCAAAACAGCATATTGTCACCTGCTGACGGCAACATACTTCAGTCGCTGCGATTGTTGAACAAAGTCATCACCAATCCGTACTCTTCGACGACCCACCAGCGTCTGCATACTGAAAGTAAGACGAAAGCGCCAAGCGGACCACGCGACGACACCCCTAGAATAGACGGTGACCCTTACAAACCCTTCGACTTCACTTCGGATGAATTCGACGAAGCAGAGAGGATGGCGGATGAACGTTTGTACCGCCCTCCGCTCATCGAATCTCCAACGACTCCACTGCCCTATACTGCAACGTCAGCAAAGGAAACGAAGACCCTCTTAGAGAAAAATTTGGTGAGGGAGTTGGAAACATTGAAAGCAGACATGGAGAAGGTGGTTTCGGACATTGGACACGTTTTGGAGGAAAACAGTCCAGCTGAGGAAACCGGTAAGACACCAGCGTCACACACGAAGACAGAAAGTGCAACAAGTCATGATAAAGTGAAGACGAAGAAAAAGGACAGCGCAAATCCACGCAAAATGACTCCTGAGGATTTCATATTTTCACAACTTTTTAATTAATGTTCATTTTTAATCCACAAATGAAAACCGTGCAATACAGAGACGCATTGAATAATGTAACAAGGTTTCGGATTGAATATGTAAACGAACTCGCTGCAAGACAGAAGTATATTAAATGTTCAAATACTTATTACACAAAAGTGGTCTACTATATTATTTATATTGATATAGTAAATAAAGTGTTTTGTAATAATAATAAAAATTGTCGGTGAAAAACGGTTTTGGGGACACCACAGCATGTGCTGGAAACATGCACACACATGTGTGTATTTGTGTGTCTGTGTGTTTGTGAGTGTCGCACCTGTCGAGAGGGTTCAGTGGCACCTCACCACCTTTTTATGTGCAAAATATTTTTTTAAATTAACCTTACCACGTATATTATTATTAAAGGAAACATATTATAGTCTGTTACGCGGCGAGCGCCATTGACAACATCTCCTGCCGCACCGATCCATCCTGAAGTGCAGAGCTCTAGCTGGGGAAGAGGTAACCCTGCACAGCTGTGTTACGTTGGTTGCCATGACAACCGTGACCAGGCCCGTACCCAGGATTTTTGAGGGGGCAGACCCATATATATATATGTGTGTGTTTATGGGGGGGGGGGAGTGTATGGTAGAGGGTGGGTAGAGAAATTTGCTGATTTTGCTACGAAATGTTGAGGAACAGCATTTTCTAACCTATATGTATGCAACCACGTGACAAATATTTGCAGTTGACAGTTGACACTGACATTTGTTTCTGTCAGGGAGCAAATATAATATATATGATACGGGTAGACTACATGTGTGCATAATGCAAACAATTCAAATAGCCTACGAAAAGCAACATATGTGTGTGGGGTTGATAGATGAGGGTTCACACCCATTTTGCAAAGTCCCTGACTTTTCCAGTTATTTTACATAACTGTGTAATGATTTAAACATAAAAACATAAAAGTTACACTTCTTCAACTTTATAAGTTAATTAAATGAATCACGTTTGTTGAACATTTTTGAAAATAAATAAAAAATAAAATGAAAGAATCTTTTTATAAGCATTATTACCCAAAAGGGAAGATTGTTGGGAAGATAAAACGAAACATGTTTCCGATTACAAATTCTGCCAAGCAAAAATCATTTAATTCCCCCGACTTTTCCAGGTTTTGGAAGCTTTTTTTTAAAAAATATTTGTTTCCAATGACCTCAGTCCTAGTCTTGCTTTTCTGACTCCTCCAGTTGTCAAGGACTTTGGAGTCACTGCGAACCCTGTAAATAAATTATCTGAAGGGAACGGCTAATTGACTTAACCCTGGCAGTGTGTCTGCTGGCATAATATTGTTTCCACGGCGTGTTTTCGCTCTTAGAATCTTATTCGACAGTAAAAATAAATGCCAGTGGCAACCAAGAAGCTATTTAATGGGGATGCATACATGTGGGATAGAAAATACCATTTTCAATGGCTCGTAGCATCGAATTTTTTTACCTTGATGTCCTCTGCACACTGTGAAAGTTGTCTGTTGTACGGTCACACCACTGTGTATTTATGTTCAAGACAATTACAAGTAGAAAAGAAAAATGTTGCAGAATTTCTTAAATAATAATGTACTTAATTTCTTGAGTGTTTTGGACAAATAACAATATATGTTAAAAGTACTTCAGGTAATTTTTTACCCCAAAAATCTAGCAACGATTCTGCTGTGAAGTGGAATCCTATTTACATAATATTAATTAACCCTAAGCTATTGAGTGGCAGAAAAACCCTGATGTTGGAGAAAGAAAACAAAGATTTTTATCCTTCTGCTCACTGGTGGCGAAAAGGGATCACAGACCTTGCGGTGCGGGTGGAGAGCTAACTGCCCCTTATATGGTTGGTTTTGTATTGCAGTCATTGAGGAACCTTTCTTACATAATGTAATGAGAATAGAAAATTCCCCTCGATTCTAATTATGTGAAACATTAGTGACACTGTAATAGAAGAAACCATTCAATAATCAAGGGGTTCCTATTTGTCCAATGTCGTCAAGCAATTGTTTTTGACTAAAATAGCCCAATATTACATACTGCAGACTTCTAGAGCCTGCCACTGTCCAGAAACAACCTATTCATTTGTGCAAGGACAAATCGAAATTCATGCAAAATTTGAAAAAGCATCAACGTAATTTTTGTAGGTATATATACGTTCAAATTTAAATTTCTCATGTCTCGAGGGCTGGGCATGGCCCCCCTGGCCCCTCCTTGGGTACGGGCCTGATCGTGACGTCACTGCTTGCTCTCCAAGCTTTGCCATTACGAGACTAAAGACAGGGCAGAGACACAAAGGAGGCCTTCGAGGCTTCTTTATGATTCAGTGTGTTTTGTTAGTAACTCCATTTTCTCGTTGAAAGACGAATATAAGAAAAATGTCTTGCAATGCTTTCTTTACATTAGTCCCTTTTTTTTCCTACTAGCCCTTCATCATATAAAATATTATCTAACATTCATTTAACAACAATAACCCCATATACTAATGAAATTATACGAGGAGATTATCAATATGGAGCTAAGCGTAACAGATCAACTATAGATCAAATTTTTCACATCAGGCAGACGCTTGAGAAAAAGTGGGAATATAATCAAAACGTCCATCAGCTATTCATTGATTTTAATGGATTCATTTGTCTTCATGTCCCGCCGCTTTCAAGTACACTTTATCCCGGGAATCTCTGGAGGTAGCGGATGAGACAAGTCTCTTTGGCTCGACCAAAGAACGCATGAGAGGGAACAGGATTGGGGGTGGGGGTGAGAACGACTACGGCTACCTGTCGTGGGCAGAAGTGTGTACTGCTTCGCTCCGCCCACTTGCTTCTCCCCTTCTCTACCTTCATGTGCGTTCTTGCTCCAGAGTTTCCCGGGATAGAGTATACTACCTGGCTACCCATTTCGGTTCCGATTCAGGATTCGGTTACCTGCTGAAACAATTCCAGGTACTCTTTTCTCGGCTTACTCGTATTTCGGTTCCTCATCCCTGTACTCGTTTTTCGTTCCTGGTCCCGGGTACTCGTTTTTCGTTTCCGGATCCAGCATCTTGCTTTTCGATTTCGAATCCGATTACTTGCTTCTCGCATCCAAATCAAAATATCCGATATTAGGTTCCACATCCTGGTACCCGGTTCCTCGTACGGTTCTCGTCTGACCCTGATCTGAATACCCTATTCTCACCGGCCCCGGATCCTGGTACCGGGTTCTTGTCGAAGATCAGACCCCGATACTTTCGGAACGGCGTAATACATTTTTGGACCATTACTGCTAGAGTGGTATTAATGACATATGCTGACCAGTGAGTGACCTACAATCTGCAAAGAAACAGAACTCCTGTCTCATCTATCTATGAGTAAGCGAACGAAGACAAGTGTCTGCGCAAGTAGAGGGAATAGGATTGCGTGGAGGGATAAAAGCGACTGCAGTTACCAGCCTTCGCAGCAGCGTGAACTGCGAATTTCTCCCTCTCCCCTTTTCTGCCGATGTGCGCGGCCTTCCTCCAGAGATAGTCGGGACAGAGTATACGTAAACGGTATCACCACCCCATTTCATAGCTGTACGATTTGGCAACACAACATCACATGGTATGACGTCACGTTACGTAATCTCGAGGCCTCGTGTCCGAGCCAGGAGAATCGCTCGCCCATTTGGTCTCGGGTAGCGAAGCTACACACATACACTGGGGGAAAGCCCCATTGCAGTTAAGTATTTCAAATAAACCATGAATGAATTAATTAATAACGTAAACAGCTTTAGTCAGCTTATCGGCCATTAGGGCTAAAACTAACATTGCTAATTTGGGGGGTTTATTATTGTATTTTTTTGAAAACTAAACTTTCATAGATTTGCACGGCCGATAACAGTACGGGTATTAATGCAAGAATTAATATCGATATTCTTTAATATACACAGGGGGAACACTAAATCTAGGTGCCAATTGTTCAAGGTTATTTACTGGATATGTATATATACGTGAATGATGTTAGAATTGTTGTTATTAGTTATTCTATTTACTGTTAATACGTTGATTGTAATAAACCTAAAGAATAAAAAGATAGCCTTGGTTATAATTTATGCTTTATTGATAAGGTCTGTTGCTCTCACTACTAAGTACGTAGTTATATGGCTCAAGAAAAATGGGGGACGAGTATTACTTTCCATTGCGTGGTAAGACGTTCGCTCGTAAGTTGCTTCATCTGTAGACGTAAATTACGTGGGGAGGTCATAACGGCATCTACCGAAATATAAGCAAACTTTACTCCTTAATTTTGATCATGAAACCACCTTCATTTGCTGATACTTTTCACTGCGTACTCGTAAATTATGTAGCGAAGGCAAAAGTGCTCATTCTACCCAACTAAGGAATATGGATAACAAAACCTGTTTGCAACAGGGAAGCCCCAGCATAATAATATTGCTGTTACCATAAATATGGAAAATGCCATCAGAAATATTTGTCACAAGGAAAAATCAACACAAGACCAAAGCATAGAACAGTGTAGAGAGTGGTAACTTGTTCAGAGTTTCCTAATTTTGTTACTTTGAGAAAGAATGTGCATGTAGATTTGAAGAAAAGGATCAGCATGCAATAACTTTTTCAGATATATTTGTACGTGTATGTTTTGCGCGGAGAAAAAGGAGAGCCAGAAAGTGTTGCAAGCTGCACTGTTATCCTTCCATAAGTTCGAATGTGGTGTTTACATACCTATGCTATTTTTCTCAAGGTTGTTTGGGACCAGTGGCGAAGCGTGACATTTTTACGTAGTCATTGCAAGATTTACCAAACGTCATAGTCGATCTTTTAACGGAGAGGGAGGGGGCACAATATTTCTCTGCGATAAACGCCAAGGTCATTGCCAATTCAATGTACAAGCTCATACCACAGACCTTACGACTACAAAAGACATAATTCTATCCCATACGATGAGAATGATTAAATATGATTGAAACTGAAATGCAAACACCTCAATTGTCGCGTTTGAAGGCAAGAACCTTTAAGGTCCGCCTCCAGTTGTTGTTTTGATAAAGAAAAGCAGATTTCATATCGTTCAATATGTGCTTTTCCTCTTAACAAGTGGAAATAGCAGGCATTCCTGCCCAGGATTTTCGAAGGGGGGGGGGTTGTGTGTACATTTTAGTAGTAATTTCTCAATTCCATATTTTGCCATGTTTTCCTACCTGGCACGATTTTTTTTTTTAATATTGAGCCTAAGCAGGGATTATGACCCTCACCAACCCCTCCTTGTGCACTCCACTGGACACGCGGAATAATCTTGATGGCTCCAGAGAAACCCTGCCGTGGCTGTAAACACGGGGATGGGGGCTGAAGAAAGGGTCTGTTTTGACCCAGGTCTGCCTGTTCGGAAGCGTTCGGCTGTTCTCGGCACCGACAGAGGCAGAGGGATTCGCACCATTTCTGCGATGAGCTGAGGCTTCATACACTGACGGGAGGGTTCGGCGCGAGGGGTAGTACTGAGACCACATTTCGATGCGCTAAGATTAGTGAATCTCTTGCGTATTTCGAGCTGTTTCATTGGCTTATTTCGCACAAATATGCGAGTATTCTGACTTATTTCTTTACTTCTTACTATTTGTATTATCTTGCTTGCTCATCGCCGCATCTCCCGACGACAGGATGCTTCGCCTCTGTTTGGAACTTATTGAAGAATATACCCCAATAGTCCAAAAACTTACCCTGAAAATCAAGCTTGTGACCCTCTAGATGTTTTATCGTTACCTGGCTAGTCTGTCAAACAGGTATGTAAGTTACAGGAATTGTAGGGTATGTTTTAATGATTACAATGGTCTACATCCAAACTGCTTCAGACACCAAAGTATCCGAATTTTAATAATTCGAGGGTGGTGGATACGAATCTGATAATGAAAATTATCAATTATCTCTAGTGTTCAAGATTTTGAAGAAAATGATTATAAATAGGTTAAAAATCCTACTATTTTAATTATCACTACAATATGATGATGTAATGTCATCAAAAATGCTAAAAACTTCAGTTATTTCTAACTCATAAGGCATGAGGTAAGATTTTTTACTCCTGAAATATGGTGGTAGCAAAGTGCTCCAGCAAGCACCTACTCTTAATCCAAAAGCAGATTGAATTACAGTTAAGTCATTGCGCCCGTTTGGTGTTTGCATGGTATGGAAAAAGCCGAATTCCGTGACAAGTATTTTACATGAAATGGTTATTATGGAGTTAATTCATTGGAGGATGTAGAGGGGCGGCGCAGGGACACGTCCTCCCCCCACAAGTATTACGCGAAGTTACGACATCGTTATATCCCAAGAAACAAAAGAACGTTGGGGCAACACAATGCATAAGCCTGCAATAGTATCCTTTTCCACACTGTCAAAGACTACAAATAAAACATTAGCACAAATAGTCTTATCAGTACTGGGCCTATTTGAAACTTAAACGTGTCCTCACTGAAAATCGAATCCGAGGTACCTTGCTACCATGGCACAGCAGCAAAAGCAGTGGCGGCGATTCCAGTATTGTCCCCCCTGCAGAACTGATTAACACTGTATAAAAATAGTTCTCCCTGTAATTTTAGTTCGCTAGATTTTTGCACATAAAAGAATCTAACGAGAATTCAACATCATTGAAAAGTTAGAAAAATCTAAGAAATGGAATAATAATAATAATATAAATAAATAAAAGAAATAACCCGTGGCGAAACAGCCCGTGAGGACCAGGGCCTACCTATGGACTTCCCGCCTCACTCCCAACTGCCGTGATGGGAGATCGTCCAACCAGTTACGGGGGACGTGTGGTCAGCACGACGAGCCCCAGTTGTTGGTGTAGGTTTCCGAGACCGGGTTTCGCTACTCATTCGTAGCTCCCCAATTTCTCACAATAGTGGCTGGCCACTTCAATGAATACTATAAAAATCACATGGTAGAAATATTTTTTACTTCGCCAACACATGGGCCTCAGACCCTATTTGCTATATGGGGAGACTCTTGCACCACTATGAACATAGCACGATGAACAAAACACTGTGTGCCATGTTAACATTGTATTATTTTATTTATAAAAAACATTTATTTGACACCTAACAAACAAATAGAAAACCCTTGAGTAATGAACGATTTCTTCAATTACAGTGTCATTAATATCTCGTACTAATTTTCATATTAGATTTACAGAGGGGGATTATGTATGCTCTTTACATTATGGGACAAAGGTTCGTTAATGGCTGAGGAACGAAACCAACTTTTTAAGTATTCCCCTTTACCCTCTCCCCACAGCACTGCGGGACCTGTGGTGCCCTTATGACCGCCACTGAGCAGAAGCAAACAGAACCTTGTCTTCTTTGCTAAGCATCAGTGCTTTTCTGCAATTGATATTGATTCTGAATGTCATAGAATGGCTTAAGATTAATGAAAATAAATGCGAGAATGCACTTCACACCAGAGGATTTCCTATAATATTTTGTCAACAATGTAGATGTTGCCTGAAGTACTTTTAACAAGCTTATTTGTTGTTTCAAAGCACAGCGTAATATGAACATAAGAAAATAAGTTATATATATTTTAAGGAATTCTGTCAATCGAAATTTATTATATAGCACCTTCCTTGTTGCTTGTAATTGCCTTGAACACCAACTTTACAGTGAGTAAAGGAAATCAAAGACAACAACTTTTCTTGTAGCAGTTTGCTCGTCGAGCTCTCGTTTTAATGCTACGAGCCATTTACATTTTCTAACTGAATGGGTACAACTCCATGGATAGTTTCGAGATTGCCAGTGGCAGTTATTTTTACTGTCTGATAGCATTCTAAACGCGATGGTATGCTATGAAACAGTACCATTCCGACGGACGTCGCTGATCCCGCCTTTTTTAAATGCACATACTTTCCTTATCATATTTGGTGCGTTTGCACTACGAAACATTTGAAAGAGATATTTGCTTTCCACTGGATATCACTATTCAACAAAAATAATAAATGTCAATGGAATCGTGAATCTTTGTCATGTGGTTGTATGCACATAGGATATAAAATGCCGTTTATCGTCGATTCGTAGCATCCAAACGAGTAAAACAAAAAGAAAAAATGTGTTTTAAGTCCACTTTATGCTCAGATAGGCCAATTAGGACTTAGGCCCATTTTAGACGAAAGTATTTTCCTTAACATTTATGCCATGATCAAAAAGATACCGTGTAAAGTGAGAAATGTTATGGCATTTTAGATGCCATGGCATATTTCCGTAGCATTTTTCGTAGCATAACCAATCAGAAGCGACCTCATAGTCACGAGTGCAAATGTAATGGCGGTCGCGTGAGATGTAAACAACGTATCACTTCACACTTTTAAACTACGATAACTATTCAACCGAGAGGAATATCGCTTCTTATTAAATGGTTTTAGGTAGAGAAGAATGGCGCTGATTAAATACATACTTTACAACGTTTACTGTACACGTATGGAAGAATATTTTAGCTTTTTCAATTGTAAACATAGTGCACGCAGCATTGACGGTGTTACTTGACGTGCCTTTCGTGCTGTATGTATTGTATATTAAAACAGCTAACCGAAATGTTCCATAAAATGCTTTCGTGTAAAGTACTATCTGTTATAAGATTTTTAGAAGCATTTACGTAGCATTTATGCTACTAAATAAGCAAAACATTAATAGTGAATCGTTGATGGTCTTCGTGTTTTCTACGCCCTCTGACATTTGTATCCGTATGCTAGCTACCGCTGGTGGCTTTGGAGTTAGGTGAAGGGCTAACTAACTAACTAACTAACTCTCTAGCCTTCTTAAACCCGAAAATTTATGGCTGCAGCAATAAAAGCCATCCATCTGTCCCTATCCTGAGAAAGATCTATATACTATTTTCACCCTTACCGATTTCCTTTAGGTCCATCTCAACGTTATCCCTCCATCTTCGTCTTGGCCTTCCTAGTGGTCTCTTTTAAAATCAGATTTCCCCACAAGAATCCTGTAAACTCTTCTTTTCTCTTCCATCGTGCCACATGGCCTGCCCACCTAAGTCTTCTTGATTTAATCATTCTAATAATATCTGGACATGAAAACAAACTATGTAGTTCTAAATTATGTAACCTTCTCCACTCACCTGTCTCCTCATCCCATTTAGGTACAAGTATTTTTCTAAGGATTTTATTTTCAAATACTCTTAATTTATGTTCCTCTTCCAATGTAAGGAACCAGGTTTCGCATCCATATAATACTACAGACAAAATTACTGTTTTGTATATATATATTTTAGTTTCTTAGATATTATACGAGAAGATAAACGTTTATGAAGAGAAAAGTAACACGCATTTCCTGAATTAAGCCTGCTATTTATTTCCTGTTGAATATAATTTTTATTTGTTAGTATTACTCCTAAGTACTTGAAGTTGGAAACAGATTCAAACGAGTTATCAATAATCAAATTTTGATTATTACCTAACACTTGGTTTCGGCCTTTAGGCATATATTCATTTTTTTCTTTGCTAACTTTGAAACCTGTGTTTTTAGCTGCTTTTAAAACTATTTTAGCATTATTCTTAATTGTATTTATATCGTACCCTAGTAAGTCTACATCATCTGCATATGCTAACAACTGAGTCACGCCGTTTAATATTAGTCCTTCATTAGTTTATTTTACCTTACTTACAAATAACCTAACTCTTTAAATGAAGTGATTTGATCAACTTAATAGGCGAAAATCAGGAAATCAAGTAAAAAAAAGTAAAGTGCTCCCCTGTGCTTTGCACCACGCCATGATGGCGTATAGGGGGTTAGGGCCCCACACTTTCTTGATCTCTGCCGAGCTGGGGTAAGATGTGAGCAGCACCACGCCCCTGGCCGCCTTTATCCCCCAGAGTTTCCTCCAGGTACCCACTTATACGACGCTGGGTGGGCGCCGGAGCAGCTTGAACAGGTTCAAAAAGTCCCGGTTCTCCCCCGCCGGAAATGAAGTTAACCTAAGTTAATATGAGGACGTCATATATTGTATCGTATTACGAGTTACGACATGAATTAACCTAATGTATATGAAATATTGTTTATTATCAATAATAGAGGGGAGAGGGATGACTGACTACAACAGGAGAATTGAATGGAGTGAAGGACGACGTCACTGGATGGCGTAACATGTGATAACATGTTACGATATGTATTATCCTAAGATGGTTTACAATAAATGGATTATAGGACTATATTGTTTAATAGAAATAGTTGGTCATGAACGTCCGTGATGCTTCCACTTCGGTGAACGACAGACTAACGTCACGGATCCACATGGAGAAAAATTACAATCTGAGGACAATTTCCATCAGAGATCACTCACCTGGAATCGAACCCGGGCCTTCCGTGTGGCAGATTGGCCCACAGCAACTCTGGAAAGTGATAAATCGTGGATGAAATAAAACAACAAATGATTGCTCTTATTTACGCACAGTATTTATATAGTGATACTTTTAATCGTGGCTCCTCATATACATGGCTAAATCGTCTTGTAGTTTTCTTCCTCTTTATTATAGCGAATTGTTGAACACTGGTCATTTGTCCGGTTGATCTTCCTGAGTAAATATTGAACAAAAAATCCGGTCCTGTCTTTGGCTTTCGTCCATCGTGTCCTGTAAAATAATTTAATAAAATTTACATTGAAGTTTTGTTTGGCTTTTTTTGATTTGAAGTATATAAATATATAAATTATATATATTTTCGTTTCTGAATCCGCCCTCTGGGGCAATTCGCACATTACGGAGAAATGAAATAGATCGCAAACGCTTGGCAACATTGTTAATATTTAGTTGCCATGGAGTGCTTTACGGTGCAGCAGCGTGGTTTTTGTGTTCGTGCGTTTTGTAAAAATAATGATTCTTATGTTGTTGTGGCAGGAATAAGAGACGTCCGAAGCGCAAATTTAATTAAATATTGGGTGAGAAAGTTTGAAAACACTGGAAGCACTATGACGAGTGAACCGCCGGGACGTCCAAGGTCATCAAGATTGAACAGAATTGAACCAAAGAATTACAGATGAAATCAATGCTATTCCTCGTGCAATGCTTCAGCGAGTGATCGAAAACTTTAGTTCAAGAATAATTGAATGTGAAAACATGAACGGCTACCATTTGCCCAATACTCTTTTCTACAAATAAAAATTTAATGTTTAAGCTTTCTTTTAGTAATAAATTTATCTTTATACAAAAAAAAGTATTTATTTTAATAGTTTTAAAAACAAAAATATTTCTGAGACATCCCTTACTTTCTGTGCTTGATTGTAAACAACTTTTTAAAACCATATAATTGTGCCTCTCCTCAAAGCACGGGCTATCACTCATGGAACACGAGCCCCTAATGGCACGATGGCAGTTTGTAAATGGTACGCATAAAGTCTCCACGTATATAAATTTAATAGTTCATGTTAAGAAATTAATGAAATATGTTGATATTGAAATTAAATTACATATATGAAATTTGCCATTCAGCCTGCATTCAATTTCCAGGGGGGGGGGGGAAGTGGCCCTGTCATGCTCCTTTCCTGGACAACCCATGGCGGCTCTTCAAACAATATGATCTCTCTCACCCCTCCGTTTTTTAATGAACACTGTTCTCACTGCTGCTTGTTTTTTTTTCGGATTGCTTGTGAAAAACAGTTCTTCGTCCAAAGTATTTAATTACACACATACACACACATATACTTTCTGGTAACTGTTGCATGAGGGGCGTGGTGGCACATTCAAGATTGTGCTGCAGGTTGGACACTCCCTGCTTTAAAGTTTTGTGCAAAGTCCTATTTGTGGGAATCTACTAGAAGAAAAGTTGGACTTTGCAAATAATGCTATCAAAGCAGGATTTCGTTTAGGAAAAACGAATATCGGTTTTTCACAAAGGCGACATTTCATAAATCGCTTCCGGTTTTAGTTTTTAAAAGTTCTCTAAAAAGGTTTCTTTAGAATGTTCTTTCGGGTTCGGTTTTCAAAAACAGATTTTCTGTCAAGAAAACACTAAAAAAAGAAAGAAAACCGGACCAGACAGGACTGAGAGGCCATTAACAAAGTGCACCCCCAACACACACCCCCTATACACTGAAAATAAATAGTGAACTCGACACGTTGATAAAACACATCGCCGACTTGGTAACCGAACGAGTTAAGTGGTCTAAAATCCATCATGAGTTGGAATCTCGATCGGGTCATGGATGTTCTTTCGTCTAATCGTCACAAATAGCTAAAAGTGACAGAAAAAAACTATGCTAAATGAAAAATACAAATACACGAAGAAAACAAACCATACAACTCGATATGGCACATAGTGGTTTGGATCCTACTTTATATTGTAGGTTCAATCCCGACTAGCCTATTTGTGCATAATATGGACTTAAGACGAACTTCAAACGAATATAGTTGGAGAAATAAAATCCAGAAGAAAGCTTGAACTGGAAATATCATAAGAATGTTGAGTTATGAAATGAACATTAAAAATGGTAATTATTTGCATTCAGGTTAAGAGGACGACCAAGAATGAAATAGTCAGCCGATGTAGAAGAATCCCTAAGAAGAATGAAGATTACATTTTGAAGAAAGCGAGCAGAAGATAGAATCAGGCACTATCTAGAAATATACGTTCGAACTAAGTGTCTCAGAAGTTATAACAATAATAATATAAATGTTTAACTGAATATCTTAATATT